>NC_063162.1:21482283-21821825 GCF_023159225.1 Perognathus longimembris pacificus | reverse complement strand
ATGACTCTCAATTTAACCAATGGTAAAAGAATGTAAGATCCTGGCCCAAATGAGGTCATTCTACTCAATAATAAGAAACTTGACCAACCGAAGAGAAGAATTAATGGACAGAGAAACAATAAAGAATTAAAAATCAAATGTAGTGGGGCTGGGAATATGGCCTAGTGGCAAGAGTGCTTGCCTCGTATACATGAGGCCCTGGGTTCGATTCCTCAGCACCACATATACAGAAAATGGCCAGAAGTGGTGCTGTGGCTCAAGTGGCAGAGTACTAGCCTTGAGCAAAAAAGAAGCCAGGGACAGTGCTCAAGCCCTGAGTTCACGGCCTAGGACTGGCCAAAAAAATAAAAATAAAAATAAAATAAAATGTAGTACAGTGGAATGGCATGTGTTCATTCAATCTACTAAATTTAATGTAATGTGCCAGAAATTGAAGTTTTGAACTATATTTTCCATTTTGCATGGCTCTGAAACACAGTCAGTTGGTCTGATTGCTTCAGCATTTCCCCCCATTACTCAGAAGGCTTTGGTGGGGGTGGGAGTTATCATGGAGGTCAGTAGGCCAGCAGGGCCTTAGTATGTTCATAACCCTGTTCTGAGTAAGGATATAGAAGTAGGATCCATGACAGCAAGCCCTACTTATCCATGTACACAGTAGGTAAAAGCCTATTCCTCTATATGACGAAGAGTACCATGTGCAAGAAATGCTCATTGGAGACAGGTGTGGTAGCACCCATATAGAATCCTACCACTTTCACATTGAGGCAGGAGCACCATAAATTTGGAGCTAGCCTAGGCTATGAAAAGAAAAAAAAATACTCATAAGGAAATACCCTGTAAGGGAATGTTCATTTGTAGGGAAGTGCTCCATTTGCAGTGGAATGCCATGTATAGGAATGCTCCATTTCTAGTTGAGGGCTCGGTTGTAGGAGTGTGCTAATTTGTAGAGTTCTCATTTGTAGGGCAGCACTTCCTCTGTAGGGATCTCATTTGTAGAGGAGGACTCCAGTGTAGGGGAATATTCATTTGTAGGAGAAGGCCTATTTGTAGAGGAGTGTTCTTTTGTGAGGCAGAGTTCACCTGTAGGTGTTTCATTTGTAGAGGAGTGTGTGTTTTTAGCAGTCTTCATTTGTAGGGGAGTGCTCCATTTGTAGAATGAAGCAGTATGCATGTGTTAGCTCCTCGGGTCTGGGAGACCAAAAGGCTCCCAGGGACACTGTGTTGACTATATCAACTGAGGCTGGTGAGAAAACTCACCAGGCTGAAGATAGCAGAAGTAAAGCTCTAAGAACCTCCTCCTTTCCTGATTAGTAGCACCAGGAATCTTGATTTTTTTTTTCTTGGCTTGAATTGGGGCCTGGGCTCTGTCCCTGAGCAATATTTGTTAAAGGCTAGCACTACCATTCTGAGTCCCAGTTCCACTTACAGTTTTGGAGGGATTAGTTGGAGATAAGAGTCTCATGAAGACTTTTCTGCCTGGGCTTGCTTTAGACATAAGCCACAGGTGCCCAGCTTTTTACCTTAAATTTTGTTCCTCCCAAAGATATTCCTAATTCCTGAATGGCACTAAAAAGGAAGAGGCAAGATTCTGCCTTGCACCTTGTTCTGGGTGGTAAACTGTATTTCTGGCAGCTAATTCCAACCCTACTAGGCCAGGTTAGGTCCTTGCCATCCCAGGCTTTGGCCCCCATTTCTGTGTACCCAATCCTGGATGGTGCTAGGCTATTGCTCATTCATCCAACCATGTTTGTGCACATCACATTAGGAAGGTGGAAGGGCATTCTTCCTAAGGACACCATCAACAGCATACAAAGGAGGAATCCCCAATCAGCTGATTAGGAGAAAGAGGCTAAAGTCTGTCGTGTGTTCATTCCTTCCAGACTCTGGCTTTGAGAGCTAGTTAGCCAAAGTCTCTGTGCTCAGCCACTCAATCACACAGATAGGATTGGATGTCAGGGATTAATGTGGCCTTCATGAAAACTGTAGACACCTACTATTTTGACTTACTTTCTCCCTCTATACATGTGACTTCTGAGAGATCTACCATGCTTCTTCATTGTTCTTCCATGATTACTCTTTTGTTTTAATTTTTGGCCAGTCCCGGAGCTTGGGATTCAGGGTCTGAGCACTGTCCTTGGCTTCTTTTTGCTCAAGGCTAGCACTCTACCCCTGGAGCCACAGCACCACTTCTGGCTTTTTCTGTTTATGTGGTGCTGAGGAATCAAACCCAGGGTTCATATATAGTAGGCAAGCACTCTGCCACTAAGCCATATTCCCAGCCTCCCCGATTACTCTTAATTGATCAAGGAGCAGTCAGCTGGCCTGTGCTGAGTCACAATCTTTGCCTGGGAATTTTGGAAACAAGACAATCTCTATGACTTAAACGCAGAGTTGCCAAAATCAGGGGTGGAGGGGGGCGGAATCTCTCTTCCACTCTAAATAGTGGCAGACATCAAGGGTGATGCTTGAGGAATAGAAGCATAGTTTTCCAGTGACAAAGCTCTGGTCAAAGATTTGGTCCCTTCTCTGGACCCATTATTTTAATGGATTGATTAGACTGAAAGTGTTGGAAATCACAAGGCTCAACGATGGAATAATTTAGTTTCCACTCTCACTACTGGGCCAGGCATCTAAAAGATAAATACCTCCCAGGTATTCTTTTGACTTAAATGAAAGCCATACACAAAATAATTAAGATGGTGAGAGGAAGCATGGGTTGATTTTGCTGTTTTTCTCTTTGCATGTTTGAATTTTTTTGGCATTAAAAGTTTATTAAAACATGTATACAACTGAAGGCAGTTGACTGTAATTTCTGTTGGTAATCCTAAGCAACTCCCTTGTTACTTCCCAAGGGAAAAGTAAACCTAACTAAACAAGCAAACTCAAATATTCTACTTCTGAATCCCCAAATCTGCATGTCTTTTTGTCTCTGTCTCTCTTTCTCTTTCACACAGTACAAGAGGACCAAGTAAGAAGCTCATGCAACATATACAATTCCTTCCCTAAAAAGCAAACATACACTTGCCTACGCAGGCTCCCCAAACTTTCTCACTCTGTTTGTTTTTTATTAATTAAATTTTGTTGACAAGGTGTTGTGCAAAAGGGGTACGGTTACATAATAGGGCAGTGAGTACATTTCTTGTGATATCTTACACCCTTGTTTTTCTTTCCCTTCCCTAGATCAGGTAGGCATATATACAATACCCAGTGTACCAAAATCTCACTTTCTTTTTAAAAGCCAAATTGTATTATTAGCCAGGCATTGTGGCTCGCACTTGTAATCTTAGCTACTCAGGAGGCTGTGATCCGAGGATCACAGTTCAAAGTCAGCCCAGGTAGAAAAGTCCATGAGACTCTTTTTTTTTTTTTTTGTCAGTTTTGGGGCTTATTAAACTCAGAGCCTGGGTGCTGTTCCTGAGCTCTTTTAGCTCAAGGCTAGTGCTCTTTCACTTTGAGCCACACACTATTTCCAAATGCTTTCCAACTTTTTTTTTTTTTCAATACTAAGGTTTGAACTCAAGGCCTCCTGCTTGCTAGGAAAGGGTTCTACACTTCCAGACCATGAGATTCTTATTTCCAATTAATTACCAGAAAATCAGAAGTGGTTCTGCGGCTCAAGAGGTAGAGTGTTAGTCTTGAGCAAAAAGAAGCCAGGGGCAGTGCTCAGGCCGAGTTCAAGCCCTAGGACTGGAAAAAAAAAAGTTTTCTGGAGTTTGTTTTAATGGACAGTATTTCAAATTACACCTTTGTGTTACATAGGGTTTTTTGTTTTGTTTTTGTTTTCTGCCAGGACTGGGGCTTAAATTCAGGGCCTCAGTGTTGTCCATGAGCCTCACTGTGCTCAAGGCTAGCACTCTACCACTTGAGCCACAGTGCCACTTATGGCTTTTTCTGTGTAGTTTATTGAAGACTTTCCTGCCCAGGCTGGCTTTAAACGGCAATCCTCACATCTTATCCTCCTGAATAGCTGGGATTACAGGCAGGAGCAAATGGTGCTCCACTACCTAGTTTTTCTTAAAAAAACAAAAACTTCTCTTGGTGGGTGCCAGTGGCTCACATTTTTAATCGTAGCTACTCAGGAGGCTGAGATCAAAGAATAGCAGTTCAAAACCAGCTTGGGCAAGAAAGTCTGTGAGACTCTTATCTCCAATTAACCACAAAAAAGCTAAAAGTGGAGCTGCGGCTCAAGTGGTAGAGTTAGTCTTGAGTCAAAAAGCTCAGGGACAGAGCCTAGGCCTTGAGTTCAAGCCCCAGGACTAGCACACACAAAAAAGTCAGAAGTTAGATAAAAGGAAACCAAACCCTATCCATGAAAAGTCCCACTCTAGAATATAAAAACAATTAATGATATAAGTCAAATATCATATAAAAGCTCTAGAAATATATCATTATGAGGCATAAAAATAAACATATATGTGTTTAAGTACATGTATGTATTATGTGCGTAGATATACTAAAAATGTTAAAGTTAACCATGACAAGTATTTGAGATTCAGGTTGTTTGGGAGACGCATCTCCTCATAAGTGGCCAGCCCACTTGTTCCTCCCTATTTAGGCCACACCTCTAAAGACTTCCAAATCCCGTTGCTCTTCATAAAGCCTCACCTTCACACTCCTGCTAAGACTTTGCCAACAGCCTTGCGTTCCTACCGCCAGCTTGGAGGCACCAAATCCTACTGCCTACAGCCCCTTGGTAGGTTAATAGCTTGGCATATTTGGTTTCTGGGAAAGTTCTACCCCCTCGATGTTTAATTTCACCTCTTTGGAACATTGGAATGGAGGCCAAGCACATCATGAACCCCAGGGAAGCACTGAGGCCTGACTCAATGCCATGCCACCATCAGCGCCACCAGCCCTCCCTGAAAGCGTCAAGATGTAGGGCAAGGTAGGGTGTGGGCTTTTACCACCTGTGATCTGTGGTGCACACATACATATGCACAAGGTACTATAGTCCCTCCTGCTATCCTACCCAGAGAAGATAAAGACCCCCCTAATCTTCCTAGTCTGAATTCCCAGAATTTGTGGAGGGCAGGGTTCTACAAACAAGCTTTCCATAAGTTCTATCAGCCAAGCTAGGTACCAAGAAAATTTGCCAGCCAGGCCTCTGACTCGGCTGCTGAGTCCCTATGACTTACTTCCACCCCAGCAATGGGGGAACAACACTCTGGAGATTAGCACCCCCACCCTTCACTCCCCACAAACCATTTCTAGCTAGCTGGGGCTGGGCCCCCGTAGGTGGCTGCTGGCATTCAGCCGATGGTTGTCAACTGTCTGAGGTGGAAAGCTATTCTGTGGCTCAACTCCCAGGCACTGGTATTTGGCGACTGCGAGGAGAGAGACAGAACATGGGCTCAGTCACAGGCTTGGGAAGAGCTGCCTGGCAAGCTGGGTTGTCTTGACCTTGTCACCCTTTGCTGAGAACGCACATGTAAGCATGCATGCTTGCACACAGAACCTGTTGTTTACTCCCTCAGTAAGGAGGAGGCACCCAGATGCAGGTGCTACCTAGTGCCCTCTGTGCTGAGCAGGGGACAGTTGTCTGTGGGCCACCTCTGTCCCACACAAGCATAATCCACATACGATCTGAGCCCATGGGAGTCCACCCAATTCACCGGACAGTTGTGATCTTGCACCAGCCCAGGTGTTAAGCCCCTCGCTCCTTCTGCCCCTCTGGCCTGTCTCTGTCCCTCCATCTGCCCTCCCACAGCAAATGCTTTCAGGCCACACAATGAGTGAAGGAGGAGAAACATTTCTATTGAGGAAGGTGTTTTGTTGTTTCATCCCTAAGGGGGGGGGATGGAGGGGGGCCCACAAAATTTCTAATAAGCAGTTTCTGTCCTCAAAGCTAAAATGATTTTCTTTAATTGCTTAGTGGGAACAGTTTATTGTGGGGGTCTGTGCCCTCCCCCTCCAAGCCTAATTGACTTACTGAAGTTTAACAGGGGCTTTCACCTGGAGAGATGGCAATTATTCCCCCCATCCCATATTCGTACCTGGGCTCTCCCTGCAGGGGGCCTTTGTTCCCTCTAAATACAGCAGTGACACAAATGTCCTCAGCAGCAGGGGAACCCAGGGAAGTGGTAATTTTCAGCCCAACGCAATTAGCCCAGGGCTTTTCAGCCTTTCCAGTGAATGGTAGGGAGACTGCGGCATGTGGGAACGGTGAGCTGGGGACTGCTCTGTGCAGGCCAAACAAAAGAAGTCTCTGAATTGGGCCCCGTGGTGAGCCGGACCAGGGCTGGTGGGGGCAGTGGGTCTGTGTTCTAGACGAGGGAAGAAAGGTGCTGCCATCCACTACCTCCATGGTCACCCATGTGCTTTGTCTTCGGTCAGAGTTAGGATCCCAGATGGCTCTCTGGGAGGCAGACAAAAATGATAGCCATTGAGGCTGGGCCAGGCTGAGAAGGGGAAGGTGGCCGTGTGGCAAGGCGGTCACGGGGCTGAGTTTGCTTGGCTCTCCCAGCAGGCCTGGGGCTAGAATGCACTCTTCATAAGCACCCCTGAGTTGGGAAGCTTCAGAAGGAGCCTGTCATAGGCATATAAATCCAGGGACTCTGTGACCCCAAACTTTCCTGTTGTTGCCATCACAGTGCCCCTGCCCAGCAATGAGATGAGGAAACAGCCCTCTGCTGAGCAGGGGAGGCAAGGTCAAGGGATGCACAAGGTACAGCTGCATGGAGCTTATCTGGGGTCAGAGCTGTGGTTTGTGCAAAGACTGGATTGCAGGCTCCAGAGGCCATAGCATGCAATGCAAGTTGCCAGCTCATAACTAGCCCTGAGGAGCCCTGGCCCAGACCAGGGGAGAGAAGTAGTTCTTCCCAAACTGCAAAACTGCAAAAACTGCAAAACACCAATGGAAGGCCTGGTTAACATTAAGCTCTGTGTGTGTGTGTGTGTGTGTGTGTGTGTGTGTGTGTGTGTGTGTGTGTGTGATAGAGAGAGAGAGAAAGAAAGAGATAGAGAGAGAGGAAGAAAGGGAAGGGAGGGGAGACAGAAAGAGACAGACAGAGAAGAGACAGGGACAGAACAACTTGGGCAAGCAGGATTGTGGCACACTGGCAAGGCTGAGCTGGGCCAGCTCTGGCCTGTCTTAATCTCCTAGGGCATTTCTTGTCTATAAAATGGAAACCAATTACATGAGAATAATGTTTTTCAACATCGAGATTGGAGGTGAGTGGGACAGGCCTTGGCCTTGTGACCCCCAACCCTTCAATGACAGTTGGAAATCCCAAGAACAAATACTCATATTCTCTCTCTCTCTCTCTCTCTCTCTCTCTCTCTCTCTCTCTCTCTCTCTCTCTCTCTCTCTTTCTCTCTTTCTCTGCATTTGCCATTAAGAAAACCACCACACACGTGGAGTCTCTGAGAACTAGGGTAGTAAGTTCTACTCAAGGTAGCAATAGCTGCAGGCAGCTGGAACAGTTTGATACATGGTTCATAGGTGATGATAAAGTCATTTTGTCTGGTTGCGTTTGGGGGTATTTGCTTGGTTTTATGACTGGGGCTCTGTGTAGCCCAGACTAGCTTGGAACTCACAATCCTTCTAGTTTAGCCTCCCATTAGCCTGTGATTAGAGGAGTGAACCACTAAGCCCATTGTTGGCCTGTTTAGCCAAGATAAAGAAGACCCTAGCTGGGTGCTGATGGCTCATGCATGTAATTCTAGCTACTTAGGAGGCTGAGATCTGAGGATTTGAAGCCAGTTCAGGCAGAAAAGTCCATGTATTATCTCCAATAAACTACTCAGAAAAAGCCCAAGTGGTGTTGTGGCTCAAGTGGTAGAGAGCTAGTATTGAGCACAACGAGGCTCAGGTACAGCACTCATGCCAAGTTCAAGCCCCAGGACCAGGAAAAAAAAGAAGAAAAAAAAAGCCCCAGTCATGAAAACAGCTGCACTACGAGGTGAGGTACCCCTGCTCTGATCCTTCCCTGGGCCAGCTGGTAGGAAATATAGTTCCTACACTCACCCCTCCACACATCCTGTCAAATGGGTTTTTCTATAGAAGAATCTACAAAGGGAAGGATGGCTGGCCCTAGCACTCACAGTCTGGAGAAGTGAAAATAGTCTAATCCAACAACCTGCTGGATACAAGCAGGCTTGGCAGGACCATCAACAGTCATGAAGTGGCTGCTCAGAACAAGTAGCTGGACCCAGTCACATCTGGCCTGGACTTTGCCTTCCATTCTCCCTGCTGCCCTTGCATGTTCTATGTTCTGCCCGTATAGCCTCTTTCTCTTTCTCAGCTACATGCAGGCACCTGCCCAGAACAACAGAACATCCTACTCAGGAGCTCTTCTCCCCGAACAAGGCCTTGCCTGAGCAGTTCCTGAACTGGAGGCAAGCACACAGGACCTTCATTGCTTCAGCAAGGACCTGAAAGCTCTCTATGCCAGTCTGGTGGGAGTGCTGGGATATTCAAGAAAAACAAAATTTACATAGGCTTGCCTTTAGTTGCGCAACATGCAGCCAGAAAAGCAAGTGTTGAATTCATTTTTTTTAAAGCATGAACTTGTAAACAATTCAAGGCAATCAACAAATTCTAATCCCAAAGGAGAAAGTTCAGCGTGGCATAGCACATCACGTACCCCAGAGTCAGATGTCAGGGCTCAAATTCTGGGTATACTAGTTTTAAGAGATGTGATTATGGACACATTAACTCCTCTCAGGCCTCAATTTCCTTACTTTTAAATGCTTTACCTATATGCTTGGCATTTAGTTGGTGCTCCCTAAGTGCTCAGTCATTCTCATCATTACCATCATCGTTGCCTAAGCAATAGAGTGTCGCTTCAGAATTCCTGATCAAGGAATTAGTAGAGAGAACCTACACTGTACCCATCTTGAAGCAACAATAACAGGGTGAGAAGTGAAACCCTGGATAGGGATCCTGTAGGCTACTTCACAAAGCCACTGTAGATGCTGGTGACAGACAGGACCAATTTAGCCTGGCCAGGGCCTTCGGAGCCAAGTAAGGGCCTTAAGGAAAAGGCTGACATTTGAGCCCCCTCAAGCTGACCACAGCCCCTTTAGCCTTCTCCTGTCCCATGCTCCTGACTACCAGACTGCTGGCTAGAAGGCAGGGCTCAAGTGCCAAAAAGCCCTGGCCAGCAGGAGGCCTTGAGGTACAGGTGGTTCTCAGAGGAGATCCCTGGGCTCCAGAAAGCATCTCCCCCACAGGCATAACAAAGCTGGGGCTTGTTGCTAGTCACGATGCCTTTGCTTGCTCAGGCTTTAGCCCAGAGTGCGGCAGGCAGCCGGGCAGGGAGACACGCAGAGCTGGGAGGAGCTGCAGTCAGCCTCTTGGCACCTGCTTCCTCCTCCTCTGGGTTTCTCACTTTGTTCAGCATGCAACCCCAAGGAGGTTTGGGAAAGTACTTTTCACTACCTAGCAAATACAGCCACAGGGAGAAGGAGACAGATGAAAGGTTTGGGGGTTTTAAAATTCAGTTTGGGAGTATTTAGTTGGTTTGAAAAAAATAATTAAAGGAAGTTGTTTCTGTAATCAAATTAATTTAAAACCTAGGATTTAGATCATAAACAGTCAACAGTGATCACACAGCAACTAGTATTTGTTATCTCTCTTGGGAGGTTCAGAGTGCCATTCTGGCCAGAGTTGCATGATGCCAAGAGGACTGAAGGGAGGTTCTCTCTTCTGGCAGGAATAGGGTTAATGCTTAAGTGTGTCTCAAGAATAGCTTCAGTCTACTTCACCACAAACCCTGGAACCTCAAGCTTCCCAAGCCCACACATACTCGTACAGCATCACAAGGCACAGCCATGTATGGCTTTTCACATGGAGGCAGGGTTGCCAAAGCCCACTTATTCCCAGAATCCTGTCTTCCTGTCCCACCACCTGGGTAGGACTCCTACAGTGTAAGGAAGACATTCCAGTGGGGACCTTGAGTATATTCTCCCCTCATTTCTGCCTTTCTCCACTCCACTAGGCCCCAGAGTGCAGGCAGCATGCCCTCTTTAGGTGACAATTGCCTTGAAGGATGAGAGAAGGACCATCCTCACTGGGTCTCTGAAGAAGGAATGGTTTTCACTTGGCAGTTTCAGGAGTTGCTAGGCCTGGGAACCAAGCAGCTACCTGCCATCCCACACAACTCCAGTTTAACTAAACCCACTCACAACACACCAACATTTGCCTTGAAATAGATCTCTTTTTTGTTGTTCATCTTCTAAAATTACAAACTATAAAACTATGGGTTTTTATATTTGAAAAAACATCAAGAAACCAAAAAGATCATTTGATCGGAAGCTTCTTCTTCACTAGTAAGCCTCTTAGACAGGGTATCAACTTTTCAGAAGAATGAAATGACACAAATTTGCAAGCATAGTTGGTAGCAAGTGGGTTCCTGATTTACTACCTGAGTGACCCCCCTCACTTCAGGCTTTCATTTCTGTACTGCACATGAATACTGCTGACTTCTGGCTTGAGATAAGATTGAATCTAAGATTTCTATGAACTTCCCATCTCTGTACAATATTCAGCTAGCCCTATCTGAAAAAGCCAAGCCTTTTCATTTTACACTTAAGCTTTTTCAGCGTTTAGATGCTGCTTGAAATCTGTAGATAGGCTGCCACCAGAGCCCGGGCCCTCTGCCAGTTCCCTAGCACTTGTTCTACATTTTTCTGTCCACTCACATGCCTAACATGACTGACTTGAGCAACACATCTTCCAATCTGATGAAAATGTGTAAGGAAGGGGCACAAGAGGAATAATGGGCAATAGGAAACCTAGTGGTAAAAATCCCTATGGAAATGAAGCAATTGCCCAAAACGGATTGAGGAGGTTCCTAACTTCTCACGCAGTCCCATAGAAAATGAAATAATGAGATACACGTATAGAAACAACTCACTTCATGGTATCTTCTGGAAGAACCACTGATCCGGATAAAAGGTGAAAGCCAAAGATGGCATGAGGCTCTTCTAGTTTGATAGGGGGCATTAGAGACAAGGGACTACCAACCACCATAACACACAGGCAAACAGGCTAAGAGACCAGTGACAGACGCATGCTCATAGAGCTGGTAGGAGAATGGTATAGGACCTATGCCGGCAAGTGAAATGGCAGCACTCAGTTAACTCTCATGAGGTGCTAAGTGCTTCCTCTGATCTTTGCCCTTTGCTATGAGGAAGTAGAAGCTGTACAGGGGATAACTTGCCCTGTCCATGGGAGGATGAGAAAGAGGAAGACAGAAACAAGCTACCTCCTGCAGTGAGTCTTAGATTCTAGGTTCATTTGGTAGGGTCCTGTCCATGAAAAAAGGGATTGGACTTCCTTTAGAGAAAAGGCCCACCACTATTATAGATGCCTTGTGTGTTTAAAGTCCCAATAATCTCAAGGCAGTTGAACTAAATATAGATTGGAGATAAATGTAAAAAGGATGATTTGGGTGGGGGGAAAGCCAAGACTATAGGCCTTTGAAAGTCACAAGCTAAGATGAAATCCTTGAGATTGTGTACCCCTGACCCCTGCTCAAGAGTACAAACTCTGCCAGGATACTATCTTTCCTCAGCTTGCCTAACGAAACCGAACACCAGATAATCAAACTCACTAAAAGAACCTCCTCCCTCAGTTACTCTTTTGAGCAAGCACCCTGGATCAGGGTTTGTCAGGTGGACTCATTATATTTTTAGACAGTCTGGTATCAGCCAAAGTAAAAGGAATCAGCGCTGTAAAGCAAGAGATCACTATCTAAGTCAGATAATCTTTCACGGGCAGCCGGGGCTACCCTGTCAGGACACAGGTTAACATGTGTCCATGCAGGGAAATGCCATCCCACTCCAGCCCTTCCTCTGGCCCACAAGCAGAAGGTCTTTATATGCTGAGAAAGCATGGCTTTGTCACCATGCTGTATCTGCATGCCATTTTATCCTATTAAATACAGAAGTTAAAATAGTCAAATATGGGCTAGGGGGTATAGCTCAGCAATAGAGTGCTTGCCTAGTATGTGCAGATCCCAGGGTTCAACACCTCACACACACTCCTCCCCAAATATGATGTCTTCTAGGAAGTTGGGTTACTAAGACTCCAAATTCCTCAATCCTGATTTCAGAAACAAGGAACACATCCCACCAGAGCCCTTCCCGTCTGCTTTTCTTGTCCCAGAGTGGAGCCCCTAAACATCTTCCTGCAGGTCCACCTCTCCTTTCCTACCTTGTTCCAAACTGCTTTTAAATCCCTGCATGTTCTGCAGAGTTATCAAGATCAATTCTTGCTCCATTCTCCATCCTAAATACAATTATACTTTTAAAAGAAAAAAAAAAAAAGCTCAGGGAATTCCCAAAGAGGCCTGCTGCACACTTCTTCTTGTAATGAAGCTTAATAATGAAATACCCTGCACTCCAATTAGTAAGAAATGCTTGTTTTCTACAGCTGAACACCCCCCATAGATATATCTAATTTGCTTCCATGTTTGTATCTCTCTCTGCATCCAATCTGCACTTACAGGTTGGGATATGTCAGTGTCCTCCTAGCTGGGAAGACAACTTAGTGGGGAATAATTGCTGCCTCTAATCTTAGAGCTCCAGGCTGTCTATCTCTGACACTGCCACCTAGGCTTTCTGTCTCTCTTAGGCTGTCAAATCGAATAGAAAGGTAAGAGAAACAACACTTGGAAAGATGAAGGAAAAAGAACAGTAAAATGAAGAAAATGAGGGAGTGGGTATTGCTGGAAGTGTCTATTTCTCAGCGAAAGAAATATCCCCAGAAACAAACAGTGACCCAAAGAAAAAGCTGCTTCATCACCTTTGGGACTTGGGCCTTTGAAGGCCTTGGAGTTGCAGCTTCTTTCCCCTTTGACGGGCCTGGTGCTGTGACTGGCACCAATGCCTGAGGCAGTCTGAGATGTGCCAAGAGCAGCATAGCAAAGCTGCTGTGTTCAGTGAACTCTGGTAGGGCTGCCTCCCAAGAGCCACCTCATCTCTCCCTTATGATCCCAATGAAAAAAGAAAGCACAGCCCAGCTCTGAAAGCCTGACCCTTCAGAAGAGGGCCCACAGTCCCAGGACTACAGCAGATCAGAGAAGCATGCTGGTCACTGCTGGAGGGCAGGCTCTATCCACTCACTTGCTCCCAGAGGCCCAGGTCCTTCTTGGAGGCTTCACTCTTTCCAGGGGAGGAGCAGGTCACACCCATGCAGAGGCTCCCCAGAATGTTACTGGCCTCCAGTCACATATTTGCATGTTTTCTCTCAGTGGGCTTTGGGGCTCACACAGGGTACAGACCTGGTCTCTCCATAGTGGTTCTGTCTGTGACTGTGACCAGTTCTCATCATAGGAGAAAATGTCTTCCTACTCAGCTCTGGGGTCTCTACCTCTTGATTATAGGACACAGACATTTGTAATTTCCAGAGGCTACCCTGACATAGCCTCCTTCCTGCCTAGGCCTATGTATGGCTCCTGCCCCGTACCACTCCTATGGTTCCTGCAGCTGCCTTGTGCTCTCCCAGCACCTTCCTGACTGTCTCTGCCTCCCTTAACCGGTGTGGACAAGACCCTACCCTGACTCTCTGCAGTTCACAATCTGCTCCATCCGAACTCAGTCATATGGAGGATTTAACTCCTTTCAAGCTGGCAGCCTACAGGGTAGAACTAACTGTCTCCCTCAGGGGTGGTGGGGTGCTAGGCAAGCATGTTCTGGAACATCCCAAGGGGCTCTTGTTTCCTAGGCACCCTACAGAGGTCTGTGATAGATGCATGGATGGGGGGATCCTTTGCCAGCCAGAGTTGGCATCCCAACCTACCCCTCAAATCAACCACAGGCCTCTAGGGCCAAAGACCCTCCAAGAAGAAGAGGCCTTACAAGACAAAGACCTGAGGCCCCCCTAGCCTGGCCTCCCAGACCAACACAGGCCCGCATTAAAATCAACACTCCGTGAACACACAAAACTGACAGGGCAGAGGGGGAGCACACATCAGATACAAAGATCGGGCTCTCAAGAGACGCGGCCTGTTGGTCTCCCATGTTAGCTCCAAGTGACTAAGCGCAGAGTGGGAAATAACGCCACTGTGGTGGTAAGAGCCCCCGCCTGGGCTGGGGGTTCAGTAGCCTTTCACAGAAGATGCCTCTGCCTAGAAAAAAAATGCAGGCATTGTGTGGGGACCATTAATGCATGCGCCTCTGCACATTCCTTCAAGAAGCATACCAGTCCCTGGGCCCCCTTCCCCCTGTCCCCCAGCAATTGCACAGGCCTGAACATACTGCACATGCCACCTGGTCCTAACCCCAGGCCTCCAGCCCTGTGAGTGGTGGGAAGGGGCATGCCAAACACCCTGGCTTCATTGTGCCCCAGAAAGAGGGGACTAATTACTTGCCTATACTCTGGAGCGCCCAGGGAAAAAACAGAGGCCAGTGGGGTGGAGAGGGTGGGAAACTGATGTGTGTGTGGGGAGGGAGTATAAGAAGGGAGAGAGAAAGCCACAGGATACATTTCAAAGTTTCTCTAGCAATTTGGAGGTGGGACAAGAAAGCTCAGTCCTGATGTGAAATCATACAGAGGTCAGGGCTGGGTCTCCCACCCTTGTGAGAAAGTGGTGAATCAGGACGGTTTATCAAACGATCATTTTTTTCTTTTGAAACTGGGAGGCAGCAGCTTGGACAATTCTGCAGATGTGCTTGATGAGTTAGGGACAAAAATGGCCCTTCTTGGCCCCCGCCTCTCCTCCCTCTGTAAGGGCTCCCATCGGGGGTTGCTTCTCCCTCCACTGCCTCCCGGGCCCTCCCCTCCCTTCTTCAGTGGTCAGCTGAGACCCCCACCCACTGCTTGCTTTTGTATTCTTGGCCTTTGGACATACTGACAGGGGCCTTTATGAGACCCCAATCAAGACCCCCATGTCACAGGTACCTAGTAGAGACACCAGACCTTTTCAAACAAGGGACAACAAGGAAAATCGGCTGGCCCATTGTCTCTCCTCAGTGCTAAGTGAGATGAAAGGGGCCCGCGGCCCCCTCCCCACAGCCTGCCTGCCAATCACCTCTAGTTATTAAGGTCACAATGTGTAAATTCTTTTGACCTGCACCTAATCAAAGATTCACCGGCTCTTTTAAATCCGAATAGGGAGGAGGGGAGAGATGCCCTCCCATAAACCCAGCAAACTCTCCCTCAATAAAATTTCTCTCTCTGATTCTTTCTTTGCTTCCTATCTCCACCCTCTCACTTCTCCTCACTCCGCCCTCCTCACCACTAGCTTCCAACACAAATGACAAACCCTGTGGAATTATTACCCTAAAGAATCCAAGGAGGACTTGGAAGTTTTTATTTAATTCTCTTAAAAATAAAATGGTTTTCAGATAGATGCCCAAGGAAGCCCAGAATCTCTCCAAATGGCAAAATAGTCTGTGACTTTCCTGGCTCCTAACAGCCTCCCTTGCTTGCCCCAACAACAGAACACCTAGAGGAAATGCACAAGACTTACAACACTCCCTCACTTTGTCAATGAGCATCTCTAGCTCAAACACTGACTCCTGAGCCTGACTGAGTGGCTTTGTGGAAAGGAAAACTGCTAAATGCAAGACAGGCAACCCTTGAGATTAAAAAAAAAAAATAGCCTATCATAGAACAGCGAACAGAACAAGAGCCAGAGGGAAAAAGTGAGAAAAGGGCAATATTACAGTTTGGAAACAAAATGCTGAAATCACACATAGAAAATTAAATTCTTTCCTATTGCCACGCATCCATATAATGACTCTGCCTTTTTACCCTTGGTATTAATGCATAACAAGCAAGGGAGTGGTGCACTGATTTATGAAAATTGCCTAGAAAAATAACTCATTTGCCAACCAGCTCCTCTGGCAGGTGCTCTACTTCCCAGCCCCAGGTTTCCTCTTGCTCTCTGGTTGCTCCTTTTGCCTCTGATTCTTCTTGTCTTATTGTCTGTATCTGTGTTGATTCTGCACATTATTTTTACTGTGATCTCTCCACTGAGGCCTTTTATATTTCCACTTCATGTCTGAGCCACAGACTACCATTTTGGACTGTCTCTGGCCATTGTCACCAATAGTCCTATAAACCAGAACTGAGTTTGCTCAAAACAGGACTCATCCATTCCCAGATTCAAAGAAATCTTTAATGGTTCCTCCTCTCTCTCCATGTAATCAGGCCTGACTACTTGTCATCCTCTGAATCCAAGGCTATACTGTCCTTAGGGGTCAAGTCCCTAAATGCAAAGTATATACCTTGGAAAAGTATTCTCTCTTCTCTCCAAAGAATCCTATATATTGGATATACATGAATCATTTAGCTGCTTCAATCTGATCAGAAACCATTTCGTGGTTCCTTATTTTCCTCAGGCTAAAGCCAAATTCAGCTTTTCAAAACCCTCCAAAACTTGACCACTCTGAACTTTCTCATCTCTCTCCAAGCCTTTCATATGCCAGTCCCCTTGCCTGGAGTTCCTTCCACAATATAAACAGGTGCCATGCAAGTCCCCTTCATACTGCATGTCACACATGACATTGCCCTGAATTAAACAGGGCTACTGCTTTCATCTGATTTCCTGTCAGTTCTCCAGCCATCAGTGGCACTTGTTCCATATATACATTGGAACATGTTGTGTGCATGCGCTATCACCCAATTGTACTATGAGCTCCTAGATGGTGAGAACTGCTTTGGGGGCATCATTCTCCCTGTTCCCTGGTGCATGGCAGCATTCAGGATATTTGTAAGAGAGGTTCTCTGAGAGAGATGCTACAAAGGAGAACATTTTCTAACTTTATTCTACTTTTGGTTGCTTATTTGTTCTGGTCCTGGGACTTGAACTCAAGACTTGGGTGCTGTCCCTGAGTTCTTACCACTTGAGTCACAGCTCTATTTCTGGTTTGTTGGTTTATTTGTTTTTGCCAGTCCTAGGGCTTGAACATAGGGCCTGAGCAATGTCCCTGGATCCTTTTTGCTTAAGGCTACCACTCTACTTCTTGAGACACAGCGCCACTTCTGGCTTCTTCTGTGTATGTGGTGCTGAGAAATCAAACCCAGGGCTTCACGTATGTGAGGCAAGCACTCTACCAGTAGGCTATATTCCCAGCCCTATTTTTGGTTTTTTGGTGGTTAATTAGAAGTAAGAGTCTCATAGACTTTCCTGTCCAAGCTGGCTTCAAACTGTGATCCTCAGATCTCAGCCTCCTGAGTAGCTAGGATTACAGGTGTGAGCCATAGGTACCCAGCTTGTCCTTTAGCTTTTTCTGCTCAAGGTGTGGCCTCACTTGAGCCACACCTCCATTTCCAGCTTTTTGGTGGTACATAAATCACATTTACATATCTATGCAAATAAGAGTCTCATAAACTTTCCTGCCCAGGTTGGCTTCAAACCTTCATCCTCAGATCTCAGCCTCCTGAGTAGCTAGAGGAATAAGCTACCACAGCAGACTCAATTCATGTTTTTTGTTGTTTGGTTTTTTTGTGTTTTTTTGGCCAGTCATGGGCTTGAACTTGGGGCTGGATGTTGTCCCTGAGCTCTTTTGCTCAAGGCTAGTGCTCTATCACTTTGAGCCACAGCATCACTTCCAGTTTTCTGGTGGTGGTTAACGGGAGATAAGAGTCCCATGGACTTTTCTGGGTTGGCTTTGAACAGCAATCCTCAGATCTCAGCATCCTGAATAGCTAGGATTACAGATATGAGCCACCAGCACAGGGCTCAATTTGAGTTTTTAATTTGCCTTGCAAAATATGAAAAAGGAAAGCTTCTACAGAAAGCAATCTCCTGAACCAGCAACTTCTGGGCTCCCTTTGCAAGTATCAGAGCTTCTGCTTGTACATACTTACATCTCTCCACCGTCTACTCCTCTGTTCTTGTTAGCCTCTCAAAGAGGCCAGAGCCAGACCTCTGTGACAGGGTGCCAAAGTCAGGTCATACACTTATCGCCTAAGAAAATTTCTTGGCCAGAAAGAGTAGAAAAAGCAAGTTTAAAAAAGAGGCAAGGTCCTTGGGTAATCTGTCTTAATAGGGCACCCCAAAGCAGAGGAACTGCATCTGCCACATATAGGAATGTAATTCTCACAAAGAAGGAAAACATCTCCTCCTAAAAAACTTATAATCTGAAACTTCTAGAAAGTCTCGTTTACAACATCCAATACACTAAGCTAGAAGCATGAGTCTGAAGGAAGAGCCAAATATGTCCACTGGTTTTCTTTTTGGTCATCTTGTAAGAAAATCCAAGTAACTACTGTAAAATTCAGAATCAATACAAACTTCTGAGACATCATGGGATGTTTACAGCTGGTTCCCTCCCTATTTTTCTTTTACCCATAACTGGCATTTGAATTCTGGGCCTCACATTTGCAAGGAAGGTGCTCTATTATAGCCATTCCTGCAGCTCTTTTTTGTGGCAGAACTATGGCTTGAATTTGGAGTCTTAAGCCTTTTTGTTCATGGCTGGTACTCTACCACATGTTGTACAACTCCAGTGTCAGCTATTTACTGATTAATTGGAGATAAAATTCTCTCAGATTTATCTGCCTGCACTACCTTTGAACTTTGATCCTCAGATCTCAGCCTCCTGAGTAGCTAGGATCATAGGCATGAGTCACCAGTACCCAGCCTGTAGCCCTATTTTACACTGAATTTTGTTTTTTGGCTGTTTTTGTTGTTGTTGTTGTTCATCATAGAGCCTGAACTCAGGGCCTGGACACTGTCCCTGAGATTTTTGCCCAAGGTTATCACTTTGAGCCACAGCTCCACTTCAGGTTTTTAGGTAGTTAATTGGAAATAAGAGAGTCTCGGGGTCTTTTCTGTGCAAGCTGCTTCGAATGATGATCCTCAGATCTCAGCCTCCTGAGTAGCTAGGATTATGGTGTGAGCCACTGGCGCCCCATTGCACTGAATAGTTCTGAGATAGGGTTTTGTTTTCTGCTCAAACACCCTCTTGGACAATCTGCCTAGTTAGGCTTTCTGACATAACTTGGATGATAGGCTTGTCATGCCCAGCTTTTCTGCCTGGGCTGACCTCAAATCATGATGTTCTTGTTCTCATCCTCTCAAGTACCTAAGATTACAGGGATAAGCCATTGATGCCTGGACTCCATGCTCTTTTTTTTGGGGGGGGGGCTGGTCTTGGGGCTTGAACTCAGGGCCTAGGCACTGTCCTGTTCCTAAGCTTCTTTTGCTCTATCACTTGAGCCACAACTCCACTTCTGGCTTTTTTCCTGACCAAGCTGGCTTCAGACAGTGATCCTCAGATCTCAGTCTCTGAGTAGCTAGGATTACAGGTGTGACATTGGCACCTGGCTCCATGCCCCCCCTTTTTTTATTTTGTCAGTCATAAGGCTTGAACTGGGGGCCTGGGTGCTGTCCCTTAGCTCTTTTGCTTAAGGCTAGTGCTCTACCACTTTGAGGCACAGCACCACTTTTTGTTTTCTGGCAGTTCACTGTAAATAAGAGTCTCATAGACTTTCCTGTCTGGGCTAGCTTTGAACTGTGATCCTCAGATCTCAGCCTCCTGAGTAGCTAGGATTACAGGTGTGAGCCCCTGGTGCCCAGTGCCCATGCTCCTTCTTGATGGTGTGAGAGAAATGTCCAGATTCTTAGGTTACAAGGCCAAAGTGTCAAATATGAAACTACATGATAATGAAACTGAAGGCTCATGAACACGGTCATAGGCAGCAGAATTACTATTCTTGGACTTTAAGCCTTCAACCAAGCAGAGGAATACTTATCTAAAAGAACTCAGAGAAGGGAAGAAATATAACTGGTACCATGGACTGCCATCTGGTGGTCCCAAGAGCTAGAGCTCTGAAGATGAAAAGTGGTGGTGGTAGTAGAGGTACCTTTTCAAAAGGATATGTGATTTGAAATGAAAAGGAAAATAAGAAACCCAAGACTTGATTCCAAATAGAAATACTAAAATCTGCCCCCAAATGGCCCAAGAGTCACCCAACTGCAGTATGGAAGTTATCTTTCTGCCTCTGACATGACTTCTACCACAAATATACATTCTCTACTGATCCAGTCACAGTCCTGTTATTTTCTTTTCCTCTCATTCTCACTACAAACCCCTCCCCCAGGTGATAGTACCAGTGGCTCAAGCCTATATGCCTACCTACTCAAGAAGCTGAGATCTAGAATCAAGGTTTGAAGCCAAGCCAGGTAGGAAAATCTGTGAGATGTTTATCTCCAATTAACCAGCAAAACAGTTGGAAGTGAAGACGTATGGCTTAAGTGGTGGGGCACTAGCCTTGAGCAAAAACAATTAAAGGAGAGTGCCAGGTCCTGAGTTCAAACCCTGGTACCACAGCAAAAACAAAAAAACCCTACTTCATCCCCTAGTTTACTTCTAAGAGTGAGCATCATTGACTCAAAAAACTAAAAGCATGGATCTTTTCATTTGTGTTCCTCTTTTGAATGATTTGAGTGTTACAGCTAACAGGTGGGGAAATCTCCTTAAATATATGAGTATTATCATGACAAGGCCACTGGAACGGATCAGTGCCATAAGTCAGGCAAGGCTAGAAGCTTCCGCTCCACCATCAGGTTCCTCTTTAGCCTTGACAGATCAAACCCCAAGCCGAAGCAAGCTACAGAGATCAGTTCAGTCTCTGAGCCAAAGGTCTTCACAGTGAGGGACCAAAGCTGCCCTGGCTGGGCCTCTGCCGGCCCGTGTCCCAGATTAATCACCAGCAGGAGGGGCCTGGACACCAGCCTGCAATCTGAGCCTGACCAGCACCTGCATAGGGGCTGCCCCGGCACCTCCCTCACTCCCTTTGGGCAGGACCCTAGGGTATGAGGGTGTCCACCTGTTAACAAGGTTACCTAGACAGGAGGCTAAGACACTCAGCTACCTTCAGTCCAACAGAAAAGTCATGGATGGTTTGAGTAGCTTAGTGAAGGAAGAAATGTTTAGTAACTCAGGCAATCAAGTAAAGGCTCCAAGAGAGAAAATTCTCAAAGTCTCAACATCCCTCTCATCATTACCCACAGAAGAAATCTGTCTAGAGACCAGCAACAGGGAATGATGGCTCTGAAGTTAGACTCATAAGCTGTCTTCTGCATGTGTGTGGTGCACGTTATCATCTACAGATCAACAGAATGCTGACAATTTAAGAGGTGTCTTCCAAACATATCCTAATGTTGCCAGGTATTCCACATTTAGAGGAAGCTTGGAAACAAATTCACTCCTTGAGTGTCTAAATTAGCCTGTTTTGAATGCCAAGATCTGGGGTTGTAGTTTCCTCAAACAATTAACATCAGTAAATTATTTTCAGCACCAATGGAGTTAGTGACTAAGTGTGGAAAGTATATCCATCTATCTAAGGAAGAAGGCACTTTTAAGACCAAAGGACCTATTACATTATAAATTATTTGCAGATAGTAATCACTTTTATTTTGTTACTTCCCTAAGAGGAAATATAGTAAAAATACTCATGAATCCCCTTCTCCCTCCAAAGAAAATAAAATAAAAAGGAGGAAGGTAAGAATGGAGACCTACATCTTACAATGACTACAATGAGGGGTCACCAGCCCTGACTTCTGCTGCCAGGAAAAAGCACTGTGACAGAGGGCACCAGTCCCACCTGCCCAGGGCCTGGGGGTAGGAAAGGTGGGAGGGGTCAGAATGGGATTGAAGTGTGTCCCTTGAAAGGCAGAGAAAAGCACACAGGTCAGAGAGGGGAGAAGGAACCCTGGGTGCACCTTCATCTGAGGAATGACATCTCATCCTGACTGTCACAGCTTGTGCCTCCACAGCTCCATCCCCAGGAACTCCCTTTGAACCTCCTCTACAACCCAGAGTTAGGACAGAGCAGTGGCTACAATTACACATTTAGTTGGGGAAGGGGGTGGGTGCCGCATGTGACAGGCCATGAAAGGTCCCTGCCTATAAAACAGCCTGGAAAACAAACCCTTAATTTAAATGTTAATGAAAGTGCTGAGGTAACTTCAGAGGCTTCCCGGCTGCTGAGAGAACAGCTACACCAGTACCCAGAATTTATGGCTCCACGAGTCCTGCCCCCCTATCTGCTTCATCACCCACTGAAGTTTAAAGGGTAAAAACTGAAAAGAAAAAAAAAAAAAACCCTAACTTTAACATTAACTCCACACTTCCACCTTGGGATGTGACTGCCAAATTATCTATCAGCAGAACAGTGATCAAAGGTGGAAAAACACAGGCACACTGCACATACAATCTAGGAAAGTCAGCAGCAGCTATGGAAAGAAAATCCCCTTCTCTTCCTAAGGAGATGAGTGATGAGTGGAGTAGACACACAGTGCAGGTGAGGACTGCAGCCAGCAGTAAGGGAGAAGTCTCATCTGTCTACAACGCTCTCTTAAATGTGTGTGTGTGTGTGTGTGTGTGTGTAATGTTACTACTGGGACTTGAACTCAGGGCCTCACACGCTCACTCAACTTTCTTGCTCATAGCTGGTATTCTACCACCATGTCTCCAATCCAACATTTTGCTGGTTAATTGGAAATGGAGTCCCTCAGACTTTTTTGCCTGGACTGCCTTCAAATGTCCATCCTCAAGGCTCCAGCTTCCTGAGAAGCTAGGATTCAGGTGTGCACCATTGGTACCTGGCATCTCTTTTATTTATTTTTCTCATTGACACATCAGAATTGTACATATCCATAGGGTACAGTAAATAATTTGATGTATAGCATGTTGTAGTGATCATACCTGAGTAATTAATGTTTCTGCCTCCTCAATCATTACCATTTCTACGTGTTAGAAAAATTCAAACTTCTAGTTATTTTGAAATGTATCATAAATCCTTGTATACCTTAGTTCTCCCACAGTGCTACAAAATACAAGATTAATTCCTCCTATCTCTCTGTGTCCCTCCAGCTCTTTTGAGCCCCCATCTGAGAACTTTCTATACTGTACTACTTTATTTGTCTTGATTCTTCATCATACTATATGATCTATATCATTTATTAGGGTTCAGTGTCAATAGGGAACAATGCTTAACAGCAGCTGAAGAGAGAATGTGAAGATAAGTGGGAGAGGAAGAAAGGATGAGGAGAGAGAGCGAGAGCGAGCAAGCGAGCGAGTGAGAGAGAGAGAGAGAGAGAGAGAGGAGAAAGAACTCTAGCACTGAGGCTGAGGGATGGAAATGGATTCCTGCTAGTATGACCAGAGTCTCAATGCATCAACTCTATACCCACAATACCCAACTCTCTATAATAGCTTCTGTTTCTATTTTTAGTATTTAAGGCAGCTCTTACAAGTGAGACAACTGCGCTAGCCAGGAAAGGCGCTGCTCCCACAAATGTGTTCTGTGGAAGTCAGGGCTGGGAGGGTGCTCTTCTTGGGCCAGCAACTCATGAGCCTCTCTGTGCCTATCCTCTCTGAGAAATGGCTACAATCCAGGTCTTGAGGAACTGAAACCCACCCCTGTGGTATTTGGTCCTTGTTCCTGATGGATACAACCACTTGAGAGGCTTGGATTTGTTTGGGTGGAAGACAATGCACTGAAATTTCATAGAACTTGATTTCAATGTAATGGCACCTCAAATTGCTGCTGTTCTAGTTTTAGTGCATTTTAGGCTTGGGCCAGTAGGCCCACCTAGCATTATTCGGTGCTTCTATCTTTCTCCAGGTGCCTTGGTACTTCTTTCAGCCATGCCAGACACTGGCTCCTCCACAGTGCCTTTGTGCCTTTGATTTTTTTCAGCCCGGGATACCAGGTGCAGGATGCTCCCTCCTGTGCTCTACCTACTGTCGCAAAGGGGGATACCAAGCCACTCCTTGCCTAGCTCTTTGGGTCTCCTTATACCAAAGAGATTTTGAGGAGGCTTTCCCCCTGCCCCAACATGAGAAATCCAAAGACACTCAAGGTTCACATAAGCCATCAGGAAAACTTGCTGTAAGTTACCTATCAGAGTTGTTCTTCAGCTTATCAAAGCTAGGGATCTCCTTCACACCAGCTATTCATCACCAACCAGAGAAAGAAAAACTTAGGAGACATGCTGTTTATTTTTTATTCTTCTTCTCCTAAAAATACTGAGTAAAGTTATAAAGTCCAGGGCCAGAAAATTGCAGCATCACTGGGAATTAACAGAACCCACACTCAAAGCTGGCTGCTTCTTTTTCCAACCTTCAAACCTCTCTGTCAGAGCATACTCCACATGCAATTACCTTTCAGTAAAGAAAGATGCATTTCAACAGACTGGTAGATGGCGTCTACCACACACAGCACACAGTAAAGCCTGAAAGTGCTGGAACAAACATCCTGCTCTCCCATACCCCCTTGCCCCTTGCCAAACAGCGCACAGTGGTGACTTTGCTTCCAGACTCACCCTCACCTCTGGGAGAAATGAAGCAAGAAGAAGCAACTACTCCATCGACCTCTCCACCTCCCCGGAGGCCACAACTCATTTTACAAATTTGAATCAGTACTTTTCATGCCGACTTGGACTAATCCCCCAAAATAAACAGGCCACCACAGTGAGCAAAGTTACACAAAATTACATTGTATATTTAACACAGCTAAGTCAAGTTTCTACACCTATACCACTCATATATTTCCCTGATGACAGAAGCGGGTGAGAGGGATTAAGCCCAAGAGTTTGGGGAAGCCTTCCTGACCACACTTACCCACAGGACAGCAGCACTGTTCAGAAAAGGGGAAGGGCTCCACCAACCACCTCCTTTTTCTTATAGGGTGAGAAATATGGTCCCTCTCACACACTGCTTTCTCCCACCCCTCCAAGAAGAGAGAATGTTCCCAGATCTCCACAGTCTTTCATGGTACCAGGCATGACGCTGGTGAGCAAGGCACAGTAATGACCCAGGATATAGCAACTGACTGGAGACAAGCACAGACTGCATCCTTTGTGCCCCAGCCCACATGTGGCCCTGTACTGATCTTCCCTGGGCCTCAATTTCTACCTTTGTCCAAAAAAGAATAACATTCCCCCTTCGCCCCAACCAGAGGCAACCTAGTCTGAGGCATTTAATCTAGTCTGGCAATCCTCAAAACCCATCAGTAATATATCCATCTTATCCCCGTGACTCTGGGAGCTATGGGGAGCTGCCACACAGAAAGCACTCAGTAAAACACTTAGAAAAGCAAACTGATAAAGAATAAGAAAGGAAGAAGTGAGATTTAACAGTTAAATTTCCAACCATTTTGAATTTTCTTGATCTTTAGTATTTACTAACTTTATTTGGCTGGAAATGACTTTGAAACGGTAATAAGACCTGGTATGCAGTTTTTTTACATCTGTTTTTCTATGTTACTCATGGGAAAGTACTTAAAATTCAATGTGCTCTCAGGAGATTGTATCTGAAACCAGTTGGTCTGAATCCTGCCCTGCAACTGCACCAGACCCAAGCTCTTCCACCCCAAGCATGTTCCATGCCTTCCCAGCCTGTCCTTCTCTTCTCATCTAACAGTGACAGATGGGACCTCTACTATAGAAGAGAGTTTCATGGACATGTCATGAATTTTGAAAACAGGATTATCCAGGTCAGGACAAGAAGGTTAGTACACAGGCATGTGCCACCTTCCTATGGAGCCTACTGTTTTCCTTCAACATTTTTTTAATATCTAACACAGCTCTGAGGGGCTGGGAATATGGCCTAGTGGCAAGAGTGCTTGCCTCGTATACATGAAACCCTGGGTTCAATTCCTCAGCACCACATATATAGAAAATGGCCAGAAGTGGTGCTGTGGCTCAAGTGGTAGAAGCCAGGGACAGTGCTCAGGCCCTGAGTTTAAGGCCCAGGACTGGCAAAAAAAAAAAAGAGCTCTAACACAGCTCTGACCATTTATAATGACTGTTTATAAATCAGAACTCAAGAGCATAGAAGGCAGGAAAAGGGACATATGAACACAGGATAGAATTTCTGCTTTCTCCTGGTCAAGAGCACCTCATAGTAAGCCTGGGGTTTGAGCTTCCATGTTTTATGTTATAAGTGCCTTAGTACACACATAAGAAAAGAAGGCAGAGTGGGTGCTGGTGGCTCATGCCTGTAATCCTAGCTACTCAGAAGGCTGAGATCTGAGGATCATGGTTTGAAGCCAGCCTGGGAAGAAAAGTCCCCAGGAGAATCTTATCTCCAATTAACCACTGAAAACCAGAAGTGGAGCTATGGCTCCAAGTGGTAGACTGCTAGCCTTGAGCAACAGAGCTCAGGGACAGTGCCCAGGCCCTGAGTTCAAGCCCCACAAAAGAGAGAGAGAGAGAGAGAGAGAGAGAGAGAGAGAGAGAGAGAACGGGCGGGGGGAGAGGGAGAGAGAGGAAGAAGGCAGAAGCAGCCCATCAGAAAAAATAAACAAGATGCATAAGTTAAATGAATTATTTTCAACAGAAGAAAGAGCTATGCTAGCTCTCCTAGCTGTCCAGATCTCTTGCAAGTATACAAGGGAGCAGCAAGGGGCTTAGAAATTGTCAGAGAAACTGGGAGTGTCTGTCCTAGAAGATAAGTATGCCTACATCCTCTACATCCTACCATGTTCTTCATGAGGGGTCCAAGGCAACAATACATTTGTGATAGGATAGCTATGAAAACAAAAGTCAATCATTGAGCACAGGGTCATTACGAAGGAAGGCGGGGGAAGGAAGAGAGACACCCACTGAGTCTCTACCTCAAGAACACTGTAACTCCATGGGGCTGGTTGAAGCTCAGGGCAGCCCATGAAATAGAATTGAGAACAACAAAAGCCAATAAATAAATAATAGACCAGAGAAGATTCTGGATGACATAAACCCCTTTTAGCGTGTGTGTGTGTGTGTGTGTGTGTGTGTGTGTGTGTGTGTTGATAATGAGGCTTAAACAGCTAGTTTTACTTCTGGCTTAATTTTTTTTTTTTTCTTCTGGTGGTTAATCACAGACTTTCCTGGCCTAGTTGGCTTTGAACTATAATCCTCAGATCTCAGATTCCTGGGTAACTAGGATTACAGATGTGAGTCACAGGTCCCCTCTTAGCTTTTCAGAATCTTCATGTACATCTTTTTAAGTCATCTCCATGGTAATCTAGTAATTCTATAAAGAAAAGGATATTCATGCTTTCCTTATATGCACGAAGCCCTGGGTTTGATTCCTCAGGACCACACAAACAGAAAAAGGCAAAAGTGGTGCTCAAGTGTAGAGTGCTAACTTTTAGCAAAAGAAGCTCAGAGACAGTTTCCCCGGCTCTGAGTTCAAGCTCCAGGACTGGCAAAAAAAAGAAAAAGAAAAGGATATTCACATATAACATATAAGGAAGCTAAGGCTAGAAGAGGGAATGATTCATCTTCAGTCATAATGCTGGTAGTGGACAAAGCACAGATCATCTCCCATACTGTTCTAAACATACCCTGAGGTTATGCAGAAGTTCCAGGGTTGAAAAAAATGGATGAGTTTGTTAAAAGGTTCAAAGTCATGGATACAGTGAAAAGAAATGGACCCAATGATAAAGAATGAAGGTCTTAGCCCAGAATATTCTTTAGATAAGAGAAAAATGGACAGAGACAACATAAGTTCATGCCTTGATTACCTAGTATAAAGTCAAAATCCCAAACACAAGCTATTTTAAAAGTCTAAGACATCATCTGTGGAGTTAGGGAAAAAGCCATTTCATATAACCGTTTGTCAGAAGCGGAATAGTCAGATAAATATGAATGAAAGAATCATCTAGGCTATGAAAATACACCAAGAAGATGACAAGACTGAAGCAGTATGTGAAAAACTCAAGGTCGAGGTCTTCACCAACCATAAGACACATAAGAAAGTCTTAGCAGAGGATCTGCACAGAGAGCAGCACTGACTAGTAACTATGGCAGTCATATAGCAACAGCAAGTAGTAACAACACACACACACACACACACACACACACACACACACACACACACACACACACTCACACAAAACCAGTCCTGGGGCTTGAAGTCTGGGCTGATGTCCTTGAGCTCTTCAGCTTAAGGCTAGCGCTCTACCACTTGAGCTACAGTGCCTCTTCTAGTTTTCAGTTGTTAATTGGAGATAAGAATCTCATGGACTTTCTTGCCTGGGCAGGCTTTGAACTGCGATCCTCAGATCTCAGCCTCTTGAGTAGCTAGGATTACAAGTGTGAGCCACTGATACCCAGCTCTCCAATTAACTACCAAAAAAAAGCCAGAAATGGAGCCATAAATCAACTGGTAGAACAATAGTCTTGAACAAAAAAGCTCAGAGACAGCACTTAGGCTCTGAGTTCAAGCCCCAGGAACAGCACAAAAGAAAGAAAAAAGCTAACTAATTTTCTACAGCCAATCCAAGTTATCATCAAAAAATAAGATCTCAAGTGGTTCTGAATAAAGAGGGCAGATTCCGTCCTCTACCTCTCTTACTGACACCATTTGCAAAAGATGCTGTGCTCTCTTCTGGTAGAAGAGCCTAATACAATCCAGAGGAGGTGGCTAACGTAGAGGACTCTGAGGCTAGAGGTACAAATCAGTCTTTGCTTTTTTTTTTTTTTTTTTTTTTTTTTTTTTTTTTTTGCCAGTACTGGGCCTTGGACTCAGGGCCTGAGCACTGTCCCTGGCTTCTTCGCTCAAGGCTAGCACTCTGCCGCTTGAGCCACAGCACCGCTTCTGGCGGTTTTCTCTATATGTGGTGCTGGGGAATCGAACCTAGGGCCTCGTGTATCCGAGGCAGGCACTCTTGCCACTAGGCCATATCCCCAGCCCCCAGTCTTTGCTTTTTGAACTCTATCTGTAATAAAGAAGTATGTGGATCATCTTCAACCTGAAGTTCCCTTTATCACCAATCCCACTCCCAGTCTTCTGAAAGCAGCATAACTCCACAGGCAACCACTAAGACAGTCATCAGCACACCTGTCACCTCCCATACCCTTCTGACCTCCCTTCAATCCTTACACATATCTAGCCCACTGACACCCAAGCCTGGCTAATGAGCTAGGGCAGCATCAGGGAGAAACTGAGGAGAAGACAAACCTCAAAGACTCCATTTTCTACCCTCTGCTCCCACACACTTAGCCTCTCTACTCCCTGCTGGTCTTTCCTTTCCTCTTTCCTAGGATTGCTAGAATGATTTGTTCTGAACAGCGACAGGTTTATAGGTTAGCCGACACCTCTGCTCTGTGGAATTTTAATTAACTTCTCCCATCGTCAATATGCTAAGGAACGGGATCTCCATTCTCTGGGGTCAGCAATGTGTTTCAGGTCCTGCTATATCAGCCGTCAAATTGAAGAATTAATGACGTGGCTAATCGGCTCTAATTCTTAGGAAGAAAAAAATCTGAAAGGGAGTAGTAGAAGAGAGTAGAAGGAGGGGTACAGGCTCCACACAGTGAGGGGAAAGAAGCTGAAGGGGACTGAGCAAAGAGGGCACCAACTCACTCATAAAACAAGTGATTGATTTAACCCAGTGTTGGAAGATGGCAACCCTACAGCTTTCCCCATTGCATTCAGGTGGGAAGTAAAGGCTACAGAAAGTAAGGGAAGCCTCTGCATGCTCTCTCTCTCTCTCTCTCTCTCTCTCTCTCTCTCTCTCTCTCTCTCTCTGCCAGTCATAGGGCTTGAACTCAGGGCCTGGGCCCTGTCCCTAAGTTTTTTCTCTCAAGGCTAGCACTCTACCACTTTCAGTCACAATGCCACTTCCAGTTTTCTGGTGGTTAATTGGAGATAAGAGTCTTATCAACTTTCCTGCCTAGGCTGGCTTCAAACTGTGATCCTCAGATCTCAGCCTTCTGAGTAGCTAGAATTACAGGCGTGAGCCACTGGCATTCAGCTTTCTACTAACTCTGGAACAAGTAGAGGAGAAAGTGTCCATAA
Source organism: Perognathus longimembris pacificus (assembly GCF_023159225.1). NCBI lineage: Eukaryota > Metazoa > Chordata > Mammalia > Rodentia > Heteromyidae > Perognathus > Perognathus longimembris. The sequence goes on along the minus strand of NC_063162.1, from coordinate 21,792,128 downwards.
AACCATGTTGGGAAGCAAAGAGGCCTTGCATTGGCTCAAGAGATTACGTGTTCTTATCTCTTTAGTTAAAGCTAAAGAAATGTTAGTCAGACAAAAGGATAGGGTAAAGCCATCATCAAAAATGTTGTACTTGTAGCCAGGCATAATAGCAAATGCCCAGCATTTATAGGCAGGAGGAATGTGAGTTCCAGGCCAGTGGGTTCCAGGCCTACACAGTGGGACCTTGTCTTAAAAATAAGTAAAGTTTGACTTCCATTATAATTGTCAATGTTTCTGTTCCTCTACAGGTCTGTGGATAAGGGTACAGGTGGACACAGGCTCTACACCTCTTATGAAGAATGGTACCCACAGGAGATCTTCAAGAGGACATTTTCCAGAGGAGCAAGGCAGAGATGTGAGTCAGGACAGCAAGCTAGTCACCTAATCATTTCCTAGGGACACTGACAGGCCTCTGGTTTGGAACAACCCCAGAGGCATATGCTCTGGAAAGGATACTCTGGCAACAATTGAGTTCTTGGTTGCATTCCAATCTGGTTTGTTTTTTTCCTTAACAGTTCTGAGGTTGGGTGCTTAGGAGATTAGTTCTAGAAGATAATCTTAACCCCATGAGTATGTAACAAGATCTAATACTTCAAGTCTCTGGACAAATTTTAATCTGTAAGAATATGGCTCGAAGCAATCTAAAATACACAGGTTGAAGATTTTCTAGCTCTGTCCTACCTAATAAAATAAAAGCAATATTATATGGGAAAAATCACAACCAAAAGTACCTCCCTTACCTTAGTAATGGGCTGATAGCAATAGACCAAACCCGATCTTCTGTCTGAATGGTATGTAAGCATTGTCCCAGCCGGCCTGAGGCCAGTGCCCATACCTAGAAACAGGAGAGGAGACATTCTTGTTGGCATTGCCTAAGATTAGGAAGGAGGAAAGGTTCATAGGTAGGGTATGACTAGGGAGGTGAGGAAATGAGAATCCTTTCTGTTCTGTACAGAGAGCTAAGGGTGTCAGCAGAAGGGCCTCTCCAGCTTCTAGCTTGCCTGACTTGGAGATAGACTCTCGTTTCCAGTGCTAAGCATCCTTTTACTCCCATGTGAGAGCCCTCACTTACTAGCCAATTTCATGCCAGGAAATCAAAAGTTCCACATTCCTTGGCTGAGATTCGACTAAGAAGGGGAATAAATGGGGCTTGCCTCTCTCAGCAAGTTCTCTTCCCCATGTTTATGGATCTTCCTTTCTATTGCTCACCAAGAGTTTATTATAGGCAAGTAGGGAGAGGTAGGAAGATTAAAGTACAGTACAGGGTATAGATAGAGTCAGAAGAGTAAAAAGAAAGTTGCGAAGAGGAAGAGAGAATGAAGGGAAAACCTCAAAGAAGGTGGTATTGTTATTGTTTGTTTGTTCAGAATGCCCAGGACCCAATGCTATTCATGTCAGCAGGGAATTTAGCACCTAGTGTCACCAAAAGTAGCAGAAAAGCTTAACTCTTTTAAGCTTCCATATCTCCACAGGTTAAAAATATTGCTCAGAGCATACTATCTGGTCCCTATCAGTCAGGAATGTACATTAGCAGCCACTCTAGGCTTAACTCTAATCAACACTCCCTGAACCCTCTCAGCAGTCAGTGCATTTAGAAATCTCCCATTAAGCACAGGGTTCCCCTCACCTCACCCTACCTCAGATGACACACACAGGAACATAAGCCTCTAACCAAACAGTAAGGAAACCTCCAATGCACAGGACTGTCCCCAGACAGCAGCTATAGAGGGGTCCTGAGGCAGCCAGATGGATCAATGACCTCTCAAGGTCCTACAGTGCTATAAGAGGAACACATGAAACACAAGCAGGCCCTTAGATGGAAGAACTTTAAGGAAACATTCCTTCAGTGTAAGGGGTAAGTGATGCAGTGGGGGTGGTCCTGCCTTCTCAGGGTCACATGGTATCTCTATCCTATAAAAGGAGAAAGTGTTTCTTAGAGTTCTGTATTTGATGGGGTGGGGGATGGGGTGATTAAGGGAGTAATTTTTCTTTTCTGGGAAAGGAAAATAATTTAAGAAGGAGCTCCTAAATGAGGAAGGACAGAAATCAAAGGTAAATACCACAATTTTCTTTGGAATGCCAGGATTCAGACCTATTCTTTGGGACTAATAGTCATCCCTTTTGGTAGTACTTCTGACTTCCCTTTGTAAACTACTCCAGCAAGGAAGAGAGCTAGTTTTGTCTTTTTTTCTGATCCAAACTCCCTGGGAGATGGGCTCTTGCTTTGGGGGGATGGAACACTAGGGACTCTGGTTTACAAAATTCTACAGGATAGCCTGGGCCTGGATTCACTAGTGACCCACACATGAAGAGGGCTGGTAAATCTCTAGGTTCTGCAAACCAACTGGAACAAGGTTTCTGGTCTCCAAGTGTGGCTCTGAAAGCACATTGTCAGTTCCAAGCATGAGTGGGAAAGTAGTCCTCCCAGCCCACCCCAGCAAAAGGAATATACTGGCAGGAATATATTCCTGAGGTACAGGAGTTGACATAGCATGCTGCCATATCTTTACTTCTATGGTCAAATTCAAAACAGACCCATCCTGGAAGACTCAGTGGGAGCAGACATTTATATAATCCTTTTACAAAGCAGACTGTGGGTAGCAAGACCCTTGAAATGACCAAAAAAGCCTTTGATTCAGGAATTCTAATGCTGAGACTCTACTTAAGAAAATAATTTGAATTCAATTTTCTAATTTCTTTCTTTAAATTTCCAGATGTTCATTTTATTTAATTTTTTAAAAATCTATTTTTATTGTAAAGGTGATGTACAAAGGGGTTAGAGTTACATAGGTCAGGTAATGAATACATTTCTTTTTGACCAGTGTCACCTCTTCCCTCGTTTTCTCCCAATTTTTCCCCTCCCAAACCCCCTCGAACCAAGTTGTATGATTCATTTTCAAAATAGTGCCTAGTGGGGCTGGGAATGTGGCTCAGTGGTAGAGTGCTTGCTCAGCATGCATGAAACCCCAGGTTCGATTCCTCAGTACCACATAAACAGAAAGGCCACAAATGATGCTGTGGCTGCAATGGTAGAGTGCTAGCTTGAGAAATAAAAGCTCAGAGACAGTGCCTAGGCTCTGAGTTTAAGCCCCAGGACTGGTAAAAGATACAATCTCAAAATTGTGTCTTGTGAGTGCCACTGCTGAATTAGTTCACCCTTTGTCCCATTATTTCTGTGCTTCTCCTTACTGTCCCCCAAACAGTAAACTTACATACAAGACAAAACATACAGAAATCAAAAACAGCGACAAAAGGGGAAAAAAACAAGACAAAAGAAAAAAATTACAAAAAGTGAAACAAAAAACCTCTAGATTTTCTAATTTCTCCCTAAATGGCAAAACATACCCCGAATCCTGTGGTTGTAGAAAAATCATGACTGAGCTTTAGAATCTGACCAATGTAGATATGAAGTCTAGTTATTACTTATTATCTTTGCTTAGGGATATTTCATAACTGAGTGGCTAGGATTGCATGCCTGAATCACCTATGCCTAGCTGTATTTATTATTTTTTTGAATCCTATCTTAAACCTAAAACAAAACCTTAGCCACTAAATAGGGCAAATACGTATTTGTGTGTGAAATAAGCCCCACATCCCACATAAAGTCGTTCTTCAACTATAAGCAGTACATACCCTTTATATAATCACAAAGCTTAGTTTACTCCTCCACAGACAACAGGACAGAAGAAAGAGCTTTTACTTAAAAAAAGAATGAAATGGGTAAAATCATAAGCCAAAACAGGAAAATGCCATAAAGATGGGTACCTAGATCATAAATGGCATAAAAAGTTCCTATATAAATTTGTTTTTGAGAAGTATGGCAGGTTAAGGCCAGTGCCTTTGCAAGGAATGCTACATAAACAGTGACCAATCAGAACCATGAGTACAAGACAGAGGAAGAAGAAACAAGTTGACAAGAAAGTCACTTTCATGTTGGTTAAAACATGTACTGGGTTTTTCCTTTAGGCTTCCTAGGATAATGTACATTCTCTCTGGCTAAATACATAATCCAAGGCAAAACATCAAGAGTAACTGCTACAGGTAAATTAAGAGTAAGGAAGGTTAGTGAGTAAAGACTGCAACTTCCCTTTCCTGATCTCTCTCCCTATGTGTCATAGAGGTCCATGTGCTGACACCAACAAGCATTTTGCCTCAGTTAGCACAATGGAGCCTCTAGATGCTGAGAAATACACAAGCAAGACACTACATGGCCTCCTACACTACCAAGTGAACTGTCAGCAAAGTTCCCACAGCAGCCCCAAAGGACCAGGCCCTGTGTCCTGGATAGGGATGCTGGACACAGGTTTGAAGAAAGAATTTATTCTATGCCTTAGGGGCGGAGAGCCTTCTTGGCCCAGACACTGATGAGCTGAGTCCACAAAGCAAAGGTCATACTCTTTATCAGCCCCATTCCTTTATGCCTTGGTGGATGTCTGTAGACTGGGAAATTTGGCAATGACGCCACAAACAACATCCTTTTCTCCTTTTCCTTTTTGCTTACTGACCACATAGGAGCAGTAAAAAAACACATTTTAATTATTGGCTTGGTTGCTTTTAAATGAGAAGGAAAAGGAGGAGGAGGAAGAAGGAGGAAAAGGAAGCAGAGGAGGGAAGGAAGGAAGGAAGGGAGGGAGAGAGGGAGGGAGGGAGGGAGGAAAAAACTTCCCTAAACAGAGAGCAAGCAAAAGGAAAGAAACTTTAAAATAAATATTGGGATCAGGGCCAGGAGTTTGGACTAGTGGTAGAGTGCTTGCCTAGCATGCACAAAGCCCTGGGTTCGGTTCCTCCGTACCACATAAACAGGAAAAGCCAGAAGTGGCGCTGTGGCTCAAGTGGTAGAGCGCTAGCCTTAAGGAGCAAAAAGAGCTCAAGGACAGTGCCCAGGCCCTGAGTTCAAGCCCCAGGGCTGGCAAAAAAAAAAAAAAATATTGGGGTCAGATCTCAACCCACAAACTTGAGGAAACTCAGCTCAGGGAGGAAAAGCTGGCCAGGCCCTCTGTTTTTGAGTTCATGCCACATTTCAAGTGAGTGGCAAGCTTCCCAGCCACCATCCACCCCTTTCGAGTCCAGCTGGCAGAGCTGGCAGGGACACAGCCTGGCATGGTAAACTGCATGCCAGGGGCACATAAGTGAATCCTTTATTGTGTCATTTCTTCCCTGCCCCCATGAAATACTCCCAGCCAACCTGGGACTCAAGGCTTTACCCACTCAAGCCCCTATAGACAGGAGGGAATTACAGTGAGGAAGAGGGAGACCACCCTACCTTGGCTGTCCTGTCCCTGGAGCCACTCACAATGATGCCCCCTTTGCAGTCCACACAGTTCACCTCCTGTTGGTGAGCCGAGTACTTGACAGTGAAGGTACTACGAGTCTTATGAATGGCAATCTTCCCATCTCTAGAAGAGAAAAAGGAGCCCAATCCCAAGAGGCAATTATTCTCAGAGAACAAATCTACTAAAACCTCCCAATTTCCCAGTGACATCCAAACTGAAGCATTAGGCAGTTAGTACCAAAAGGTGCTAGATATGCTGACTTCTTCAGTACACTCAGGACTGGGTAGAACTGAGCCGAGTATCAAAACCAGCTTCATTTTGCTTAATGTGAATAGGTTCTTTCTGTTTTTCTACTCTATATAACTCTATTACTCTTTGCTTTGAATGGAAAAGAAAATGCCATCCCCTGTTCTAGTCTTCCTCCTCATCATTTTGAAGTTGAGACAGGAAAGTCAGAGGCAGATACAGGTCCCTGAAGAAAACTAAGGAAGAGATGAAAGGGAAATCCTGCAATACTTACCCTCCTGCACTGATAATATGTGAGTTGGCCAGCACAAAGTGACAAACATCCTCATCATGCCCAGCAAAGACTCCCAGGGGCCGACGGTTCAAGCTGGCACCATCTGGGCGGAACTGGTAGGCTAGAATGAAATTAGCCTGGGATATGTACAGAAAATCATCCTCTAGCTGCATCCAGGGCATCTGACTACAGAAATGGAAAAAGAAATGGAAAGTTCTTCAAGTTGCAGCACAAACAGCTGGGATGCAAATTTATTCACCAACACTGACAAACGAAGATGCAACACAAAATCTGACACTCATCTTTGAAAAGGCCATCCAAACCTCAGCATAGCAAGGATAGCCTGCAAAGCTTACAGGCTGTACTTAAGTCTGGGTCTTCAAAATTGCCTATCCTTTGGCTACCCTTAGACAACTAGAGTTAGTGGCCTAATCTTTGGACTTTTCTTTCTTTCTTTTTAAAAAAATTTTTGTTTATTTTCTTTTTTAGGACTAAGAATCAAACCCAGAGCTTCACAGAGCTAAATCCCAGCCCCTAATCTTTAGACTTCTAAAGTCAATATTACGGGACCAACTAAATCAACCTTCCTCTTCTCTTTTTCCTTATTCACTTACTTTCTTTCCCTCTCTCTCCCTTCTCTTTCCATATCTCTCCCTATGGGCTCTTTTCCCTCCTCTCTCCTTCTTTCCTTTTTCTTCTGACAGGATCTCACTATATATCCCAGGAATTTCTCAAACTCTGATCTTTGTGCCTCTCTTTAGTCCTGGAATTATAGGGATGTACCACTGTACCTAGCTAAATATCTCTTTTCATTGGAAAATGCTTAATATTTCAATTACTGGTTCCCTAGTTTTCTCAGGGGTAGACAGACCTTACAAAATATGATTGCTAAGTGGGAAGATCAAAAGGAAATCTTCCAGTTAAATGAAGTAACCTTCTTTGATTCTGCATCCTTGTTGAATGTATCTGGTAAATCTCGTTATGAAGGCTTCAATATATGCCCTTTTCCCAATAGATCAGTTAAAGTGTGATGGCGAAAAGAGAAGACTGAGCTGTGGAATGTCCCAGTCCCCTGTTACTAGAGCAAAGGGGTCATTTATAAATGAAAGAAATAAAGCCATTTAGGAAATAATACTAATGTGCAGATTAGATACCTACATTCTTCAGAGGGTATCTATAGTTCTGAACTTCAGGATACATGTGGCAATGGAAAAATAGATCCATGGCAGTCTGCTACTGTTCGGGGTCTACAGAGAAGTCAGCTCTCAAAGTTATTGCTAAGAGAATTCCAAAAATATTTAAAAGATTCCCTCTCCAGGCTGCAGGAAGAAAAGTTCAAAGGCCAATCAGTCCCATGGTACAAAGTCAACCTTAAGACGTCCCTTTCCCAAGTCAGACATCCCACCGAACCTACCCTATCTAGGGGTCCTGGAGCTACCAGGTCCCAAGCAAACCCACGGATAGCTGACTCATCCCCACATACAGACACCATCTCCTATTGCCAAGCCTGCCTGAGCAAATTGGGCTTTTTCTTCCCCAGGCTCCTTAAAACAAGCGTCATGGGAATGTGGAAAAGTTCTGCAAATTGACTTGACGGGCCATTAAATGCAGCTTGAACTTTGTAGTAACTGAGTCTCTGCTCAAGAGATTTTTACAAGTGTGTGCATATATTACATGTACTGTGTAGAGTATGTATAGATGCATTCTCAGTCATTGTGCACAGTCTTCTCCAACATCCATGTGTGAGTGTCTGGCACACTCAACTAGGCAGCAAACAGAGGGAGTTGGAATACATGTGTTTCCAGACATCTGGTAAACAGCCATTTGCCCAGGACATGAAACCAGGTTCATGTTAGGTGAACAGTGGAGAATCCCGGGGCAGCCTGGTAACTGCTACGTGTTTATTTGCCAAACTGCTTGAAACTTGTGCACAGAAAGACAACATCAGAAACAAAACCTTGATAGAAAAAGAAGTCTAGTGTAAAAAGCACAAGTGGCTGGGTGTGGTAGTATGCACCTGTAATTTTCAACACTTGAGAGGCTGCAAAAGGAGGATCCCAAAATACATAGCAAGACCTTGTTTCAAAACAGACACATACACACACACACACACACACACACACACACACGCAGCAGAAGATAAAGTTCTTCATTTTATAAAAATCTATCTTCCGCTCCCACAGCTACAGCATGTTTATAGAAGTGCTTTTAGTTAACTAGTAGAAATTGGACACAAGCAAGAGAGAAAGGGTCAGCAGAGATCTGCCTATACCTATCAACACAGCACAGGGAAGGTCAACCAAAATGAGGAGTCATGAAGCTCCCTATCCACTGAAATCAACCAAGAAGAAGCACTTTTTCTGAGTCAAAATAATAACTATAAATTTATTTTTAATTAGCTTATATCAGTTATACAAGGGGGAATTAATTGTTATAACTCTACACATGTATATACTACATTCCAAACTAAAATAATTTAGCACAGATAAAGAATAAATCTGTGGCATTAGCAGTGCCATAGCCATCATCTAAATTTTGTGGCATTTCTTTTGCTTTTTGTGCCTGTCCTGGGGTTTGAACTCAGGGCCTGGGTACTATCCCTGAGCTTTTGTGCTCAAAGTAAGAGCTGTGGCTCCACATTTGAGTTTTTGGTAGTTAGCTGGAGATAAGAATCTCATGGGATCTTTCTGCCAGGGCTGACTTTGAACCATGATTCTAATGTCTCAGCCTCCTGAATAGCTAGGATTACAGGCATGAGCCACCAGTGCCTGGCTTCCTTTCAAATAAGATGGAGCTGGAGGTAATAGCTTAATGGTAGATTATTTGCCTAGCATGTGCAGGGCTCTGAGTTTGATTCCCAGCACCACACACAAAAAAAGGTAGAAAACAAGTCTAAAGAAACCAAAAAGGAGAAATAACTTCCTAGAGTAGAAGACTTGAAAAAAAAAAGTAAAACAAATAGACTAGAATACTGGCTTCAACTATGTCCTTTGAAATAAATTAAAAAGCAAGACAAAGGATGAACTAATGCAACAATGATACTCACTTGACACTATGTTGGAAATGAACTATACAACTTGGGGCGAGGGGAGTAAGTGGGAAAAATGAGGGAGTAGGGGATAACTGTGTTTAAAAAGAAATGTACTCATTACCTCACTCCCCCCCCCAGCTCATCACCTTTACAACAAAGATAAGAAAGAAAGAAAGAAAGAAAGAAAGAAAGAAAGAAAGAAAGAAAGAAAGGAGAGAAGGAGGGAGGGAGGGAGGGGGAGGGAGGGAGGGAGGGAGGGGGAAGGGAAGGAAAGGGGGGGAAATTAAGAGAGGTTATCTATTAGTGATAGAATTATAGCTAAGTTTTGTTTTCTTCTTTGTGTTTTTCTAATTTTGTTTCAAATTTATACAATACCTTTTTTTGTAATCATAAAAATATAGAATTTGGGTGTGGGAATATAGCTTAGCAGTAGAGTGCCTGCCTTGCATGCATGAAGCCCTGGGTTCCTCAGCACCACATAAACAGAAAAGGCCAGAAGAGGTGCTGTGGCTCAAGTGGCAGAGCATCAGCCTTGAGCAAAAAGCTCAGGGACAGTGCTCAGGCCCTGAGTTCAAGACCCAGGACTGGCAAAAAATAAAACACACACACACACACACACACACACACACACACACATATTTGCACTGAGGGCATAGTTCAAGTAGTAGAGAACCTGCCTAGCAAGCACAAGACCCTAAGTGTGTTCAAACCCTAATAACACCAAAACAAACAAATGAAATAAAAATATGAAAGTCATTAAAACAAAGTACATTTCTCATAACCCTTTTTTTCCTTTGCTGGACCCTTGTGGTGTTTGGAAGTTCACCAGTGCCACCCCAGCCAGATGGTTCCTATATACTAGGATCCAATTCCTCATTTTCCATTATGTACTTCTGCCCCAGGAATCTTTGAATCAAGAAGCTACTTGCAGTTGGAAGCGTGGATCAGTTGGTGCATCGATGAGTAAAACCATCAAATCAAAACCGAAGCTACTTGCCTGCATCTCCACTTGAGCAGAATGCCTTCTCGGCAGCGCCCGAGCCTCCAGTTCTGAGACACTTTCACTCGATCCTTCACCGGGATGCTGGTCATCCTATAGCCAAAAAGAACAGAGAACTCAGTGACTAGAACTCACCATCAGCACAAAAAAACTTCTGTGGGCTTCCTGAGTCAATACTCAGAAACATCCAGAATATAACTAAGTGTAATTAAAAAGACTAGAGACCAGTAAAGAGTAAGCTTCCTCTCTCCATACCTGGACAAATAAGAAAGCCAAGGAGAAAAACATGTTCTTTAAACCACCACAAGTATCTATAGCGATGCCAAAGCAATCTAGAGGAGAACAGACGACAAAGAGTTCTGAAACACGTGGCCATATGGAAAAAAAATAAACCCTGATCCATACCTCACACCAACTAATTCAAAATAGATCATAACCTAAGCATAAATTCTAATACTGCAGTACTACTAGAAGAAATACATAAAAATCTTTCTCTACATTAGAGGCATAATAAAAGTTTATTTGGACACAGAAAGCATTAACATCAAAAATACAATAAACTAGAATTTATCAAAATTTAAAACTCATACTCACTAAAATATTTTAAATAAACAAGCTATAGCTTGGAAGAAATTTGGACTTATGTGGGTCATAGATATTGGACTGTAGTCTGTGTTCTTTAATGACACAAAATGGACAAAGGGCTTGTATACAGATGAAGAAATTTTCTCTGTATATGTTTATATGAGTATGTATGTATATGTATAATATGTATTACACATATGAACATATGTAATATATATTAATATATTATATATAACTATATATTGATTCTATCCTCCCAAGTACTGGAATTACAGACATGCCTAACCTCTGCTCAGGGAGATAAGATAGATAGACAGATAATTTTTGTTTTCAGAGAAACCTAGAGACTCCACTTGAACTAGATCTCTGGCCCTTTTATCTTTCTTTTATTTTTTGTTCAAGGCTCAGAGTGTCCTAGAAAGAACACTGAAGAATATACTCTACAATAGTAATAGATAAACCAACTTCTGGTGTTTTCAGTTTCATCTTTGTGCTTTTGCATGTTTCCTAATTTTTCAATATTTAATAGTAAGTAAAGCAGACAGGTACAGTGAGTGACACCTATAATCCTACATACTCAGGAAGTTGAAATTAGGAGGATCATAATCAAGGCCAGACCACGCAAAAACTTCAGAGACTCCCCTATTTAAACCAATTTTTTTTTTTTTTTGGCCAGTCCTGGGCCTTGGACTCAGGGCCTGAGCACTGTCCCTGGCTTCTTCCCGCTCAAGGCTAGCACTCTGCCACTTGAGCCACAGCGCCGCTTCTGGCCGTTTTCTGTATATGTGGTGCTGGGGAATCGAACCTAGGGCCTCGTGTATCCGAGGCAGGCACTCTTGCCACTAGGCTATATCCCCAGCCCCTAAACCAATTTTTAAAAGCTGAGTAAGCTGGCACCAGTGGCTCACAGCTATAATCCTAGCTACTCAGGAGGCTGAGATCTGAGGAGCATGGGTCAAAGTCAGCCTGGGGAAAAATCATCCATGAGACTCTTATCTCCAATTAACCACCAGAAAGCCAGAAGTGGCAGTGTAGTTCAAGGTGGTAAGTGCTAGCCTTGAGCTGAAGAGCTCAGGGGCAGCGCCCAAGCCCAGAGTTCAAGCCCCGAGACCGCTCCCCTCACCCCCCAAAAAAAGGCTGGGTGAATGTCAGGTGCTGGTGGTTCATACACCTGTAATCCTAGCTATTCAGGAGGCTGAGATTTGAGGATTGTGGTTCAAAACCAGTCCAGGCAGGAAGGTCTGTGAGACTCCTATCTCCAATTAACCACCAAAAATAAAAAGCTGGGGCTGGGGATATAGCCTAGTGGCAAGAGTGCCTGCCTCGGATACACGAGGCCCTAGGTTCAATTCTCCAGCACCACATATACAGAAAACGGCCAGAAGCGGCGCTGTGGCTCAAGTGGCAGAGTGCTAGCCTTGAGCGGGAAGAAGCCAGGGACAGTGCTCAGGCCCTGAGTCCAAGGCCCAGGACTGGCCAAAATAAATAAATAAAAATAAAAAAAAAATAAAAAGCTGAGTGTAATGGTGAATGCCTGTCATCCCAGCTATGCCAGGAAGCAAAAATGGGAAAAATCTTTGTTTTGGCCAGCTAGATAAGAAGTTAGGAAGACCTCATCTGAGCCAACAAAAATGGGCATAGTACCACAAACCTGTGGTCCTAACTATACAAGGGAATGTGGTAGAAGGATCATGTTCCAAAGCAAGACTCTTAACTCAGAAATAACTAAAGCAAAAAAGGTTGGGAATATTGCTCAAGTAATAGCAAGAGATCCTAAGTTCAAACCTCAGTAATGAACACACACACACACACACACACACACACACACACACAGACTGCCATCACACATTCAAATGTAATAATTTATTTAATGTTAATTTAAAATAGCTTAGCGGGGCTGGGGATATAGCCTAGTGGCAAGAGTGCCTGCCTCGGATACACGAGGCCCTAGGTTCGATTCCCCAGCACCACATATACAGAAAACGGCCAGAAGCGGCGCTGTGGCTCAAGTGGCAGAGTGCTAGCCTTGAGCGTGAAGAAGCCAGGGACAGTGCTCAGGCCCTGAGTCCAAGGCCCAGGACTGGCCAAAAAAAATAAATAAATAAATAAAATAAAATAGCTTAGCTAGAAGGAAATATGTACATATTCCAATGAAGAGTAGAGATCAGCTCCTGATTATACAAGCAATAAAAATACATCAAGTGTAATGCAAGGGAAAAATAAAATGAAGCAACAGAATAAGGAAAAATGGCATGCACACAGTTGTATTGAAAGAAACATATAGAAACAAGTTTCATCTTTAGGAAGCTGATGAAAGTCTATCAAGGTAACACTGTCTTCAATGTGGAGCCATTTGTGTCCAACAAAGGGTAAGAACAGAGTTCATATAGTGAAGCACTGAGGAAAATAACCCACAACACTAGTTTACATATATGCACCTGAAAAAAAATATTATTGTCATCTCATGACTAGTTAGTAGGGAAACTCAACTAGCTTTCAATTTTAGAAAGGGTGTGGGTTGGCTTTTTATATACATTGCTGGTAGCATGCTTAACTTGGCAGTCTTTGAGAAAGGAATTCTCTCCCAATACAAAAATCATTAAATATTAGGTTCCAATCTATCACCCCCATATTGAATACTATATCACAAAGGATAATTTAAAAATACATATTATGTATATAGTTTACATATAATTCTATTATATAACTATATATAACATATTATATAGATATAATTTATGTCAAACTGTCTATCTGTGGAGAGAACAGTAAACTAATGCAATGGCACACACTGCTACTAGAAACGAAAAAACGTGAGGGCCGCAAAACATTTTGAAAATAACTACTTTATAGCAAGCACTGATAATTTTTAAACAAAGTCAAATCCTTACAAAGGTAGAGGTGGGGGATACAATATAAGATTATGTTTTCATAAATAAATTAGATAATGTAAGTAAATAGATGGTGCTGTTGGAAGTAAGCAATCTTTTAATGTATCACACAATTGTTGGAAGTTATATCTTTAACTAAACAGATGAAATAAAGTAAGCACAAAGGCAGACTCAGGAAACTGGAATCTGTATTCCACCTGTCTATTCCACAACTCTAGGTAACGAAATTCACTAATTGTCCATTTCTTGTGATGTTTTAAAGATGATACCTTAAAGCAAAGTACAAATTGTAAATCACTACAAGAAGGTGATTTTTTTTACAAAAGTACAAATATATGTAGTAGTTAATCTCCATCAATGGTGTCATCACTAAAGCTGCTAATAATCATCTATATCATATTTTATTCTAACTTATTTAGTTACAACTTTTAGAATTGGTTCTTCTGGTATTCAACATTTTATGTTAAAGTTAAAATCACTTTTACTGAATTATCTCTTTAGGTGAATATGAGCCCTGGTTTCACATTACCAGGGGGCAACCTACACTCCCCAATGGAGAGAGAACTATGGGCAGGAAAAGACAATTAAATGAACTAACCTCAAACTGAGAAAGCATTTACTGTCCTGCCAACTTTTCTCTTCAAATCTTTCCCAGATATGAAAGGTGAAACAGTTTATTGATATAACTCTCTTCTTGAATTAGGTCTATATTAACAAGTGGAGGTGAAAGTAAAAGTGGAATGTTCTGGAACATAGCAGAAAAAAAACAACAAGAACTGACATATTTCCTGAATTAGGATAAGGACAACATTCCTCTCATCTCCTTGGTCACTTAACGGCCATTTGGTGACACTTTACTAAGGGTCAAAGAACTCCCCTGGGGGGCTTGATCACAAGCAGAAAGAACTTCCAAAGTTGAACTTTAGAAGCTGCTACCCAATAGCAGGTGCAAGCATCCTCTTCAGGCTGAACACCAGAGTCAACTTGGTTGCAATCCCTCAAATCAATTTTTGACTTAAAAAAAAAATCATTCCATTTGGCTTTGACTTGAGAAAGTGACTTTGTTAAAAGCAATGTAACAACTCAGACTTTTCATCCCTTTCATCCAATCCCCTTTGATGGTTAGTTTCCCTAACTGGTAGCCAAACTGTACCTATACTTCTATTGGCTTCGGGACCTGAAATATGGAAGGTATAAAACAAAACTTGCTTTGTCTGAAACAGGTATCACCTCCCCAGTAGAGACCTGTCACTGCACCATCAAAGGAAGTTGACAGAACCAGGCAACAAAAGTTCACAAGAGGACATGATCAGGTGCTCCTTATAATTCAATAAGGACCTTACTCCCCAACCTTGACATGGCCTCTGGCCAGTCAATTCTCCCACACAGTTACTGATGTAAAGTGAGGGTGCTCCCCTAAAAAAATGATTCGTGCCCTGTAAATAAATCTCCCTGTTGCTGTTAATGCACAGAAGAATCTCTAACCTGGCCCGTGGGCCTGGCTGAACTGCCATTTTCCCAGCCCTCCTCCTCTTGCCCCAGGCTCATTTTTCTACTTGGCCCCCTCCCTCTCAGCTTTCCGGCACTTAGTCACCATTAGAGTTTGACTGCATTCCTGGGTGCATGACCTATTTTAAACAAAAACAATATAACATGCACCCACAGTAAGCGATCAGGTCCCTTAAAATCTTGGCAAGTGAGTCCAGAGGGACAGAAATCAATCCAGGCAGTTATCTACAATGCCCTTTCATTTCCCCTCTCTTCACTCACACCCCAAAACAAAAAGCAAATAAATAAACCTAGTCTGAAGAATAATGGCTGGGGGAAGCGAGAAGTGTGGGTATATCAGAGAGATCTTAAATCTACCTAATCTCTGAGATCAGAAAACTAGAATACAAGTCAATTTCCCTCCCTACCCCTTCTTGAAGCTCCACTCCCCTTAATGCCACCAGCGCTGCCTAATGGCACTAGTTGGGCCTGACTGCCTTAAGCCTAACTGCATGCCAACATGGAACTTAGGGAAGGAGGGCACACGTCTAGAATGCGACCATACCAAGGGACACTGGGCCAAGATAGGGAACAAGGACTATGTAAAACTATGTTTAGAGGCTTGGGATTCAAAATTAACACCATCTCCAGACTTGCAAATCTTCTCCCTCTCTAGGAAGCAGACTTTTCCTTCTACTCCCTGTACTCAGCAATTCTACCAACACACTAGGAACTGGGCTTTAGTGTACAAATGTTTAAGCAACCCAAGATGAGAAACTTCTACTCTTCATTTATACTTTCATAACACTAAAGCCACCAACAGCCTCAGAGCAGAAGTCCATAATAAGATTCTTTAAAAATCAAAGAAAAAGCTGAGTGCCGGTGGCTTATGGCTATACTACCTACTCAGGAGGCTGAGATTTGAGTATCACAGTTCAAAGCCAGTCCAGACAGGAAAAGCCATGAGACTCTTATCTCCAATTAACCAGAAAAAAAGCCAGAAGTGGAGCTGTGGCTCAGAGTGGTAGAACACTAGCTGTGAGAGTGGTAGAGTACTAGCTGGGAGCACGAAAGTTCAGGGTCAGTGAGTTCAAGCCCCAGGAAGGGTACACACACACACACACACACACACACACACACACACACACACACACACCCAAAATCATGTTAAATTTCTAGCCATTATTCTAAGGAGCAGGCAAGAGTCCTAAACACAGGGAGAATTGAAACTGTCAGAAACATGCAAGCCTGAAGACAGGACCACACAATGAATGGTATGGTGCTTACTAGGATGACCCTTACCTCCCTTGAAAGGCCTACAAATGTTAACCTACTTTATCTACAACCTCACCTTTCATGCCCTACACTATGCAACTGGACTGCAGCCAACTCCCCTTCACGTTTACTCCTGTATCCAACCTTCTATATTTACCAGCACCAACCCACCTCTGTCCCTGACAAAGTGGAAACCTCATTTACTCTTCAAGATCCAGCTGAAGTCTCTAATTTTGACTTCTCCAAACATTCTCCTCCATGATACCTGAACTCAGACTGAGCCCACCATAAACCTAGGCTTCTCACAGCTATGCATTTGTTTATCCAATCTGGTCATGAAATTTACCTGATCAAATCTTAAGCCTCTCACTGATTCTAAAAGTGACTCTGAATCAGCACTTTGCAAACTAATGGTATACCAAAAATCCAGAATAAGTGTGCCATCAGATTTTTTTTTTTTTTTGTCAGTCCTGGGGCTTGGACTCGGAGCCTGAGCACTGTCCCTGGCTTCTTTTTGCTCAAGGCTAGGGCTCTACCACTTGAGCCACAGTGCCACTTCGGGCTTTTCTGTTTATGTGGTGCTGAGGAATCAAACCCAGGGCTTCTCATGTATATGAGGCAAGCACTTTACCACTACCGTATTCCCAGGCCTCAGCTTTTAAACAATTTATAGAATCAATTTTTCATTCAACGATCCACACATTTACAAGGACCTCTGACAAACACTAAGACACAGTGTGACTCATGATACAATTTGCTGCAAAAAAGAAGAATATTTCAAGTTCAGAGGAGCATGTACAAACTACTTCAAAGTAAGAAAATAAGGGGATAGCAGAAAACATAGGAAAGGAAGAAAAAATAAAGAATATTACTAACTGTGGACAGATGTTCAATTTTCTGAAACTTTTTATAAAAAAAGGACTTTTCTCCAGCCAGGTGCCATTAGCTCATTCCTATAACCCTCACTGCACAGGAGGCCGAGAAATGAGGATCAAAGTTTGAAGGGTGGGGGCAATCAAATCCAAGACTCTTACCTCCAACTAACCAGTAAACTGCCAGAAGTAGAGATGTGACTAAAGTGGAAGCACATCACTCTTTTTTGTTTTCTTTCTTTTTTCTTTTTTTGTCAGTCATGGGGTTTGAATCAGGGCCTGTCCCTGAGCTCTTTTTGTTCAAGGCTAGTGCTCTATCTCTTGGAGCCACAGTGCCACTTTTGGTTTTTTGATGGTTAACTGGAGATGAGACTCTCAGGGACTTGCCTGCCTGGGCTGGCTTTGAACTGTGATCCTCAGATCTCAGCCTCCTGAATAGCTAAGATAACATAGCAAGCCACCAGTGCATGGCAGCAGTGCACCACTGTTAAGCAAAAAAGGCAAGCAGGAGCCCAGAGTTCAAGCCTCAGTACCAGCACACAAAAACAAGAATGTATATTTTAAAGGAAAGTGAATAGAGTTTCCCTCTCCAGTGGAGGTGGGAGGTGGGGGGAGGTGAGTAGGGATACTAGTAGAAGGGGTACAGGCTAACAAAGAGGGTAAATGAGGAATATAGTCATAGTAATATATTTGCATGTAGGAAAGTAAAACAATGAAACCTGCTAAAATAGTTTTAAGAAACAGAAATTAGAGAAAGGGAAAGTAACAGAAGAGTTGTTTGATTGGATTACATTCTGTGCAGGTATGGAAATGTTACAATGACCCCACAAACACACAACTAATGTATGCTAATTTTCTTAAAAGAACATAAAAAATCTTTTTAAAAAGTATGTTTTAGGGGCTGGGGATATGGCCTAGTGGCAAGAGAGCTTGCCTCGTATACATGAGGCCCTGGGTTCGATTCACCAGCACCACATATACAGAAAACGGCCAGAAGTGGCGCTATGGCTCAAGTGGCAGAGTGCTAGCCTTGAGCAAAAGGAAGCCAGGGACAGTGCTCAGGCCCTGAGTCCAAGGCCCAGGACTGGCCAAAAAAAGTATGTTTTAGCCAGGCACCATGGCTCATGCCTGTAATTAGGAGACTGAGATCTGAGGATCTTGATTTGAAGGAAAAATCCCCATGAGACTCTTATCTCCAATTAACCACTCAAAAACCAAAAGTGATCAAGTGGTAGATTGCTAATCTTGAGCACAAAGAGGCTCAAGGACAGTGCCCATGCCATGTGCTTAAGCCCCATGACTGACAAAAGGAAAAAGTCTTAGATACAAAAAGTGAAAATGACGGTCCTAACAGACCAGTGGCTGCCACCTGTAAACCTAGGTACTCTGGAGGGCTGAAATCTGAGGATCACCATTCAAGAAAGCCCATCTCCAATTAACCACCAAAATATCCAGAAATGGAGCTAACAGCTCAAGTGGTAGAGCACTAGACTAGCAAAAAAGCTCAGGGACAGCACCCAGACCCTGAGTTCAAGCCCCAGGACAGGCACATAGGCACTAACACACAAACACACCCCACACCCACACCCCTACACACAAAGAAATGTATACGCAAGAGTCCTCAGACACATTTCTGTGGTTCCAAAGGCTTGTCCTGAAAATGCAAACTCTAATATATCACGTTTTTAAGAATTCAACCTGAGCCTCCAAATTCCTTTTTTCTTTTTTTCCTCTGGCAGTACTGAGGCTTGAATTCAGGGCCTTGGCTTGGCCTTGGCTTGTTCAATCAGCTGGCACTCTACTATTTAAGTCTTGCCTCTACCCTTTTTGATTTTTAAAATTTTTGTTGTTGAGATAGGGCTTCACTAACTGTTTACTCTGGCCTCAACTCGCAATACTCTTGCCTCTTTCGCCAGAGTCCTCCTGGTATCCAGGCAGATAAAGTATATCAACAAGACAGCCACCTGCCAAAACTATTCAAAGGAGTTTCAGAAGCATTAGTAACAACCCTAGCCTTTCTGTTTGTGAGCTTGGGACCCAGAGCTGGCCAAGTCCACACCTACTTTCTCCTGCCATTGTCAGGTTTTGTAATTTGCAAGGCACCTGGCCAATGTTATGTTCTGAGAAAAATTATGCTTAAAACATTTTGGAAATTGTAACCCCTCCATATATCACCTTGACAATAAAAATTAAAATAACAAAATAAAAACATTTTGGAAGCTGAGCACCAGTTGCTCATTCTTATACTCCTAGCCACTTAGGAGACCCAGATCCAGAGGACTGTAGTTCAAAGGCAGCATGAGTGTGCAAGACACAAGACTCCACCTCCAATTGACTATCAAAAAGGGAGGTGTGGCAAAGTGCCAGAATTCTAGCCAAGTAAGCTTAAGGCCCTGAGTTCAAACCCCAACATTTTAGACAATGTTAGCTGAAACAAAATTAAACAGTTCCCTCTATTTTAGGACTTCTCAGTACCTTTAATTTACCAACAGGCAGTATGATCCCCAAGAGAAAGGATGGAGTACACAACATATTCATTTAATTACAGAATTCATTTTTTAAAAGAATCTCAACTTTCAGGCTGACCTACAACTTCAACCTCATGAAAGAAGCCACTACATTTGTGTGTGTGTGTGTGTGTGTGTGTGTGTGTGTGTGTGTGTGTGTGTGAGAGAGAGAGAGAGAGAGAGAACAGGCCCCCCTCTGAGTCATGAATTAGGTACAAATCAACTCAGAGGTAGACTTTATTCTCTTACCTTCAAAATGACTTTTCCCTGGACTCTCCATCTGAAATGTGAGGAATAATTACGCTGCGCTGCTTCCCAGGTTTTTGTTTTTTCTTTTTTTAATCTTAAAGCTGTTCTATATTAATCACCAAAAAAAAAGTGAGCCCAAGTGGCCAGACTCCCAAATCCCTGGTCTCCTCCAAGACTAGATGAAGGGATGGAAAGAACATGAGCCAGAAGCCACCAGCCAGTTGTCACATGTAGTTTCTAGGTCACTGTGATTAAAAAAGGGGGGAAAAATGCAGCCAAGCTAAGGGATGAATGTGAGCTTCTCCAACACCTCACTTCTGGAGGGAGTGGAGGGATCCCTCCCCACCCCCCAGCCTTGAGCTACTACCACATCTGAAACTTCATTCACCTTTCAATATGGGAAATTCAAAGAAATGGGAGGTCAAAGCTGTAACTACAGAGAAGAAAGGAAAATAAGTACCAACAACTATTTCTATTTTTTTTTTCAAGAGAGAAACTCATTATAGTTAGTGAGCAGAGAAATACTATTCCTTTCAGTGAAACAGCTTTCCAGGAAAAGTATCTCAACATATTTACTATAAAACAATTTAATTTCCCTGTCCCATCACCTGCCACCCCATCCTCATCCCTCCCCCCAAACCCCACAGATTGTGGATTTCCTCTCATTCTTGGCAGAGTAACCAGAAGAAATATAATATCCCCTTCGGACTGCTCCCAACAGCTGCTGGAACAAGAGGGGGAGTCGGAGGTATCCCTCCAAAGCTGCTTTGAAAAGTAACTGTTCCTCGTTCCAAACCACGCAGCCAGTGAACATAAGATTCCTCTTCCTTGACTTTCTTAAAGCAAGGGGGACCACAAAAGCTGGTGTCACTAGCCCCAAATTCCTCTCTCCAACCCAATCTGCTCACCTCAGTTTGATTGGAAGCTTTAAAGCTCTGCTATAGTTTGTCACCACACTATTTCTTCCCCACTCAGGATTAAACAGTCCTCTACTACTTCATATAAGGAATACTTTTGGTTCATTTAATCCACTAATATTCAAGGTAGGCTTCCTTTCGAACTCCCGTTTGATGTAATGTCTATGTCTCTGTCCACCTGTCTCCATACCACACATCTCTGCACACCCAAATCCCCTTCAAGCTGAGAGGCTGGAAAACAAAAGTCTTGGACTTGGCTTCTTTTATCCTAACCCTTTACCCCTCGCCTGCTATCAACATACATTAATGTTCTTCAACTCCATTGAGAAAAGCTCTATCACCAAGCAACAGATAGACATCCAGTGGGCCTTCAGCCTCTCAGCTGAGACCACCAACAAAGAAGTTCACTAATGTCAATGGGGGAGGGGGACAGAGGCAATATCTCTTTGCTGAGAAACTGGACAGAACCTCCAGCATCATTCCCCAAAGGTGACGCTAGGGTTGAGTGAAGACCGTGAAAACTGTACAAGAGCCCAGGGAGAAAATATAATGTAAGGAATGATTCAGAATCAGGGGCAAGAGAAGGTGGAGGGATGAACTGGCTGACCCCAAATGTCTTTTCCATCTCTAACTCCTATGATTCTTTGACCTCCAATTTTGTGCTGTGGACAAGGAATGGAAAGTCAACAGACGTGGTGATGTTTTGAAAGAGCCTGGCAGTCTGCTCTTGTCATTTAGTGGCCTTTCCGTGTATTTTTTAAGGTGTCTCCAAGCCCTGACTTCATTTCACAGTTGTCACCTTTCTCAGCAATTTGAGCTCATGTCAAATACCAAAAAAGAAAGAATGTGCTGGCAATTAATTGTGGGCTAAAGAGCGGCAGGCACAGGGCCCATTGGGTGGCCCAGACTTCCAGGGAAGGCAATGTGGACAGTCTGGCAAAAATGAAGAACTGACTCAAGTTGAGAGTGTGCAGCTAGCCTCTAACAGAGGTTCATTCTCTCTCCAGATGGACTCACATTCAGTTTTCCATGCAGTTTGAATGTTCATTTATAAGTAGGATTCACACATACTTAATTGTCACAATCATCTGGCTTCTGTTGATTACAATTGAGTTCCAACTGATTTACCATTCAAATCTGAGCAAGACTGCAGAACAGAAAGAACTTGCCTCAGGAGTAAACCAAATATTTGTTTTTCAACCTTGTCTGATGGTTGATACACCTGAGAAGAATCCTACGAAATCAGTTCCTATAGATGAGGGACAGAGGAGGAAGGAGTGTGTCAATTTTCACTGAAAACTCAAAACCCAACTTCCTCCTATTTTCTTCATCTTAAATGTTACAGCATTTAACCAGAACCTGGCCTCAAGAAGAAACTACCTAAATTTCTCCTATTCCTGGGTTAGAAGTGAGGATCTGAAATTAATACAATGTGAGAGTCAACACAGAGTTCAGGTTAAGTTATTACAAAACGGTAATTCTTTTCTATGTCAAACACTCAAAATTAATTTTTAAAAAGTTAACTTTTTTAGCATAGGGGCTCAAGCTTATAATTCTAGCTACATGAGTAGTGGAGATTGGGGGGTTGTGGTTCAAGCACAGCCTGGGCAAAAAAGAAATTTATGAAACTCCATTTCAATCTAGGCAGTGGATACATCTGTTATTTCAGCTATGGGGAAAAAAATCCCCATAGCTGGGCCAAGTAGTATCTGCCTGTCATTCCCAGTGACAAGGGAAAGCACAAGTAAGAAGACTGCAGTCTAGGATGGCTCCAGCATAAATTAAGACCATGCATTGAAAATAACCAATATAAGAAGGTACAGGAGGTGTGACTCAAGTGTTAGAAAACTTGCCTTGTAAGACAGAGTTCAATCCTTAATACTCTGGATCAACCCAGAGTTCAAGTTGTTACACAAAGTAATTCTTTTCTATGTCAAACACTCAAAAACTAATTAATCAATTAATTTCTAAAACGACAGGTGCTAGTTACTCACACCTATAATTCTAGCTACTCCAGAGGCTGAGATTAGAAGGATCAAGATTCAAGGCGAGCCTAGCCAGAAAAGTCTGAAAGGCTCCCTTTTTAGTGCAAAGCTAGACATGGTAGCATATACCCGTTATCCTAGCTACAACAGGAAGCAAAACACAGATACACATAGGGACTTTATCTAAAAATTAACCAGCAAAAAACAAGGTTGGAAGCATGGCTCAGCAGGAAAAGCACCTGTGTACCAAGTGTGAGTTAAAACCTTAGGACTTCCCTCCCTTCCCCCTGAAAAAAAACCAACTATATGTGTCTTCAGTAACCTCACAGCCACCTGGATTTCAGTAACTCAAGCATAAGCTCCAATTAAGATGAATGTTCTACACACACAAACCTGAAAGTATGAAGTATTGAAAGACTTTTCAGAGATCTCATTCTGATGTAAATTCCCATTTGGTAAAGACTTTGGGTTTGTATTTCTGTCCTGAAAGTAAGAAATTTATCCCCAAGCATTCATGTTACTAGACTGTTAAAAGGACCTTCCATCACTTCTGCAGCTTAGGACCTTCCATCCTTCTACTCTGCATTTGAAGGAAGTATGAAACTGTTACTTCCTGCTTCCACAAGTGTATTGTTTTATTTACAATGACCATGAAAATTGAACCGGATTTTTATAAACGCACAGAAGCCGCAAAAGAAGGCATTAGCTGGGCACAGTGGCTCACACCTGTAATCCTAGCTACTCAGGAGGCTGAGATCTGAAGACTGTGGTTCAAAGCCAGCCTGAGAAAATAGGTCCATGAGATTCTGATCTCCAGTTAACAAGCAAAAAGCAAGAAGAGAAATGGAGCTGTGGCTGACGTGGTTAGAGAGCTAGCCTTGAGCAAAAAAATTCAGGGACAGCATCCAAGTCCTGAGTTCAATCCCCAGGACCAGCACAAAAATAAATAGCCTTTCTAAAATGGCTGAAGACAGCATGTCTATGCTGAAATCTTTCAGTGAACTAGACAACAAGTGAGTGACTTCGCTAGCTAACACAGAAAGGGGAAAGACAATGCCTAAGCTACTTTGGGTTGCTAATTGTTTTCTGAAAATGGCAGTTTAGACTTTAAATGTGACCAGTTAGCAATGCCTTCTCAATTCAGAATTAGGAAAAGAAACTTTATGCTTTCTGGGCCAGGGGTGTAGGGGGAGCTGTTAGGTGCAATCATTTTAAAACAAACAAACACACTCTGCTTATCTGTGTCTATCTTACCACTCTGGACTTTAATCGTCACTGAAATGGATACCCCGTCCCCCAGCCTCAAAGAGCTCTAAGGCTGCAGGTCCTGCCAGAGGAATGAGTGTGCATGCCAGGGCAAACACCTCAGGATCCCCACTCCTGAAAACCCCATTGTTAATTCCAGGCAAATCTATCACAGGCAAATGCAAGAGAACCAGGTACTATACACAGAATCTTTAAGATGAAATTCCTGTTTGAAAATATGTAGCACTTAAACAGGGAGGAGGGGGATCAAGTAAGCTTTCTTTAACACAGAAATGGAAGTTTATGATGGTTTTTTTTAAAGGCTTATATGCACAAATATATTTTTCTTTCCATTCTTTGTTCTCATTAATTTTCAGTATCACAAAGTGCAGATTAGTGTCTGTGGTCCTCTTTCCACAGTCTCAGTTCTTTCATGCAGCCTGTATTATACATCAGCAGAGCTAAATTCTACCATTTTTCTCTCTGTTCACTCAACTAGGTTAGCTCCCACCCACACTCACACACTTGAGGAAAAAACTAAAAAGACTTCTGAATGAAAGACTGTCTTCATCTTTGTTACTATACTCAAGATATTTCCATTCCTGCAGGCTTCATAAAGCCTTCAAACAAAACTGACTAATCAGTTGACTGAGTCAAACTTTGTGTCCCCTTTAAAAAAAAAAAAAAAAGCTCAGGATATCTATTAGTGTTCACTGTTTGGGCAAGAGGCCTAAAGGGGAGCAAATTATTTGTTTGTGGTTTTAAAGTGGCTCAAATGCCTTCAAGCACGAGTATAAGACCATTAACCAATCACAAGGAATCAAAGCAGTTCATCTTACTCAACAAAGCTATGATCAGTTAGGAAGAGCCAAACTGAACAGGCTTGCCCTGGGCCAGAAGGTCAATAAACCTTGGCAGTTTGCATTCTGAGAAATCAGGAGGCTCTTAAGCAGCAAGTGCAGGCCTTAAGCCTACAGGTTCAGCTGTTGTATCTGTAAAAAAAACATTCCAGGACAAGTGACAGAAACTAAGATGTGTGTATGTTATCTATCCTCCTCACTTTTGGCATACATAGACTGAAGGAGAAGCCAAGAAATAAAAAAAGTTCCATTTGAGGGCTGGGAATGTGGCTTAGTGGTAGAGTGCTTGCATACATGAGGCCTTGGGTTCGATCCCTCAGCACCACATAAACAGAAAAAGCCAGAAGTGTCTCTGTGGCTCAAATGGTAGAGTGAGCAAAAAGAAGTGGTGAGCAAAAAACAAGTGGCAGAGTAAGCAAAAAGAAGCCAAGGACAGTACTCAGACCCTGAGGTTCAAGCC
Source organism: Perognathus longimembris pacificus (assembly GCF_023159225.1). Classification (NCBI taxonomy): domain Eukaryota; kingdom Metazoa; phylum Chordata; class Mammalia; order Rodentia; family Heteromyidae; genus Perognathus; species Perognathus longimembris. Next base: position 21,766,931 of record NC_063162.1, on the reverse strand, counting down.
CCAAGACTGGCAAAAAAAAAAAAAAAAAAAAAATCTGCTTGACAGCAATTTATCAAATGCCTACTAAAACTGAACACTGTCCTAGCTAGTACTCCACATTTAAGCCTCATTTTACTGGCCAATATTATGCCCAGTCTTTACAGATGATAAAACTCAGAGCTGGGAAAGTTATGAGGCTTCTAAAAAAGAAATCAAGTTTTGTGCCATGCTTATAAAAACATAACCCACTGACCCATTCTGCAGTGAAATGAAACCAAGGAATGGACAACAGCCATGTATTACCTAAGAAGCCAAACTTGCTGCATTTTGGGCCCAACCTCCTGAGGCCGTAAGAGAACTGGGGTGTATGCCTTCTCTCCCCAAGGATGACAACCACATCTCTTTATGGTTTATTAAGTTTCTCAATCTGTGCAGAAGCAGGCAATACTGCTGAACATTCTTTACACCTGCTATAACATGCAGAACTCCTACCTTCAACCGAGGGTGAAAACCGAGAAGTCACCCTGTTCCTTATCAAGTGCTGTGGCAAACCTACTTCCCTGGAAGGTCAGGGATACCTCATGATAAGACACTGGTACGAAACCAAAACACACTTCAAATAATAGTAAAGCCATAATATCATTTGGCAGTCTCAAAGCACTTCACATGTATGTACGTTCATATAAGACTATTGTCGACATACTGTCTATTGTAGACATTACATTTAAAGACCTAGGCGAATTTTCTTTGGCGTAGGCCACGTGGCTACTGTATATGTTCTTAGTACATTGTGTATTGTATATATGTCTACCTGACCTAGGGAAGGGAATGAAAAACACGGTGTAAGATAACACAAGAAATGTACATATTGCCCTACTATGTAACTGTACCCCTTTTGCACAACACCTTGTCAAAAAAAATTTTGTTTAATAAATAAATAAATTTTAAAGAAAAGCACTTTACATTATAAACTTATTTTCATTTCATCTTTTTTAGGGTACTTGAAAGAGAAAGCCAAATAAACATTTATTTAAGCACCAGAGAAAGCCAAATTTCATCATAGCCTGGATTCCAGTCATCTTAGTTAGCTAACTTCTTGTATAGGCCCAGTAATAATATTCTTTCAGTTATTCTGGTAAGAAAGTAAAGAGAAAAAATACTATTTATTTATATTTAGCAAGGAGAAAGACTGCATTCTCCCCCCCCAAAAAAAAAGTTCAGGTGATTTTTTTAAATCCATAACGATAATTATCATCAACAAACTCATACAAAAACAGTAAGCATTAAGCCAAATAATCAGGTTCAAAACATACAAGAATATTAGTAGTCCTGTATATCAATCATACTCTGCAGAAAACAGACTAAAACAAGAGATTGTACTGCAATAGAAGCAAAATGATAAGATGCTTAAAATACGTAAGAATAAGTATAACAAGACATGTGAGAACTTTAGAGTTAAAAACCACTAAAGTCCTTGAAAAGGCACAGAACTTTTTCAGTGGGAAACTGAGAACTGGAGGCACAACACACACATATTAAATCAAACAAGCATTATCTAAGCCTAACGCATATTACACTACCAAAAAGCAAAACTACATAAAATAGTATGGAAATGGGAAGATGTATCATTAGAACACAATTCAGAGTTCAGATATAGATCGAATATATGTGCATGTACATGTATGTGTACATATATAAACTTAATATATGTCAAAATACATTTTCCAAAACAAAAGGAAAGAATTATTTAACAAAAGTTGAAGTAGAAACTAAAAAACTATTTAAGGTTTAAAAAAAAGAGTAGGATAAACTCACTTTTTGGCATGAAAAGTGATATTGATGAAAGTGTTAGCAACTTATAAACAACCTATAAAAAAAAACTAGTTGGAAATCAAAGAGAAAATGTATGAAGTCTGTGGAAGACATAATTTCTTGACTTTGGAGACAAAAAAAATCACAAGGCTGGCAGACTCGAGTATAAACTTCTAATAGATAAGAACAGAACTGAATGTTAAAAAGAATTGAATGTTAAAAAATACAGCAAAGATGGCAGACTAGTCTAGTAGCTATGTCTCACAAATTTCAGATTTTTAATTAAAACATAAAGACCTCAATAGTAAATGGACAATGAGTAGGAAAGAATAACCTGAAAAAAGTGTAAATAAACACATGGGAAAATATTTATTCTGGCCAATGGTAAAAGAGATGCAAAAGAATACAACTATGATATACCATTATATCATTATACATTAAACAGTATACTATTACTAAAGTAACAAAAACATTTTAAATTTGCACATGCAGTTTGTTTGATAATTCCTTGCTGATATACTGTAATGTGGTCCAATAGCTTTGCAAGCCATAATCTTTAATCTAATGTGTATCTTGAGACTTTATCCTAAGACACTAATTCCAAAAGATAAGTGTACATTGTGGCATGTGACTTAAATATCAATTCTGTTCCTCTAAAATGTATTGTATTATTCATTATGCACCTATTCTGTAAGGGCTGGTAAGATTACAATGGGGGTGGGGGGAAGGCTTGCAACTGAAAAAAAGTCTCAATGGAAATAGTTGGGTAAAGGTGACTGTATGAATTTTTATGTTTTAAAAAAGACTTCCTTTTATTCTACTCTATTATAGTCAGGTACAGTAAGGTGTAATCTAAAATCTTTTATTTCCCCAATTCCACACATTTCCCCCCTTCTTATTTAAAGGCTTAAGTAGTTGGGGAAAGTTTATTCACAGGTCTCATCTCAAAACAGGTCAAAGTAACAGGTTAGACACGGAGGTCTCGGGCTTGGATCTCTTTCAGGTCCTCCTGCCTCACCTCAAGGCATGAACTATGTTGACTCTGGGTCTAATGGCTTTCTTTTGGGATCTGAGCCCTTTTCTCTATATCTGATTTTATCTGAGTCCTGAAGCTTAACCACCTTTCCAGGAGAGTAGGATGAACGTCCACAAAGGCACACTGTTAGGTCACTTAGTTGCCCTAGGTCTCAGATCTGAGCTGGAAGACTGGTCCAAGCATGACGGATGACCACAGGCCAGAGCCTCACAACTCTGGGCTGAGGAACGGGGGTAGTCAAACGTCGGGGGTGAGAGAGAGGGAGGAAGCCACAATTAAAAGTTGAAGGGGAGTGCTTAAAATGGCTAGTTTTGAGGCTACACCCCGGGTGTGTGGGGGTGGGGGCGGGGTACGGACTGGGGGGGATCCTCTTGGAGAGCCGAAGCACTGAGAACCCCGAAGGTGTTCGGGGGAGGTGTCTCAGCCGAGGTCTGGTGTGGACGTTGGAATTTGGGGTGTGACACGGACCCCAGGCCAAGCAGGCCGCAGCGCCCCGCCCTTTCCCAGGATGCTGGCCGGCCCGAGGCGGAGAGCGGGCGGCGGAGTGGGCGCTTACAGGTCGGTGCCGAGCCGCGTGAAGCCGGTGTTGAGCGAGGCCCGGGCTATCCGGCGCCAGAGCAGGTCGCAGCTGGTGAAGCGGCGCAGCCAGCGGCACACCTGGGCCAGGCGGCCGAGGGCCCGCATGTCCAGGTAGGAGCAGATGAGCAGCAGCAGCTCCTCGGGCAAGCGCCAGAGCGCTGGCCCCGCAGCGGGGCGCACAGCCGGCTCCACGGCCGCCGCCTCCACAGCCGCCGCCTCGGCCGCAGCCGCCATGGCCGCCCGGGTCCCTGCGATGCCGCCCCACGCCCGACCTCCTCGTCCCGGTGCTCTCCCGGGCCTGCCATCCTCCCGCCGCCGGCTCCTGACTCTCCGTTCCTCCTCCTTCCCGGTCCCTGCGCTCCCCTTAGCTCGCTCTCCGACGCTGCTCGTCCCTTCCTCCACTCTCCCGCTTCCCTCTCCCTCCTGCCCCGGGCCTGCCCCGACTCTCGCCTCAGCCCCTGGCCCCGCAGCCTCCTTCGCGGGTGGCGGCACTGGCTTCCCTTCCGCCCCGCTTCCTCTTCCGCCTGAGCCCACTCTGCCCTTCCCCTTTCCCTTCCTTCGCTTCCCCTGCGCGACCCTCGCTTCCTGCACCTTCCTCGCCTCCCCGCCCTCGCCCTCGCCGGGCCCGCGGTTCCCGGGGGGACCCGAGTGGCCCTGGCTGCCCATGAGGGGCCCCGGGGCCGGCCCGACACGAAGCCAGGCCCGAGCCGCCGCTGCTGCCGCCGCCGCCGCTGCCGCCGCCGCCGTCCCGGGAGGAGGCGACACCATGCCGGACCGGGTCACATGGGGCGGAGCGGGCCGAGGCCTGGGCCCGCCCCTCACACCTGCGGCGCTGGAGCCACGTCTGGGTACGGCCCGGCCCCGGGGCGTAGACACCTCTCATCTCCGGGAACACTTTGGCGGAAGTACATGACTTCCTTCACCTAGTGCGAGGCTCGCCACAAGGCCGAGCAGAAGGCCGCGGAAGCCTCCACCTTCGGAACCCTCGAGTTGGAGCCCCTGCCCTCAGGCAGCGTCTAGCCGGGCGGCTGTTCCCGCTGGCCCAGGCCGTGCCTGCTTTCCACAAACCACGTAGAGTCCCTTGAAAGTGCAGCCCTAGAAGTTGGCAGGTTCTAGTGCCCGTGTTCTCACTTGGAATATGATCCGAAGTTCTATCCTTTTGGGAGGTTTCAATCTGCTAGATCCCGAGTCCGTAACTCTTCCCCCAACAGTCACCTATCAAGAACCAACTGGTCGAGCTAGGACTTGTCACTAGTCACCACCGAGTGCAAGTTAATTCTCTGAAGATCACCACGGATTGCTTTTCCAAACCACCCATTAGAACCACAGTACCCAGTCTTGAGAGTACTGAACTCGACACCTTTCACACCCATTTTCGGGGAGCAGGAATGAATGAGAAATAAATCCCGAAAATTACACAATGCCTAGCAGAGCCAAAGAGTGAGGAAGGGGAAGCCACCTCGTTGTATTACAATGTGCAGATGCTACAGAAGCATCGTGAAACAAGGTCAGACCGGAGTCTGGCTTTGCCCTGGAATTACTTTTTTTTTTTTTTTTTTTTGGCCAGTCCTGGGCCTTGGACTCAGGGCCTGAGCACCGTCCCTGGCTTCTTCCCACTCAAGGCTAGCACTCTGCCACTTGAGCCACAGCGCCGCTTCTGGCCGTTTTCTGTATATGTGGTGCTGGGGAATCGAACCTAGGGCCTCGTGTATCCGAGGCAGGCACTCTTGCCACTAGGCCATATCCCCAGCCCCTGGAATTACTTTTTGATCTTAACAAAACAATAACAAAAAAAAAAAAAACCACCTACCTATCTTGGCCTTTTAGTGTTCTCAATCTGCAGTGGAGCTAATGCCTTTGCCTTACTTTCGAGGGATAAATGAGATGATCCCTGTAAAATGCTTTGAACTCTCTAAGAAAATTCTCAGTAATAGTTACAGGTCAAATCCTGTTAGAAAACACACTACACACACACACACACACACACACACACACACACACACACAGGCTTTATGCAGAAAACTACTTTCAGACCATGGTTTATTAAGAGAAATAGTTGATATATTTCAGCACAACTCAGGAATTTAGATTAAGAAGTTTTATTCCCAGGAATCTTACTATTAGGAGACTATTGAGTAATGTCATCAGTTCAATGATCATTGATCTTCCTATATTTTTGTACTATAAGCTACTCTGGAAGAAGGAAAGAAATGAATATAGTATATTGTTTGTATAGACATGTTAATTTTTGTTTTATCCTTTGTTTACACATAGAAACTTGGGTTGATTTTGTATACAGTGTTTAGTTGGGGAACTTGAAGGCACAAAAATAACTTTTATTAACCCAATAACTAATCAGGAATAAAGTCCACAATCAAATACGTACAACTTGCTTGTGTCATATTGCCTTGATAAGAAACCATCACCTAAAAATATTAAATTCTAGGCCAGTGGTAACATCTAATCCTAGCAGTTGGAAGACTAAGGCAGGAGAATTGCCTGTTTGAGGACAGTCTAGGCTACATAAAAAGGCCTTGCTATGAATATAAGATAGATAAAAATTTAACAAGTCAAATTAAATATCAAATCACTCTGTTACATACAAATCAAGTGAAACTGCTTAGGCTAGAATTTATGGTTTAATGATTTCTCCCAAAGCCAAAATATTCTATATCAGGAAGAAAGACAAAGCTAAGCAGAAAATTAGCAAATACTGTATTATTTGTGGGTGATGTATATTTCCAAATTCTTAATAATTAAAAAAACAAACAAAAATAAAACTAGCCTAACTAGGCTAACTAAATACAGTCAGGAGATAGAACTTGTCATCATTGTTCCATGTAGCCCAAGACCTGACCTCTGATAGAAAGGCACTTGCTGATCTAATAGAGAAACTTCTTGTTCCTGACCTCCTTTGTTTTTCCTCCTTTGTGTGTGTGTGTGGGGTGGGGGGCAGTGTACTGGGTAGGGCTTGAACTCAGAGCCTGGGTACTATCTATTATCTTTTTCCATTCAAGGTTGGTGCTCCACTACTTGAGCCTCAGCTCCACTTTTGGCTTTTTGCTGGTTAATTGTCGATAAGAATCTCATAGAAGCTGGCTGCTAGTAGCTCACGCCTGTAATCCTAGCCACTCCAGAGGCTGAAATCTGAGGATCACAGTTCAAAGCCAGCTCAGGCAGGAAAGTCTGTGAAACTCTTATTTCCACTAAAAGCCAGAAAGCCAGAAGTAGAACCGTGGCTCAAGTGGTAGAGCACTAGCTTTGATCAATAGAAGCTCTGGGATAACACACAAACCCTGAGTTCAATCCCTAGAATGGGCAAAAAAAAAAAAAATTTCCCACAGACTATCCTGCTTGAGCTGTCTTCAAACAGCAATCCTCAGATCTCAGCCTCTTGAGTAGCTAAGATTATAGACATGAGCCACCAGCTCATTCAATCAACTATGGCTTCATTGCCAGAGTTTTTAGCTAGCTATGGAAGTCTCTTCAAACCTTATTCATTATATTTAAAATGTGTATCATAATAGTAAAATAAAGAACAAGATAGTATTAGAAAGGAGGGAAAATGAGGCCTTGCAGTGACTATAAGTATTTGTGCTTCACATAAATAGAGAAATAAAGCCTACAATGTTATTTTCAGAAATTGGGTTAGGAATGCCACCAAAATCTAAATTTTTTTGTGTGTGGGTTTTTTGGTTTTGTTTCTTTGCTACCACATCCAGCATTTTATTAAGATGGAGTTTCTTTTTTTTTTAATTGTCAAAATGATGTACATAGGGGCTATAGAGGGTTACAGTTACATACTTAAGATAGTATTTCTTGTCATACTTGTTATCCCTTCCTCATTTTTCTCCCACCTTCTCATTGCCAACCCCCCCCCCCCGCTTTTGTCATTTTAAACCTCAATGATGGACATCATCATTCTAGTCTACAATGCTTATGAACTCTATGAATATTAACAATAAAACAATTTCTTCCAGGTCGGGTGATATGTACATTTCTTTCCTTTTGCTTAGTATAATCTGTTCCCTCTTCAAGATCTATTTTTATATGAATCTATATATTTTCTATATTCAAAGACAAAACATTTTTATTTCATATGAAATAATTTCATACAAATGTTTATTTAAAATAGTTACTTTATGCAGGAAAGACTAGAATAAAATATGACAAATGCTAGAAATGGTTGCCTGTGTGAGGTACTTATGGGCACTTGTATTTGCTGGTGCTTTATATTTCTGAACTTGGGGCAGTAAGCATGTATGAACATCAGTAATCTTTATTTTATTTTTTTTTGGTTGGTTCTGGGGCTTTTTTTTTTTTTTTTTTTGGCCAGTCCTGGGCCTTGGACTCAGGGCCTGAGCACTGTCCCTGGCTTCTCTTTGCTCAAGGCTAGCACTCTGCCACTTGAGTCACAGCACCACTTCTGGCCATTTTCTGTGTATGTGGTGCTGGGGAATCGAACCCAGGACTTCAAGTACACAAGGCAAGCGCTCTTGCCACTAGGCCATATCCTCTGGGGCTTTAACCTTAGGGCCTGGGCACTGTCCCTGAGCCTCTTTGTGTTCAAGGCTAGCTCTCTACCACTCCCAGTTTTTGAGTAGTTAGTTGGAGATAAGAGTCTCACGGGGACTTTTCTGCCTAGGCTGGCTTCAAACCATGATCCTCAGATCTCAGCCTCCTTCCTGCATAGCTAAGAATACAGGCATGAGCCATTGGCACCCAGAATTTTTTTGTTTTTTTTTTGTTTTTTTAAGGAATCTGAATGTAGTCAGGGGCTAGTGGCTTACACCTGTAATCCTAGCTACTGAGCAGGCTGACATTTTAGGATTGTGGTTCCAAGCCAGCCCAGGTAAAACAGTCTATAAGACTCTTAGACTCTCAGGTAGAACTTAACTCCCCACTCCTTAGGAAGGATTAACTACAAGGTAACTTCCTCCCAAAGGGTGCAGTGGGGCTGGGGATATGGCCTAGTGGCAAGAGTGCCTGCCTCGTATACATGAAGCCCTGGGTTTGATTCCCAGCACCACATAATATAGAAAAAGGCCAGAAGTGGCGCTGTGGCTCAGGTGGCAGAGTGCTAGCTTTGAGCAAAAAGAAGCCAGGGACAGTGCTCAGGCCCTGAGTCCAAGCCCCAGGACTGGCCAAAAAAAAAAACAAAGGGTGCAGTGTGGAAGGGGGAGGGGCAGCTTGACAGTGGAGAAGCCTGAAGGCTACTACTTTAGCCACGTGATCCAGGTGAGCATCCTCAGAGATAAATCTGTAAGCACCATCAGCTGGGATGTAGCTCAGTAATAGAGGTCCTGGGTTCTATCCCCAGCACTGCAAAAGAATAAAATAAGACACAGATACCCTTTGTATAATGTAACAGAAAGTATGCTTCAACTTTGTTCTCTTGCTCTCTGGAATTCATTATGAAAAAAAAAATGACATAAATCCCAATTGAGAAACATTCTGCAAAATATCTGAGCAGTATTCTTCAAGTTTATCAAAACCAGGGAAAATCTGATGAACTGTCACTGCCAAGAAGAGCCAAAGGGGACACAACACTAAATGTAATGTACGCTAGTCTGGATTGTGGTAGAGAAAAGGAGGAGGCTATAAGGCACAATATAGGACATTTGATCATTTATTACTTGTAATGAATATATCGTAAGTCAGCATGATCAGCAAGCTGTGTTAGTGGGAATCTATGGGAAATCTCCATAACTATCTTAATGATTTTTCTGTAAATCTAAAACTGCCCTAAAAAAGTATTGATGAAGTTTCTTTAAGCCCTTTGTGACATCAGTTTCATGCCCATGGAAGTGATGTGTCTCATAAGCCATACAGATTCATGATGGTATGAAACCCTATCCTACTGCCCCAGATGAAAAAACAAAGAAAAATTATTTTAAAATAATCATCTCTATCAAAATGTGAACCTCTACTTAAGATTTTCAGCCAGACATAGTGGCATCTGCCTGTTATTCCTCAGATGGCTGGGATAGGAGGATTAGGATTTCAAGACCAGCCTTGGGCTGACTATATATGACATCGCATGACCCTTCTCAAAAAGAAAAAAATACACATGCATATACATATTTTTCCTAATTATCTAGGTCAAAGGGAATAGCACAGTATTGGAGCACTTGCTTAGAGAATACAAAGTCCTTGGATTCTGTCTCCAGGAAGAGAGAAGGGTTGCCTAGTCACATCTGGATCAGCAGTTGTACTAGAAAGATCCTTTGTCCAGTGGGTCATAAACTCATTCTAAGACACTCTCTTGACTTTGTAACTAAGAAAGCGCACATTTCTAATTGCTAATTTTTAAATTATTAGTTATATCTAGATATGTATTATACAAATACATTACACAAATACACAGTGCATAGCTGTATATGTAAATATGTATACAAAAGTTAAGCTTTTCTGTAATGAACAGAAAAGCAAGTAAGGGAGAGGACAGGAAATAGAAAGTGTAATTTTGTGAAGTAAAAAAGCCAAGATTCCAGCCGATTTATAGATAAATAATGTTATCACTAATCAGCCTTCAGTAATCTCCTTTGGGCCAAAGAAGTTTTGAATAAAATAAAGGGCAATAAGAATGAGGCTCTAAGATAAATTCTTGCATTGCTGTCTGGCATCAAATTTTATGACTTTTCTGCTCCCTACCAATCACAAAACTGAGTCACTGGGCAACAATGATAAAAGATATAAAACTTGAAGAGAACTACAAAAACTAGAAATTTGTATAATTGCTGAGGATTTTCTTTTTTAGACAGGGCCTTGCTATGAAGAACTCTGGTTTTGCTGGGCTCTGGTGGCTCATGCCTGCAATCCCAGCTACTCAGGAGACTGGGTTCTAAGGATCACTGTTCAAAGCCAGCCAGGAAAGTCTGTGAGACTCAACTCTAATTAACCACCATAAAACTGGAAGTGGACCTATGGCTCCAAGTGGTAGAGCACGAGCCTTGAGCAAAAAACTTAGGAACAGTGCCCAGGCCCTGAGTTCAAGTCCCAGGACCAGCACTCTCTCTCTCTCTCTCTCTCTCTCTCTCTCTCTCTCTCACACACACACACACACACACACATACACACACACGAACACCATGATAAGAAGCAAAGGACTTTTCTGAAATACTATTTAGTTACATTATCTTTGACAGATAGTAGACTGTGTTCAGTTGTCAAACACAAATTTGTAGATGGAATAAGGAAAAGACTCTCTTTTTTTCTTTTAACTTTAGTGAGAACACACACACACAATCATGTACATGTACATAAAACCAGGCATGATGGTACACTCTCCTAATACCAGCATACCAGCAGTCAAGAGGCTGAGGCAGAACGATCTTGAGTTTGAGGCCAACTCGGGCTCCATAATGAGCTTCGGGTCAGCCTAAGCTACATAGAAAGAACTTGGCTCTAAATAAAATAAAATAAATAAGTAAATAGATATGTGCACATAGTAAATAGAAAGTAATTATGGCCTTTGGACAAAAAAATAATGTCATCCTTTGAGAAACTGTGTAACTCCTTTTAAGATATTACAAATTTTCTATAATGTGCATTTGCCCTTTTCTTGTGGCAACTATTTCAAACACAGAGAGATGAATGAGAAAAAACTCCTGTGTTAGAATCCACCATGAAGAAAAAAAAGCAAGAAGAAATCCATGCTAGCCCTGAGGGATTTTCACAGCTTCAGTAGATGGACTTGCAATCAGGAGTGTAGCTCGAGCTCTTCTTCCTTGAGCAGAGCAAGCTCTGGTCAGAGAAGTTTCCAAACACAGAGAGCTAGCAGGACCACCTGTTCCTCACCTAAGACAACGGCCACTGGACCACCAACTGCACACAGTCAACCCCTGCTCTCCTTCCCGACAGGTGACAGAGTCTCCCAGCAAAAGAATAAACAAAAACAAAAAACAAAAAAAACCCACCAAACTTCACATCTGCAATAGGAGCTCATAAATTAAGAGTAAAATGGACAAACGCAAAGCTGAAATGAAATTCCATCTGATCATGGAATCAAGCAATCAATGATCACAAAACTATCAGCCCTCATGAGAAAGAGTGAAGAGTTCAAATACTTTCTTGGCAAAGAAAGCCTCCACACACTCTATATAGAGCCATCAAAAGTAGAGAAGGGCCTGGTACTTTTGGCTCACACCTGTAATCTTAGGAAGCTAAGTAAGATCTGAGGATCACAGTTCAAAACAAGCTGGGCAGGAAATCCATGAGACTCTTATCACTAATTAACCGGAAGAAAACTGGAAATGGAGTGGTAGAACGCTAGCCCTGCATTCAAGCCCCATGACCAACAAAAGAGAGAGAGAAAAAGGGGTGGGGATGGATACCAGTGGCTCATGCCAGTAATTCTAGCTACTCAGGAGGCTGAGATCTGAGGATGGAGGTTCTATGCAAGAAAGGCCATGAGATTCTTATCTCCAATTAACTGTTTAAGGCTGGAAGTGGAACTATGATTCAAGTGGTAGAGTGCTAGGCTTGAACAAAAAAACTCAAGGACAGCACCCAGACACTGAGTTCAAGTCAAAAGACTAACACACACACACACACACACACACACACACACACACACACACACACACACACATTTTTTAAAAATCCTAGAGAGGGACTTTGGCCCAGCTGCTCATGAATTTCTTATTCTTGATCAAACAGTGGGGATGTAACACCACTCAGGAGAGCTCATCTACATTTTATCAATATCTCCATCTTTTTTTTTTTTTTTGTGGCCAGTCCTGGGCCTTGAACTCAGGGCTTGAGTACTGTCCCTGGCTTCCTTTTGCTCAAGGCTAGCACTCTGCCACTTGAGCCACAGCGCCACTTCTGGCCGTTTTCTATATATGTGGTGCTGGGGAATCGAACCCAGGGCTTCATGTATACGAGGCAAGCGCTCTTGCCACTAGGCCATATTCCCAGCCCCCTGCATCTTTTTACTACTCAACAGCAGGAGGGAAAAAATCACAAGAATCAGGTTCCACAACTGCCTTAATTCTTCCAACAACAATTGAAGACAACCAGAAGTTCCGACTTCCCCCCACTGGAGTCTTTAGATAATGTATAAGACAGCATGTTGAATCCGTTTTATTATGTGTGTACAACAATAATATTTTGTAGGTTAAGAAAATTAGTACCAGCTGGGCACCAGTGGCTCACATCTGTAATCCTAACTTCTCAGGGGGCTGAGATTTGAGGATTGTGGTTCAAAGCCAGTCTAGGCAGGAAATTCCATGAGACTCTTATTTCCAATTAATCACAGAAAAAGCCTGGAGTGGCACTATGGCTCAAGTGGTAGAGTGTTAGCATTGAGCAAAAGGAGCCTAGGGGCAGCACCCAGGCCCAGAGTTCAAGCCAGGACTGGTGAAAAAAAATTAATATCAGCTATTAGAAGGAACTTCTCCATTCAAGCAACCTATGTTAACCTCAAAGCAAATTAATGACCAATAGAGTTTTAAAAGCTTAAGCAGTGACACTGATTAGGTTAGATTCATGAGACTGAGACAGTAACTGAAAGTTTTGGCCTCATTGTATTATCAGCTTCTATAATATTGTTTTGTTATTGTTGTTTAAAAGACTACAAGCTACATCACTTTGGGTAAGATAGTTAAAGTTTTAAAACTCCTAGATAATGAAATTTAAGTATTTTAGGAGCCTTCCATATTTCATTTAAAATTACCTAATGAAACTACCCATAACAGAGTCACCAAAATAATCTAAGAAGAAAGAAGCCACTGACAAGTTGGGAGCAAATATTGTCTAAACAAATCCTGAAACATCCATAGAGCAGACTCATAAGCAGCTGGAGTGAATGAGGACGATCAGATGAACTGTCATAGCCGATCTACAATATATGTTGTGGGAAACACAGTAAAATAAAGAACTGTACATAATATATTGTATTTGTGTACAATTATTATGTACAAGCTTTGGCTTGTGTACACTGCTTATCTCTGGAATCATAGAACTCAGTGCCCTCTAATGAGGGAAACTGGGCAGATAGAGGTTAATTTCTTTTCATAATATACAATTTTATGGGGGTTTTTTGGTGTGCGTGCCAGTACTGGGGCTTGAACTCTGGGCCAGGGTGCTGTCCCTTAACTTTTTTGCTTAAGGCTGGTGCTGTACCACTTGAGGCACAACTCCATTTCTGGCTTTTCGCTAGTTAATTGGAGAAAAGAGAGCCTCATATTTGTCTGCTAGGATTGGCTTCAAACTGCAATCCTCAGATCCCAAGCCTCCTGAGTAGCTAATATTACAGGTGTGAGCCACCGGCTCCTGGTTTCATTTTATACCTTTTGAATTTTAGCTATAAACTATCCACATGTATTACTAACAAAACAAAAAAATGTTAAGCCAGGCACCGGTGGCTCACACCTGGAATCCTAGCTAGTCAGGAGGCTGAGATCTGAGGATTGCGGTTCAAAGCCAACCTGGCCAGGAAAGTCTATGAGACTCTTATCTCCAGTTAACCACCAGAAAACTGGAAGTGGCCCTGTGGCTCCAGTGGTAGAGCGCTAGCCTTGAGCTGAAATGCTTACGGATAGCGCCCAGGCCCAGAGTTTAAGCCCCACAACCGACACCACCACCCCCCCAAAAAAATTGTTGTTGTTGTTTTTGGTATGGGTGCTGGTGATTGAGTCCAGGGCCTCGTGCTCACTAGGAAAAGGCTCCACGTGAGCCAGACACCCAACCCAAGAAGTTTTATCTCTGAGACTCTTTTAAGAGTGAATGGGGTCTTCTTTTTGGGTAAATAAAACCCATAATGAAAGAAATTGCCATTACTCAGTTATTTCAGAGGAAGGGAAAGTGGTATTACAGTGGGATAAAAATACAATAATTACTTAGCAAAAAAGAATCAAGCTCATCCTACTGCAATTAAATAAACAATAATACATATAAGGCAAAGGAACTAAACTGGGAGAGGTTTCCAGTACTCAATCAAAAATTATAAGAGAAAAAAATAATCATTTGTAGAATCAGGCTTTGGAATGTTGTAATATCACAATAAAACATATAAACAAACTTCCATGACATCCATCATATCTATAAATCAATTAAAAACTTCCAATTTTGTTAAGCCCTACCACATACCAACTCCCTTAAAACATGCACCCCTCACAAGCAGCAATGAAACCATGAAGACAATTCCAAACTTTTATGACTATTCCTTTTTTTAGAGATCATTCTTTGCATTTTTACTGCCCTAAATTTACCTCTTCAAGTCACCGCAATGCTGAATGAGCTTTTCCTTTTTTCGTGTTGTTTCCAACCAAATCTTTTGTACATTTCTGGGATTTAAGCCACCTCAGTTACTGCTGCTTATCTATAACACCATTTGCTTTGAGGGATTAAAGCAGGATTTTTTTCTTCTTCTTCTTCTTTTTTTTTTTTTTTTGGCAATACACTTAGATCAAGAGTTATCTGAGTTGAGAAGAATACCCAGTTTGACTTAAGGAATGGTGAATCTTTTAATTTTTTTTCATTTTTATTTGTATATTTTAGATCTCGAGTTGTTTTGCTTTCCTCTCTGAGAGCAGTCATCTTCAGCGAGTGATATTTTTTAAAAAGCCCCAAACATACCACAAAACATTCCCAGTGATTTTAACTCCTGAATGAGGTTGGACTACCTGAGTGATTCTCTCTTCTCTTCTTTGGCAGAAAGGATTAGAAACCGCCACAGAACTTACTCTCTATTAAAGTGGAGTGCTGTGCATTCATTGGCAAGAGGTGAATTGTTTTCAGATTACAGGCGAAAGAGTGTGTGTGTGTGTTTCTTTCCCACATCAAAGACTTGGATGGAAGCAGTTCTGAGTATAGCCAGGGATGCAAGAATTGGTGCTAAAGTGATTAACAAAATTGCTTTTCTGCAAAAGAAGCACAAAACATTACCTAGGGATTAGAGGAGGAGAGGGCAAGATTAAAGGTGATGTTGAATTTTGGGTAGAATATCTTATCCATCTTTTTCAAATCATGCTTCAAGGATTCTGTAGCCCCTCCTTAAGGAAACCTGAACAAATCAAAGCCCTGCTTTCGCCAGTTTTGTACACAAGGACACTGATAAGGTAAAATTAAACTATTAACATAAGCAGCACTCACTAAGCAACCATTATATCTTTATCTTACACTACAGATACATTCTGAATGCATTTTATTCCCACCCAACAACAACTCCACTGATAAAGTCTCTTTCATTTGTTTCATTGGGTTTGTGTATCCACCTGTTGGGCTTAAATGATAGTGTCTTATAGAATTTCTGGAGTTGTCCTGGTTTAGTAAATTTTGACCCAATTAGTGTTAGCATCCCTTTTTAAATATATCTTTCACAGTAAAAATATTTGTCTAGCCTTAAAAGAAAAAGCCATACAGGTCTGGGGAGATATAGCACAGTGGTAGAACATTCGCCTCGTAAGTATAAGGCCACAGGCTCCATCTCCTAGCACTGCAAATGAATGAATGAATGAATGAATGAATGAAACAAGGACATGGTATAAATACTGAAGGAAAAGATCATACAGCAAAACTTCTCAGTTCTGAGTTTAGGAAATTATTTTAAGGGATATCTCTGAAATGTTCCACGATGCTCTGACACTAATGCATTTTTTCAGTCTATTTCAAAAACTGAATTCAGTTGCTGGCTTCTTCCCATAAAGTCTCCCTGACTTTAGTTTCCCAACCAGATAGGCAGAAACAAATGAGTGCATGTAACTGTTCTTGTGCATGTACACTTCTTTCTCCTTTCTTCTTTTGAAACATTGTCCAAGAGAAATAAAGCATATATTAGCAGATGTCCAAAGCAACATTAGTGAAATAAGCAAAGCAGAGACGGATAAATAGATTGACCATGTTAGCACAAAATTAATACCACAATCATTTAAAGAGCCATAAATGTATATATAAATACAATAATAGAGCAAGGGAAAGGGCAACTGTCCAAAAAGAAATGTACTCTTTACCTGACTTATATAACTGTGACCCCTCTGCATATCACCTTTATTGTAACAATTTAAAAATAGTAAAAAAAAAAAAATAGAACTGAATCCGGACTGTAATTAGTGGTGGCAGTGAAGAGAAATTTTAATTTCATCTCTAAAATTTCTTTCTTTCTAAAGAGGGAGGGGGAGCCATTAAGCTGAGCTGATTCACTTAGATTCACAGTTACAAGATGAGAAATATCATTGAAATTAGACTTTATTATTCCATCACTTAGTGTACAGATTTTCTGGAGGGTGGTCCAACACTAGTTATATTGTATTTTCTTTAAACAACAGTAAAATCTCTTTTAAACTGATTTATTCAGAACAGTCACCTCCTCTTTTTCCACAATAAACTTTCCCTCCAAAGTTAATAGGCTGTGCAGATAGAACTTTATCTCTGTGTGTGTTCTAGGAGGAATGACACACACTGAACACTCTGTAAAAAAAAAGAAATAGGTAGAGCTGAATAAATAAATAAGCACCACACACGTATCACTCTGCGGGCAATTTGCATTTTGCCTTGTTTGATTTCCCTTTTTCAGGAACTTGTTGAGAACAAACTTTTTTTTTTTATCTGTCTTTCCCTCGAGGTCCCGTAAGGTCACTGGACATAAGATAGCTGTGAAATTTGACATTGTTCCAATTTAAATGCTTTACTCTAGCAAGTGCAAGACTGTGGCCACTTGGGTGTGGGGCTGGTGCGGCCAGGCGGGCTCTCAGCCCGCCAGGCTTCAAAGCCTGCCATCCTTGATCTCACTAAAGAATGTTTTTGAATTCTATGTCCATCTAGTGGTTGCCTGCAAAGATCTACTTGGCTTTTTCTTTCTTCCTTTTCTTTCACACTTGATCAGTGAGATTCTGTTTGTGATGGGGGTTTTGCCCCCCTCGGTCTTTAATTCGTTCCCAGGTGGTTTCAAAGTGTCTGTCCTCAGCCCTGGCTTTCTATAAACAAGCAGGAATTCGCAGGCTGCATTCGGATGGCTCTACTCTCCCTCAGCTCCGCGCAGGCCCTTTCTGCCCTCACTTTGAAAGTAGACTGTTTTGTGGACAGTAATGTACAGTTTCTTTTCACAGATGAGATTAGAGGCTTGAAGGGAGTCTGAAGGGAGGGGAGTGGGGTGTTTTTTTTTCTTTCTTTCTTTTTTCTCTCTCTTTTTTCCTTTTTCTAACTGGAGAGCTTTTGTGTGGTTACTCATTTTAGCAAATGTAAGAACTTGGCTTATTTTACACTCAGTTGCACCTTTGGTGAAGGGTGACAGGCACCAAGTAGAAGGTGCTGGTAATTGGCTGATTTCTTAGGAATTTTGTCTCCAGTGCACCAGGAAGAGCTGACAAGAGTTAATGTGACCACCTAGCTAAGGGGTGGAATTATAGAAATTCTAGGCAAGGATTCCATCATACCATGAGGAGTTGAGATATCTGTGTCATCTCCGCTAGCCTCTTTATGGTTTAACGAAGAAAAAAATCTCTTTCCAAGTCTTGTTTCCTTTATCTGAGGTCACAGAGATGGAGATTTGTGGTTCAAAGTCAGCCTGGGTAGGGCCAAAAAGTGGAAGTGGAGCTGTGACTTAAGTGGTAGTATGCCAGCTTCAAGTGAAAAGCTAATGGATAGTGCCTGGGCCTGAATTCAAGCCCCAGTATTGGCACACACACATGCATACACACACACACACACACACACACACACACACACACACACACAGAGTAAGGGAAGTTCAAGTGCTCAGTGCAGAAGCAGCAAAGCCCTGAGTTCAAACTTCAGTACTGCAAACATATGTATCATATCACAATTTCAATTTTCTAGTGAGAGCTGTTAGAATCTACTCCAAGATCTTTACAAGTATATAATACATTATTTGCATAGTCACCATGGTGTACAGTAACTCTCTTGAACATCTTCTCTTCTCCTCTCCATGAGGAATTTTGTGTTCTTTTCCAGTCTCTCCCCTCAGCCTTCCTCAGTCTGTAGCTTCTGATAACTAACATCGTCTTACTCTTTGTTTTCTAAGTTCAGAATTTTTAGATTCTACATGTAAATGAGAGCATTTGGTAATGGCCTTTTTGTGTCCAGCCTATTTCGCTTAATATATTGTCTTCTATATTGTCTCAGATGCTTAGATTCCCTCTTTATGGCTGAATAAAATTGTGCCATATGTTCATGCCACATTTTATTTATCCATCCATGCATTGATGAACACTTAAATTGTTTCCATATTTTGGATATTGTGAATCATCTTGCAACGAATGTGGGTGGTAGAGCTGTCTCTTAAACTTGTTGATTGCATATCTTTGTTTTTGTTTTTTTTATTTTATTTTTTGCCAGTCCTGGGACTTGAACTCAGGGCCTGAGCACTGTCCCTGGCTTCCTTTTGCTCAAGGCTAGCACTCTACCACTTGAGCCACAGCACCATTTCTGGCCATTTTCTGTATATGTGGTGCTAGGGAATTGAACCCAGGGCTTTATGTATACGAGGCAAGCACTCTTGCCACTAGGCCATTTCCCCAGCCCCCCATATCTTTGGATATATACCCCTAGTAATTCTATTTCTAGATTATGGCCATTCTATTTTTAATTTTTTTTTTTGGCCAATCCTGGGGCTTGAACTCAGGGCCTGAAGACTGTCCCTGGCTTCTTTTTGCTCAAGGCCAGCACTTTACCACTTGAGCCACAACACCACCTCTGGCCTTTTCTGTTTATGTGGTGCTGAGGAATCGAACCCAGGGCTTCATGTATACAAGGCAAGCACTCTACCATTAGGCCATATTCCCAGCCCTCTGTTTTTAATATTTTGAAGAACTTCCATGTTGTTTTTTATAATGGCTGTAGTAGATTTATATTCCTACTATTATATTCCCAGTCTATAAGAGTTCCTTTATCCAGATCCTCACCAAGACTTATCTTTCATTTGTTTGGTGATAGCCATTCTGACAGTTAGGAGGTAATATCTCATTGTGGCTTTCATTTTTACTTTGCTGGTGATATTAATTATATTAAGGGCAGAGGGTACAGGAATGGTGCACTGGTGTAGCAAGTGTGAGAGCCTGAGTTCAAACCCCATTGTCCCACACATATACACAGGCATACACACACACACACACACAATAATATCAAGCATTTTGATTCATATACTCGTTAGCCAGCTTGAAAACTGTCTATACAGGTCCTTTGGCCTATATTTTAATTGGGTTATTTGTTTTGACACTATTGAGTTATTTGAGCTTATTATATATTTTGGACATTAACTCCTTCCCAGATATAGTTTGCAAATATATTCTCCCAATACATACAGGTGATAAGCACCTGCCTAGAAAGCCTGAGGCTCTAAGTTCAATACCTAGTAACATCCAAACAAACAAAAAAAGCATCACAATTTACTGTTTTCTATTATTGGAAAGTTAGGTATTCCAAAATGTTGGGCCCATATTCATATTCTCGATTGTGCTTCACATTTCTTATAAATTGGTCTGGGGATATAGCCTAGTGGCAAGAGCGCCTGCCTCGGATACACGAGGCCCTAGGTTCGATTCCCCAGCACCACATATACAGAAAAAACGGCCAGAAGCGGCGCTGTGGCTCACGTGGCAGAGTGCTAGCCTTGAGCGAGAAGAAGCCAGGGACAGTGCTCAGGCCCTGAGTCCAAGGCCCAGGACTGGCCAAAAAAAACAAAACAAAACAAAACATTTCTTATAAATTCCTATGTTATTTTTATTTCTGTGTCATAGAGCATGACTTTTTTTTTTGCTTTTGCCAGTCCTGGGGCTTGGACGCAGGGCCTGAGCACTGTCCCTGGCTTCTTTTTGCTCAGTGCTAACTCTCTACCACTTGAGCCACAACACTACCTCTGGCTTTTTCTATATATGTGGTGCTGAAGAATCGAACCCAGGGCTTCATGTATGCGAGGCAAGCACTCTTGCCACTAGGCCATATTCCCAGCCCCAGCATGAATATTTTTAAAGCTTTAAAAATGTCACATTTTCAAATGCAGTTAGAAAGCAGGAACTGAGGACTACAAGAACTGGAAAAAGAAAAGTGTTATTATGCTATTAAATCAGTTCAGAAATTCCCACACAATGAGAAGAAGGGTGACACTGTCTGCTAGTCCTCTAACAAATGGTCTGTCTCCACTGATCTACATCAAAACCTTCAGTTTAGGAGAAGAAAGTAATTTTTCTTTTTGAGATAATGTCTTGTTATGTAGCCCAAGCTAGCCTCAAACGTGAGATCCTCCTGTCCTAGCCTCCTGAATACTAGATTCCAGGCATGCACCACAAGCACTACAGAAGCCTCTAAAGAGAAGGCCTGGGTCAGGGGCACGCTTGGATGAGAACTTTTATCACTGTGGTTCCCTGTGGAAGCCAGGGCCAACCTCCTTCCCTCTCATTCCCACACTGGATGCAGTGGAAGTTATAGATGCATTGAAGAGTATCTAAGAACAATACAATTGAGAAGATAAATAAATTCAAGAGGAGGAAGCATCCAGGAATAAATGACAAGAGTACTAGCTGATACTTACTAATCAATTGCAATAGCATAAGCCCTGAGAGATCTTTAGACCTGATAGAGCTTTAGACTTGGGGAAACCTTTGGCTGTATCCCTCTGTTATTTTGAATAGCAGAGAGCTGTAATGGGCTGCATGGGCTTCCTGGCCCATCTCCACTGTGGTTTCCGCCTAGCCATCAACATTCTGGTTCCCATTCACCTCTTTCCATCCTATTGTCCTACTTGAAATCTTTCATTCCATCCAAACTGGCCTGTTTCCCTCTAGCTCAAACAAATAGGATGTATTGTGGAAAGACCTTGCAACTTAGAATCAAGAAATCTGGACTTGAACCCTAGTTCTGCCATTGCTTTATTAGGTGACCTTGGGCAAAGTAATCTTGCTGAGCCTCAGTTTCCTTGCCTGTAAAATAGGGATAAGAAAGGTTCATTCACTTTTTTAAAAATCAGGTACATGTTAAGCCAAAGGAGAGTATGTGAAAGAAATTAGCACAATGAAGAGCATACAGTGAGTGTTTGACAGGTAACAGGAGGTTCTTGTTTATCCCAGCCCCAGAGCCTTTGTTCCCACCTGTTCTCTTTCTGGAAAAGTCTTCATCTAAATCCTGCCCATCCATCAAAGCAAACTCATGGTTTACTCTGCCTAAAGTCTTCCCCCACAAATCCTAGGCTCTCCCACTAGACTGTTGAGTCCACATTTGTCTATACTTTCTGGTATTGGTCGTGCTTTTCACTGTGTATTTATCTTCTCCAGGTAGCCTGTCAAAGGTCAGAAACCATATCTACTGCTCCTTCCTTTCCCCCTCTGCATCAAGAGTGCTTTACACATAATAGATGCTAAATAAATATTTGTGACTGACCCTTTTTGGTCCCCCACACATCATGTCCTGCCTGTATTAGCAGGTGCATGCCAGTCCTCCCAGATGGATTCTCCTGGGGCAGCCCTCACAGAGCCTTGTTATCAATTTTATCCTCAAAATGATTCTAATGGCCTATAAAGTAAACTTTTTTTTTCTTTGTGCCAGTATCTTGGTTGGAACTCAAGACCTCAGTCTCTTGCTTAGCTTTTCCACTCAATCTGGTGCTCTATTATTTGAGCCACATCTCTTCTGGCTTTTTTTCTGGCTAATTAGACATAAGAATGCTGTGGATTTGTCTTCCTGAGTTAGCTTCAGACCTTGATCCTAAGATCTACACTTCCTGAGTAGCTGGGATTACAGGCATGAGCCATTGACACCCAGCTCAGAATAAATATTCTTGTTATCATTTCCATTGCTCAGAAAGACATCAGAAAAGTTTTGTCCAAAGCCAAAAAAAAAAAAACAAATGTAGAAGCTGAATTTGATCAATTCATTGCAAAAGTCATGCTCTTAGCCACTCATCAAAAAATAGAAGCAATGGCTGGAGGTGGCTAGTGCCAGCCTAGCAAGTCCAAGTCTCTGAGTTCAAACCCCAAGTACTTCCAATAAATAAATAAACAAACAAACAAACAAATAAATAAATAAATGCATTCTTAAAACTCAAATTTCAGATCAATGAACAACAATTTGGGGCTATAGGCATTGCTCAAGTGGTAGAGCTTAATCACCAGTATATGTGTGTGTATGTGTGTGTGATAGAATATTTAATTTATATATTATACATCATGATATATAATCTGGAATATATATTTTGTATATTATATAAAATATGCATGTGATATAATCTACATATATATGTAGATACTATGTGTGTGTATGTGATACAAGTTACTTGGGAGGTAGAGATAGGGGAATCATTGAAGCCAACCCAGATGAAAAACTATGCTCAAAGAACAAGCTGGACATAGTGTTTCACATCTGTAATCCCAGCTACTAGGGAGGAAAAAATATGAGGCTTGCTGGTGCTGGCTCTTGGCAAAAGGATGACTGTACCTGAAAAATAAAAATATTAGAGGCATGGTAGAGGTAGGGTACTTGCCTGCCAAATGCAAGGCCCTGAGTTCAAACCTCAGTCCCACAAGGAAAGAAAGAAAGAGAAAGAGAGAGAAAGAAAGAAAGAATGAGAGAAAAAAGGAAGGAAGGAGAGAGAAAAGAGAAAAGAAGGAAGGAAAGAGAAAGGAAGGAAGGAAGGAAGGAAGGAAGGGAAGGAATGTCATATTTAACTGTTAATAAACATTAGAAATGTTTCCCTCCACTTTGCTCAAGTGGTAGTGCACCTGCTAAGCCAGCTTGAGGCCCTCAGTTCCAACACCAGAACTAGCAAAAGGACAAAGAGATGGCTCCCCACTCCACTACTACCTACTGGCCACCTTTTGCTTCCACCCTTCAAAGCTCATGCCTTTTCTCTGTGGCCTTGGCTCTGACTCTTAGGAGATGTTTTCTGTGGTCCCTCAAAGTGAGAAACTGTCATCCTAGCTCAAGGGCACCTTGGAACACTTAATTACAAAAGAGTTGCTGATGATCCTGATTAGAAGATTCCAGGACATTCTATCTTTCACTACAGGTCTCTTCTGACAATGCAGTAGCCATTCCTCAGACTTAGGGCAGAGTTCACCTGCAGTCCAAAGTGAAGCTGTATTGCTCAGCAAGCTGGCCTTTCTAAGAAGAGTATAGGTCCACCCTCTGTCCCTGTAACGGTTCCTGGAGGCCCCATGAACCTGATGTGGCTATTACTCTGATTCTGTCAGTAAGAGTTGATTAAACTCTTCTCTGTCCCTCCTACCCTGCCCCTCCCCCATCTCAAACTCCTTCATCTCTGGCTTGGTCACTAAAGGCCAATCTCACCCAGTTGCTTCTAGATTTATACAATATTCTGTATTGAGTACTCCTTGCCAAAACTGGCTAAGCACTAGTGAGGTTAAAGGAGTGAGTACAGAATCTTCTTCGGGGATGGGGAAGATTGGAGGTGTGGCTCAAGTAGTAGACCACCAGCCTAGAAAGAGAATGAAAAAGCCTCACAACCTGATTTCAAGTCCTGGTACTTGCACATGTGTGCACGCGTGTGCGTCCGTGCACACACACACACACACACACACACATCTTTTCTCTTTCTCAACCCAGTCTCCATGGAAAGCTCTCTTTTCTCACAAGCTTCATGTCAGTAACAAACTAGTTGTCCAGATGACATCACGTTTGCACTGAAACAACCAACAGCATGAACATTGAGATAGTAATGGTTTAATAATAATAAACCATTTAATTAATAGTACTAAACCACTAATAATTAGTAAGGATTTAATAATTACACTTGAATTAGTCTAGGCCAAAAATGGGAGTTGGATTTCAGTTCCTATTCTGTTTTGGTAGATTACTACATGTAACCTCTGGCTTCTTCTCCCCTGGGTTCCTAGTTTACCAGTCTCCTCTGCGGAAGCGCTCTCTCTTTTTTCCACCCATTTCCCCACATCCACCATTCCTTCTCAAACACTGAGCATTCAGCCCTCTCTCCTGCAAAGATCTTAACCTTGGGACTTCAACATTTTCCCTGACTTCTCCACAGACCCCGCTCCTCCCTGGCTGTTCCTTAGCCTAACATCAACTCAGTCAAATGAAATAAACAAATATTTACAGAGGAAGGGAGGAGGGCCAGACAGCTGTGATTACTGACCCATCTTGCCCCAGCTAAAGGTGGCTGGGGACAAGCTCATAATGGAAGTTTAGAAAAGTCTTGCTTCTTATGCTTTCCTAAACACCAGCAGTGAGCAATTGGTTTTCATTTCATTTCATTTGAAAGTTTTAGCAAGGACTTATTTTAGTATAACAGGGTTAAAGTAGGAAGAAACAGAAAAGAGAAGAGAAATATTTCCTGCTCCCCTTAATTTAAAAAAAAAATACCATTTGCAACAGAACCAAAACAAAGACTCCCTAGGTATAAATTTAACAAAATAGGTGCAGGATCTATATGCAGAAAATCACATTGGCAAAAGAAAAAACAAGTCTGAAAGGGACCAGTTGTGGTGATACATACCTTTACACCAGTGCTCTGGAGGCTGAGGCATGAGGATTGAGAATTTGAAGCCAGCATAGGCCATAGAAGAGACATTCTCCCAAAGACAAAAAAGTGAAAATAAATGGAGAAGGATTCTGTGTTAAAAGGTCAGTAGTCAAAAGTAAGTTGCTGGAGTGAGCAGTGCAGTAATGGTACTCACTAGACACTGTGTGGAAAATGAACTATACAATTTGTGGGTGGGGCTGGGAGTGAAAAACTGGGAGAGTGTCCAAAAAGAAATGTACTCATTATCTCACTTATGTTACTGTAACCCCTCTGTACATAACCTTTAAAATAACAATAAAAATTTTAAGTAAATTTCTGGCCAGGTACTGTAGCTTACATCTGTTATTGTAACTGCAGGCAAGGATTGTGGTTCTAGCCCAAGCAAAAATTCATCAAGACCCCACCTCAATAGCTGAGCATGGAAATGGAAATAGGAGTATTGCAGTCCAAGTTGGCGTGGGCAAAAATGTAAGACTCTGTTGAAAAACAACTAAAAGTGAGAAGGGCTGGAGTTGTGGCTCAAGTAATAGACCACCTGCTTGGCAAGCTTGAGGCTCTGAGTGAAAACCCCAGTACTGAAAAGAAAAAAGTGAAGGCCAGGTGCTAGTGGTTTATGCCTATCATCCTAACTATTCAGGAGGCTGAGATCGATTATCCAGCAAAAAATCAGAAGATTTGTGGCGCAAATGATAAAATGCCAGCCTGGAGCAGACAACACCAAGCAAGAGTGCAAGACTCTGAATTCACATCCTAGGACCAGCAACCACCCCCCTCCCAAAAAAAGTGAATTGCTTTATGAAAAAAATGGATTCCGCTTTTTTTTTTGTCAGTTGTAGGGCTTGAACTCAGGGCTTGGGCACTGTCTCTGAGTTCTTTTGCTCAAGACTAGCACTCTACCACTTTTAACCATAGCACCATTTCTGGTTTTCTGGTGGGAATTGGAGATAAAAGTCTCACAGACTTTTCTGACTGGACTGGCTTTGAACTGCGATTCTCAGGTCTCAGCCTCTTGAGTTGCTAGGACTACAGATGTGAGCCACCAATGCCTGGCTTAGAATTCAAAATTTTTAAAGAGATACACATATAAATCTTAGCTCTTAAGAGTTACAGGGTGCCAGTGTGAACACCTTAGCTTGATTAGCAGTTTCAATTTGGCTATGGCCTTTTGCCAGAAATCATTCCCTGCAGTATCCCAAATCCCATCCACAACTGTGAGTCAGAACAGACTTTAAGTGGTTCTTATTGTCCCTGGATTCCTCTTAAACAGTATTTGTCATCTTTTTATTACTTTTTTCTCTCTCTCTGAGCTTCTTTCATCCAGGCAGCCAACATTTCCTCAGAGGTTTCATTTCTCCTTTTCTAACCTTCCTGCCTCTCTTGCTTCCAACTGGTTATTAAGCTTTGGTCTCACGTTTCCAGAGCACCTCCATCCTCCAGCCAGTCCTCCGACCTCTGTGGCCTCCTTTCCAGCCATTGTCTGCTTCCTCTCTTCTTCCTTCCCCTTTCCAGTCTTCTTGTTCTTCATAGCCCACAGGTTAGGCCTTCAAGAGGGTACTTAATATGGACACCTTCTTGGGCAAATAGTTCTCTTTGAAACAAATATTTGCATATGTGAACCTCACATTTGCCATCTGGCTTTCCCTACCTCCTATCCAGAGGCACTCTCAAATTCATATACATTAGAGGGGCGGGGGAAGGGGGAGGAAGTTTTCCCCAGATAGGTTCTCCAAAGCCCCCAAAACAAGGTCAGGGCTATGTGCTCCTTCAGAGGTTCTGGGCAGAGGTTAGAATTACTCATGCTTTCTTACTTCCATCAGAGATCCGCACCCCCCCCCCCCCAAGCACCAGATAATGGGACACAACCTGGCCCTTAGCTAAAAACACACCAGAATTTAAAGGAGAAGCTGAACCATAAACTAGAATCCCCAGGGAAAGAAGAGAAGCCAGCCCAGTTATTCAAATAATGCAAACCAAAGCCCTACGAGCACTTCCAGGGGGAGGGAAGGAGAGGATGAATATTAGAAGATGGTGAGCCAGGTGTGCCAAAGAGTTTTCTTAGCCATTCTTAGCTACAAGGAGGTGGGGGTCAGGGGGACCTACATTTCCAATGGGACACATATTTCGCCTTTTAAATCAGGAAAGAAAAAAAAAAATCCCAACAACAACACAAGCCCCAAATAGAGAATGTTTTCTTTTGTAACTGGAAGCAAACATCACTGATGGCTTTAACAGCTGCCTGCCAACACAGCCCGAGGAGCAGGCGAGCTCAAACATTTTTTGAGATCAACACATGTACAAATGTACAGTATATTAGGTCAAATTATGAATCCAGGAATAAAAGAACAAATAAACAACTTTCAGCCTTTTCTAGGCTTCTAGGTCCAACACCAGCTAAATTCGACTCTGAAGCAGAGAAATCTGGATTCCAAGAAGGCAGGTCTCCCAGGAGTTCAAGTCAAAATCTCCCTCTGGTAGGAAAAGAAGGTGTCGTTGTCGATTAACTGGCTGACGGCTGACCAGGTCCAGGCTGCGGAGGCTGGGTTAGCCAAGGCTTCTGGTGTCTTAACTGAGCAGACTTGGAGGATGTGTGGCAGGTCCATGCGAGGCCTGCCATTGACTTGATCTTTGACCCCAGTAAATCATTTAATATGCCATGTGCCTTTGTCCATATGTTCAGGTTTGATGTCATTCGGATGAGAATTCCAGCAAGTCTGGGTGTGCCACCCATTAGGGCTAAGTCTTTCCCTTTGGAACTTTGAGGAAGAACCTTCTGGACTGCTAGGTTACAGAGTTCTCTGTGGTGTCTGGGCAAAGCAGATGGAAATACTTGCAGATGATTCAAGTAGATTTGCCTTGACTGTGGCCCAGAAGTACAAGAATATAGTTGCTTATCAAAATGTCCCAAAGCTTTGGTGATAGGTTTCCTTTATGTGTCAGAATTGCTCCCCTCCCTCGGAGCCTCATTGCCTGTTCTGTGACCTGAGATAAGTGATCAAGGCCAAGCTTATTCAGACCTAAATTGGTCATAAATCAGTGAAATGGACCAGGCACTGGTAGCTCATGCCTATAATCCTAGCTATTCAGGAGGCTGAGATATGAAGACTGTGGTTTGAAGCCAGCCCAGGCAGGAAAGTCCATAAGACTTTTATCTCTAATTAAGCACCAAAAAAGCCAGAAGTGGACCTGTAGCTCAAGTGATAGAGCCCTACATAGCCTTAAGCAAAAAGGCTCAGGGGTAGTGCCCAGGTTCTGAGTTCAAGTCCCTGGATGGGCACACACACACACACACACACACACACACACACACACACACACACACAGAGTGAAATGGACTGGGATGAAAAATGTTAGTAAAAACAAGTTTAATATAACAGATAATAGCAGTACTTGGCCTACACTAAGAGTAAATACAGGTGTTGGGCATATGGCCTAGAGGTAGTGTGCTTGCCTAGCATTCATGAAGCCCTAGGTTCAATTCCTCAGCACCACATAGATAGAAAAAGCCAGAAGTGGTGTTGTGGCTCAAGTGGTAGTGTGCTAGCTAGCCTTGAGCAAAGAGAAGCCAGGGACAGTGGTCAGGCCCTGAGTTCAAGCCCCAGCACTGGAAAAAAAAAAGAGTAAGTACATATGTATACATGTAAGTACATATGTATGTTTCTTGAGGCCACACCAAAACAATAGTGTTCTCAATGTGAGAAGCCAGTAACCAATGTTTTAAAGCCAAAGGCTTAGACCATAGGGTTTGATTTCCTCATCTACTGAGTAGAAATAATTCATTGTATACCAATGTGTAGATAGAGGTGTGTGACATGTTCCTAGCCTAGACAGTGAGGTGGAGGCCAGCCTCTCTAAGGAAGGAACAAAGAAGGAAGAGGCATAAAGTGATGTCGCCAAAAGAACTATTCACTGGCGAGCTGACAATAACACAGACATAGAGTGTCAGTCCTGAAGGATCTTATAAACTTGGGTAAAGCAGTTGACTATGATGCTAGAGATCATAAAGATGGGCCCATGGTCCTGAGGAAAATTGAAGACTAGAGGAAGACTTCTTTGAGGAAATGGAACTTGAGATGAGGTAAAAGGATGGAAGGGAAAAACTTCTATGGAAGGAGAATCTTCCAGACACATCATCTCTATGAGGTAGGAATAATTATTCTCCCCCTGTGAGTACAGGGGCCATGTCTGTGTAGCTTACCAATAAATGGCTGCTGCCTAGAACTGGGCCAGGGACAAAACAGCACTCGGTAAATATTTTGGATAAATAATGTATCTTCATTTTATGGATAAGGAACCTGAATCTCAGAGAGGGCACAAAACTTGACCAACATTACAGAGCTACTAGAAGTTGAGCTTTGATTCCAGGCCATAATCTCTGCCGATTAAGTTTTAACCTTTTAAGAAGTCATTTATTGGCTGGGAATGTGGCTTAGCGGTAGAGTGCTTGCCTAGCATGCTTGAGGGCCTGGGTTCCATTCCTCAGTACCACATAAATGAAAAATAATTTTAAAACATTTAAAAAGTCATTTTTCAAAAAGTAAAAAATAAAGACTTCCTTGACTCCATCATTCCAGGGCCCTAGAAATAATTGGGCTCTTTATTTTAATCATTTTGGTGTGTTTTTTTTTAGGCAGCATTTCACCACTGCCCATACTAGCCTTGATCCTCCTGACTCAGCCTTCTGAGTTGATGTCAGAGGCAGGGGTAGCAGTTAACCCACCTCACCCAGCTCTTAAGCATTTATGTCAACCTGCTATTGTACCTCTAAGGCACTGTTCGAAGCCAGACCAGGCAAGAAAGACCATGAGACTTTATCTCCAAATAATCACCAAAAAGCCAGAGGTAGGGCTGTGGTTCAAGTAAAAGAGTACCAGCCATGAAGAAAGGGGGGGGGAAGGTAAGGGACAGTGCCCAGACCCTGAGTTCAAATCCCAGAACTGACACAAAGGAAAAACAAAAAAATAATAATCCATACCTCACAAGGTCATTATAAGGATCAAGATGATGCATGTGAACCACATAGGGCAGTGCTTGGCACAAAGTAAGAACTTCAGAAAGTTGGCAAATACCCTATGGTAGACAAAAAAAATAAGACCAATATTGACCCACACACATATCACTGGAAGAAAAATTAAATGTTGTTCGTTTTTTCTTTCTAGAGTAGAGAAAAACAGCTTCAGTGGCTTGTTTTTTCTTCCTTCAAAATGCACTATTTCATTCAGGCACCAATGGCTTATACCTGTAAGCCTAGTGACTCAGGAGGCTGAGATCTGAAGACTCCAGTTCAAAGCTAGCCTGGGCAGGAAAGTCTGTGAGACTCCAGTTAACCACCAGAAAACCAGAAGGGGCGCGGTGGCTCAAAGTGGTAGAGTGCTAGCCTTGAGCACAAGAGCTCAGGGACAGTGCTGAGGCCCTGAGTTCAAGCCCTGTGACCACCACCACCAACACCAACAACAAAAGCACTATTGCATCCAGGTTCAGTCTGAGCCAGGGACATGGGAGGCTGAGGTAGGAGGATTGTTTGAATCTGTGAGTTTGGGGCCAGCTTGAGCAACACAGTAAGCCCCTGTTTTTTCAATAACTAGTTAATTATTAGGCATTCCCACCTCAGTCACAGACTCTTATGGAAGAAAGGGATTGGCCAGTAAGGAGGTAACCCAAGGTAGATTCCAGAATCACCTAGTGACTTTCCCCTCCCTTACCCCAAAGGCTTCACGCTACTTTTGCTCAGGCCATGTAGTCCTCCCCCTCTTGCTTTTTTTCCCCCATCCCTCCCTCCCTACTTCAAACCCTGGGGGAAAAAATGAAGAGAAGCACACCAACCAAGAACCCTTTTCAGTTCATTGTGTTTTCCAGCTAGAACTGAACAGACCTCGCACACATTCTCTCTCCCTTTCCCTCTCCCTCTCCTTCTCTCTCTCTCCCTCCCTCTCCCCCTCTCCCTCCTTCCCTCCCTCTCCCTCCTTCCCCTTCCCCCACCCACCCCCCAAAAAGCAGTAACAGCCCATCAGCAGGTTGACCCAAAGAGTTGGGATCATTGTCAGAATCAAGATAGTATCCATCACGTTGTTGGTCCCCATGATCCTGGAGGAGTGGAGAAGCTGGGGATCCTAGCGGGGTTCCTCTAAGAAAACTACAGCTTGATTACAGCCAACCTTTCTCAACCCAGGTTCAGCGGCAATCAAGTCACAGAGCAAATCTCACTCCTCCCACTTCCTCTAACCAGGAACCTTCTAGAGTCCTCCCCTTCTCCAGGCTTTCCATTCCAAGTCTAAGCAAACCAAGCCATTTGGCCTGGAGCCCACAAAGATGAAGGAGGAATACACCTTTTCCATCTTCAAAGCAGCCTAGTGGGATTTTGGTTTTTTCCAACAAGGTAACTCCAAATTGGCAGGGTTTTCAAAGTTACAATTTTCCATGTCCCCGGCTCTCACCAGACAAAAATGTCCTGGTTAGGTTGGTGTGTAAAAGGATTTGAGGTGGACAAGTACAAAATGTGGAACAAATAGTTAAAGGGGAGCTATGAATCAAATTAGTCTAAACAAGAGTCTCTGTTATCCACATACCATACTAGTGGTCCTCCTTAATTCCTACCCCAAACATATATTCAAAAATAACTTCTATTTATCAAGAGCCCAGTAAGTACCAGGAACCAAACTGTGCTTTTTATTTACTTACGTTGACTCATTTTTATCTTTACAACTATGCAAGGTAGGAATTATTTATTGTTTTCTCTCTAAGGCATAGAAAGTGAAGCAATTTTCCCAAAGTCACCTAATTAATAGGTAGCAGAACTGGGCATTCCAATCTGCCCCCTCGATGCACTAACAAACAAATCTCAAAACCATCATACACAAAAGGTCTAGTTTACCACTGTGCTCCACATACATAAAATTATAGAAAGTCCTGGGCACTGGTAGCTAATGTCGATAATGCTAGCTACTCAGGATTCTAAGATCTAAGTTCAAAGCTATACTGGGTAGAAAAGTCTATAAAATTCTTAACTCCAATTAACCATTAAAAAAGTCAGAAATAGAACTGTGGCTCAAGTAGTAGACAGCTAGCCTTGAGCAAAAAATAAAAAACAAAAAACCTCAGGGACAGCACCCAGGCCCTGAGCTCAAGCCCCAGGACCAGCATTTAAAAAAGAAGAGAAACTTGGGGCTGGGGATATGGCCTAGTGGCAAGAGTGCCTGCCTCATATACATGAGGCCCTGGGTTCAATTCCCCAGCACCACATATACAGAAAATGGCCAGAAGTGGCGCTGTGGCTCAAGTGGCAGAGTGCTAGCCTTGAGCAAAAAGAAGCCAGGGACAGTGCTCAGGCCCTGAGTCCAAGCCCCAGGACTGGCAAAAAAAAAAAAAAAAAAAAAAAAGAAGAGAAACAAAAGAATCGAGGATCCCAAGGAGCTTTTGTTTATATACTAGGTAATATCATCCGTATTTACTATTTATTGTGTCAGAAATGAAAACAGGCTTTTTTTTTTTTTCAGTACTTGCTGGCTTACTAGGCAATCACTCTACCAGACTCAATCCAGATAGAAAAACTTTGCCACCTGGCATGGGGTAGCAGACTTAGGAGTCAATAAACCCAAGTGTGAATACTATTTCTTATGAGCGAGTGTGTATGTGTGTTGCTGGGGTTGGAACTCAAGGATTTGTGCATGCTAAGCAAGCACTCTGCAACTGAGCTACACCTTAGTCCTTCTGCTTCTCTAGAGGATATGTAACCTTTAGTAGGAGCTGAACTGTCCTGAAACTCCAACTTCTTCATCTGTAAAAGGGAGCTCATAGTATCTTCCAGAAAGGATTATTGCATAGATTCAATGAGATGTGAGAACATATGGCTTATTTCATGCAGAAAGCAACTCAGCAAGTGTCTGATGAACAGACATTGGAACGGAGGGCCTACTCGCGCTTGGACTCCACTGTGGTGGGTGTGTCCATGGGGAGCTGAGGCAAGGATACCATGTTAAAGTTTTGGGTGAGCTCAATGAAATCATCTGAAACATCATTGTAGAGTCATCAATGGTTTGATCTGAAATTCCTTTCCTTTTGGATCATGTAATAGTTTTAAGGATTTTGGATTTTTTTGAGAAATGTATCTTGATTCTAATGGTTAAAAAAAAAAATCTCTTTATTTTTCTTCTTCCAGTCTTGCAGCTTGAACTCAGGGCCTGGGCATTGTTCCTGAGCTTCTTTTGCTCAAGGCTAGTGCTCTACCACTTAAGCTCCACTCCCAGCTTTTTCTGAGTGATTTATTAGAGATAAAAATCTCACTGACTTTCTTGCCCAGGCTGGCTTCTCAGTCTTCTGAGTAGCTAGGATTACAGGCATGAGGCACCAGTGCCCAGCAACTATATTCTTTTTGCTTCTAAAAATCAGAACAGAGGCTGGGAATGTAGCTTAGTGGTAGAGTGCTTGCCGAGCATGCATGAAGCCCTGGGTTTGATTCCTTAGTACCACATACACAGAAAAAGCCAAAAGTAGTTCTGTGGCTCAAGTGGTAGAGCCTTGAGCAAAAGAAGCTCAGGGAAAGCACTCAGGCCCTGAGTTCATAAAGCCCCAGGACTGCCAAAAAAAAAAATATCAGAACAGGTCTTATATTTGATCTTAGACACATTTTGGACTAGGAAGGGCATATTTTTATTTTCTGTTTTGGTTTTTGAAGAGAACATACTAGAAAGAAAGGGGTGATTAAAATATTACTCAGAAATGCAAAGGAATGAAGAACTCATACATGCTATTCCACCATTGAACATTAAAACATTATGCTGGAAGTGGTGCTATGGCTCAAGTGGTAGAGTGCTAGCCTTGAGCAAAAAGAAGCCAGGGACAGTGCTCAGGCCCTGAGTTCAAGCCCCAGGACTGGCAAAAAAAAAAAAAACCCAAAAAACATTTTGCTAAGTAAAAGAAGACATCACAATATATTGCCATATATTGCATTCCTTCATTTATATAAATGTCCAGGATAAGCAGATTCATAGAGAAAGAAATCGATTCGGGTTGCTTAGGGCCAGGGGAGGTCATAAGAAATGACAACCAAAAAGTCTAGAGTTTCTTTTGGGAATGATGAGAATATTCTAAAATTGATTGTGTTGATAACTGTACAACTCTGAATATAATGAAAAAATCATATGTTTTAAGTGGATGATTACATAGTATATGAATTATATCTGAATAAAATTCTTAAGTAAGAGAACAAAAAGGAAGGAGCAAAGAGGCTAAGGTAAGTATCTAACTTAGGGAACAGTGGTGAGTCTTACTGGCATTTAAGCAAGGAATTAGTTATGAAATAAAGGGCCTAGAATTTGTGTATGTATGTGTGTGTGCTTAGATTCAGGTCCTCTCTCTCACTTGGCTTTTTTCAAGTGGTTGAAGCTGGCACTCTACCATTTGAGACACAGCTCCACTTCTTGCTTTTTGCTGGTTAATTACAAGTAAGAGTGGTCTCACAGACAGTTTTGTGGCTTTTCTGCTCTGGCTGGCTTCAAACCTCAATCCTCAAGTCTTAGCTTCCCAAGTAGCTAGGATTACAGGCATGAGCCACCAGTGTCCAGCATAAAGAGCCTAGAATTTCATCTCAAAGAGTTTGGACTTGATCTCAAAGCTCTGAGCTGTTAAAATATGGTAGCCACTAGCCACATATGGCTGTTAACCACTTCAAATGTGACTAGCTCCCAAGTGAGAGTACAAGGTCCTGAGTTCAAGCCTCAGTACCAGTATAAAAAAGAAAAGGAGACTGAGAATATGGCTTAGTGGTAGAGTACTTTCTTAGCATGCATGAAGCCCTGGGTTTGCTTCCTTAGTATCACATAAACAGAAAAGGCTGGAAGTGGTGCTGTGGCTCAAGTGGTAGTGCACTAGTCTTGAGCACAGGGAGGCTCAGGGATAGAGCCAAGGCCCTAAGTTCAAGCCCCAGGACTGGCAAAAAAAGAAAAGTCTAGTCTCAGTTGTAGTGTGCTATAGTTATAAAATATACAGCAGATTTTGAATACTTAGAGAAAATTTAGAATACCTTATTATTAATGTTTAGATTGCTTATATGTTAGCATAATATTTTGGATATATTGAACTAAGTAAAATTTCATAAAAACTCATAAGCTGGGGGGAGGGGAGGTGGGAGAAAAATGAGGGAAGGGTAACAAGTATAACAAAAAATGTAGTCACTACCTTATTAAGTAACTATAACCCCTCTCTACATCACCTTGACAATAAAATTAAATTTAAAAAAAATTCATAAGCTTCAGCTGAGGGCATGACTCAAGTAATCAAGTAATTGCCTAAACTTCATAAACGATCATAATCCTGTAATTCCAGCATTTGGGAGGCCAAAACAGGAGGATCTTGAGTTCAAGGCCAGTGTGAAATATTCAGCAAGTTGCTGGACAGCCCTCACTCAAAAAATAAATAGAGCAGGGCTGGGGATATGGCCTAGTGGCAAGAGCGCTTGCCTCGTATACATGAAGCCCTCAGTTCAATTCCCCAGCACCACATATACAGAAAATGGCCAGAAGCCGCGCTGTGGCTCAAGTGGCAGAGTGCTAGCCTTGAGCAAAAAGAAGCCAGGGACAGTGCTCAGGCCCCGAGTCCAAGGCCCAGGACTGGCAAAAAAAATAATAAAATAAAATAAAAATAAATAGAGCAGACAGTGGTGGTGTATACTTGTATCTCTAGAACTCAGGAGGGTGAGGCAGGTGGATCATATGTTTAAGACCATCTTGGGCTGGTCTTAACATGTCTCCAAATTTTTTTTTCTTAAGGGCCCAGCATGGTGCTTACTCAAGAGGCAGAGGTAGAAGGGTCAAGGTCAAAGTTTGGCCCAGGCAAAAGCAGGAAATTCAACCTGAAAAATAAACTAAAAGCAAAAGAACTGGTGGGGAGGGGGGGAAACGTCAAGTGATAGAGTGTAAAAGGCCTTGAGTTCAAACCCCAGTACCACCACCAGAGAGAGGAAAGAAAGAAAAGAAAAGAAAGAAGCTGGGTGCTGGTGGCTCACACCTGTAACCCTAGCTACCCAGAAGGCTGAGATCTGAAAACCCCGATTCAAAGCTAGTCAGGGCAGGAAAGTCCATGAGACTCTTACCTCCAATTAACCACCAGAAAACCACAAGTAGTGTTGTGGCTCAAAGTAGCAGAGAGAGAGAGAGAGAGAGAGAGAGAGAGAGAGAGAGACAGACAGACAGACAGACAGACAGACAGAGAGAGAGAGAAAGGTGGGAAAGAAGGGAAGGAGGAAGGTGAGGAGGGAGGGAGTGGGAAAATAAGTAAAATACAACTCATATTTATTTCCTCTTTTAACTCAATTACTAGAAACTTTTAAATTACATACATGGTTCATACACATTTCTATTGGGTAGTGCTGTCATGGATACGGGTAAGCTACTGAGGGCTCCTGTGTCCGAACAGAGGTTGGCAAATGTTTGCCAAAAGGCCCGATGGCAAATGCTTCAGGAATGAGACTGTAGAGTCTCTGTGGCAACCGCACACCTCCCCTGCTGTAGGGCACACATGGCAGTACACAGCCTGTGCACAGGGCGCCCAACTGTGTGCCAATACAACTGCATTTATACACATGGAGATTTGAAGCTCGAGTAATCTTCACATGTCATGAAATATTATTTTTCTTTTGATTTTTCTCCCAATCATTTAAAATGTAAATGCCATTCCTAGCTTGTGGGCTATACAAAAACAAGCGGTGGTGGAGTTGGGCCCTTGGGCTATAGTTTGCCAACCTCCAAGTTAGAATGTTCAATTGGAGTCTGAAAAATCCCTTCCAACAGCAACACCATCCGTGCTCTCCCCACACACAGCTACACAGGGCCTGGAAAATTCCTTTGCCTTTGCAGACAGCGTGGATTCCCATAACATTTGATCTGGATAAGATCAGGTGCTCCTAGCTTCTCAGATTACATTTGAGAAAACTGAGTCTCCAAGAGGGAAACACACATAAACAAGGTCACATTGCACTGAAGAGCTCCCAGATAATGGAAGCACTGGCAGGAAAGGAAGGGCCTGGGGTGAGACTGGGCCGGAGGCCCACTCAGGGACTCTAAATTCTGGCTCGTCCATCCATTCATTAATTCTTTCATTGACCGCTCATTTCTTGAGCCAGTGTGGGTGCCAGGCCCTCTGGAGGCTCTCAGGGAGCCAGACGTTAATTTGATTTGGTCACTGACCTTAGGAACTCAAAGTGTAGAAATGAAAAAGCTATTTTAAAATAGGTATCAAGGGGACACAGATGTGCTGAAAGGGAGAGAGAAAAGATGCCCGAGATAGAGCTCAAACTATGATCACAAGGAAGAGATGAGAAGAACATTCTAGAAGGACTAGCATAGTCCAAGGCCTCTAGCTGACAATGTCCTGACGCAGAGGAAATTAGTAGAGGATGGCGAATTACACAGGAGTGGGAAGTAGATGAGGTGAGCCTAGAATGAGCATAGAGACCTTCTATTTAAAGTCACAGAAACTTAGTCTTAGAGGTTCAGGGGTGTGGCTCAGTGGCATAGAGCTTGGCCTAGCATTCGTGGCACCTAGATTCAATTCCTACCATTAGAAAAAAAAATAAGCCAGGCTTTTTTTTTTTTTTAAGGGAGATGTTCTTTAATAACAATTTAATAAGTATGTCTTTGATCCAGGTACAGTGGCACACACCTGTAATCCTAGTACTCAGGAGGCTGAGGCAGAAGATGGTTAATATGGGGGCTGGGGATATAGCCTAGCGGCAAGAGTGCCTGCCTCGGATACACGAGGCTCTAGGTTCGATTCCCCAGCACCACATATACAGAAAACGGCCAGAAGCGGCGCTGTGGCTCAAGTGGCAGAGTGCTAGCCTTGAGCGGGAAGAAGCCAGGGACAGTGCTCAGGCCCTGAGTCCAAGGCCCAGGACTGGCCAAAAAAAAAAAAAAAAAAAAAAGAAGATGGTTAATATGAATCTAGCCTGGGCTACATAGCAAAATCACGTCTCAACAATACATAAGAAACAAAATAAAATGAAAGTTGTTCTTGCTCACACTAGGTGATGAGAAAACACAGGAAGATTTAAATAGTGAAGGGACAGTCAGATTGAATTTTGGGGAAACCACACTGGCAGCTTGCCAGAGGGGAGAAAGAAAGATTCCCTGGGGAGGAAACAGCCTGTGCAAAAAGCTGAAGAATGGAAGGACCGTCGACAGCAGCACTCCATGCAGCAAGAAGGGCAAAGCCAGAGAAGGAAATGTATGAAGATGGTGGAGGCTTTAAACCCTAAGTTGAGAAGGAAAGTGCCAGACAGAGGGAGGAACTCCAAATGAAGTCAAAGGGAGAAGCCAGGTTTAAGGTCAAGATCTCCTGGCTGCACCATTTATTAGTTAAGGCTTTGTTTCCACAGAGGTTCAATGAGATCACAGTGTCAGGGAGCAAGTGAAATGCCTTAGGGAAAGTGTCACTTTTTAAGAGCCTAACACACAGCAAACCTCAGTGTTAGTTCTGAAACCTACAAGGACAAATGACACCAGTGGGCTCTTACTAGATCCCACATGAAGATCACAGGACATTCTGCTCAAGAGACAAGAATCTGGTCTAAGATGCTCCAACCTCTTCTTTTTCAATTCTGATTTCTTTCTCTTCCCTTCCTTCCCCTTCCCTTTACCTTCTTTTCCCTCCTCTTCTCTCTTCTCCCTTTCCTTTCTTTTTTGAAAGAGGGTCTCACTACCTAGCCCAGGCTGACCTAGAACTCACCATCCTCCTGCCTCAAGCATTAATTATACACAGCCTTCTCCAAAGCAGAGCTTAGAAAGTTAACAGCGCAAGTTGGGCATTGGTGGCTAACACCGATAATCCTAGCTACTGGGAAAACTGAGATCAGAAAGATGACAGTTCAAGGGCAGCCCTGGCAGGAAAGTTCTCAAAACTGCTTCTCAATTCATAGCTGGGTACTGTGTGCTCGCCTGGGAGGATTATGGTTCCAGGCCAGCCAGGGCATGCACAAGAGACCCCCACTTCAACCAATAGCCGGGCATGGTGGGACATACTCATTATCCCAGCTATACAGGAGGTGGAAGCTGAGCAGATGGTAGTTCCAGGCCAGCCTAGCAGAAAAGTCCTTGAGATTCCATCTCAACAGAAAGAAGTTGGACATGGTAGTTCGTGTTTGTCATCCCAGCTGTAGCAGGAAGCTAGAATAGGCAGATGTCCAGTTGTGTGCCAGGGCAGGCAGTGAAACTTTATCTTAAAAGTAACCAATATATAGATGGGCACTGGTGGCTCATGCCAGTAATCCTAGCTACTCAGGAGGCTGACAGATGAGGATCGTGGTTCAAAGCCAGCTCAGGCAGGAAACTCTGATCTCTAATTAATGACCAGAAGACCAGAAGTGGTACTGTGGCTCAAAGTGGTAGAGCACTATCTTTGAACAAAAATGCTCAAGGACAATGCCCAAGCTGAGTTCAAGCCTCACCACCAACCAAAATAAAAATAAAAAAATAATAATAATAAATAAAAAGTAAACTGTACATCACTTTTATAATAACAATAAAAAAATAAAATAAAAAACACAGCCAGTAGCCAGTGGCTCATGCATGTAATCCTAATTGCTCAGGAGGCTAAGACCTGTCAAAGCCAGCCCAAGCAGGAAATTCCATGAGACTCTTTTCTCCTATTAACCAGAAATAATCTGGAAATGGAACTGTGGCTCAAGTGGTAGCTAGCTTTGAGCACAAAAGCTCAGCGACAGTGCCCAGGCTCTGGGTTCTAGTCCCAAGAGGAGCACAAAAATAAATAAGTAAGTAAATAATAGTTAATGCAAAAAAGGACTAGAGGAAAAAATGGCTTCTTCAATACGTGGTGTTGGAAAAACTAGGCATCTATATGCAGAAAACTAAAAGTGGATCCCTGTTTGTCACCATGTATTAATATCAATTCAAAGACCTTGTCAGACTCAAAACTTTGAAACTACTGCAAGAGAAAGTAGGAGAAACTTTAGAACTTATAGGTATGGGTAGAAACTTCTTGAATAGAGTCCCAGGGACACAACAGATAGGAGAGAGACTTGACACATGGGACTATACCAATATAAAAAGATTTTACACAGCTAAGTACATAGTTACTAAACTAGAAAGATAGCCAACCAACTGGGAAAAGATCTTTCCCAGCAATATATGAGACAAAAGCCTAATATCCACTACATACAAAGACTTCAACTAGCTAACCCCTTCCAAAACTAATAAACCAATCACTAAATGGGCAAGGGAGCTACGGAGAGACTTCTCAGAAGAAGAGATAAGAATGGCAAAGAAACACATGAGGAAATGCTCATCATCTTTGGCCATAAAGGAAATGGAAATAAAAACAACTCTGAGATTCCGTGTCACCCCAGTAAGATTGGCCAAAATTGTGAATTCGAACAACAAATGTTGGCAGGGATGATGGGAATGTAAGTGGTACAACCACTCTGGATAGTAGTCTGGAGGTTCCTCAAAACGAAACATAGACCTTCTCTACAATCAGCCATACAACTCCTGGGCATCCTTCCCTGAACATCATGAGCCAGGCTATGATAAAGACACCTTCACATCCATGTTTGTTGCTGCACTATTCACAATAGCCAAGTTATGGAAAGAGCTTGGATGCCCCACAATAGACGAGAGGATCCCAAAAATGTGGTGCCCATACACAGTGGAATTTTACATGGCCATTAGAAAGCGTAAAACAATGTCATTTGCAGGGAAATAGATGGAACTAGAACCAATCATGTTAAGTGAAATATACTCCAAGCTCAGAGAGTCAAATGATGCATGTTATGGAAATTAGATCTAAAACACATTGGGATGTGATAAATTCTACAGGATTCTAGATACACACAGTGAAACCAAAGGAGAACATTCTTAGGAGAAAAACACAAAGGCACAATGCCTAAGTGCCTCTTCACATTTATATAAAATAATATACATGGGCTGGGGATATAGCCTAGTGTCAAGAGTGCCTGCCTCGGATACACGAGGCCCTAGGTTCGATTCCCCAGCACCACATATACAGAAAACGGCCAGAAGTGGCGCTGTGGCTCAAGTGGCAGAGTGCTAGCCTTGAGCGGGAAGAAGCCAGGGACAGTGCTCAGGCCCTGAGTCCAAGGCCCAGGACTGGCCAAAAAATAATAATAATAATAATAATATACATAATGAAACAAGCTCCAAGACGTGGAAGCAAGAGACCTCTTATCTTTTCTTTCTTTCTTTCTTTCTTTCTTTTTTTTTTTTGATGTTTCTGTCTTCACCTTACATATGATGTATTCAAGTGTACCAAGGGTGGGGGGCGGGTACAGAACTCAAAAGAAAAAGGATGAAAAAGTGCAGCAGTAGAGCCCACTGAACACAGATGAAAGTGAACTATACAACTCATGGGTAGAGATGGGAGGGAGGGACTGGGAGAGAATGAGGGAACAGAATACACTGTACGAAAGAAAATGTGCTCATTTCCTGACTCATGTAATTGTAATCCCTCCATATATCACCTTTACAACAACAATAAAGTAAATTAATAATTTACAAAAACAGGGCTGGAGGTGCATCTCAGCAATAGAGTGACTGCCTAACAAGCACAAGGCCTCAAGTTCAAATTCCAGTCCCACCAAAAGAAAAAAAAAGGAGGTTTAACTGGAGGCTGATGAAACTCTCTCTCTAGGACCTACATCCAACCTTTGGGCTTTTTATGTCTCTTCCAACCCTGATTTTTCTGCTCATTCCATATTCATCATTTTTTTTTTTTGGCCAGTCGTGGGCCTTGGGCTCAGGGCCTGAGCACTGTCCCTGGCTTCTTCCCGCTCAAGGCTAGCACTCTGCCACTTGAGCCACAGCGCCCCTTCTGGCCGTTTTCTATATATGTGGTGCTGGGGAATCGAACCTAGGGCCTCGTGTATCCGAGGCAGGCACTCTTGCCACTAGGCTATATCCCCAGCCCCATATTCATCATTTTTAAATGTACAGAATAGTACAAATATATGTTATTCTCTATATATGTATATGAGCAAAGGAAAATAGCTTCTCTGTCTGTCTCTCTGTCTCTGTCTCTGTCTCTGTCTCTGTCTCTCTCTCTCTCTCTCTCTCTCTCTCTCTCTGTCATGGGGCTTGAACTCAAGGCCTCAATGCTGTCCCTGAGTGCTTTCACGCCAGGCTACTGCTCTACCACTTATTTGCAGCCACTGCACCATTTCTGCTTTTCTGGAGATAAGAGTCTCACAAACTTTCCTACCTGAGTCAAGATCCTCAGATCTCAGCCTCCTTAGTAGCTAAGATTAGAGGTATAAGACATCTATTTAAACAAATAAAAATTTAAGCTCTAAGAGGTTTTGTATAATCATGATAAATGAGGTCCATGATGGGTCTACCCACCAGCGTTGATTTTCAGCACCTTGCTCTTTAGTCCAAAAACTGAGCAGTGAATGAGAAGGTGGCCATCTGATTTTCCCTCCCCCAATTCAGGGCTTAGAGCTTTCTGTGGTGCAGGCCTCCCAGCTGGAAAGCGAGGAGAATGGCACTTGCCTCTTTCCCCACAGGAGTAACATTGAGAACTGTCTGTCTACTTACTGGTAAAGGATCTCACGATCTGGGGATGAAAGAGAATATATTAACACAAAATACTCCTGCTTTTTAACCCCACATAGTTCTAGGGAAATGTAATCCAAAGGCATCAGATCCATTTACAGTTGCTGCACTGAAGGTGAATGTCAATTACTCACAATTGTCATTTTCTTTGTCAACCTGCTTGATGGCTAGGAGCGTCAGGAATCTTGCTATATGAGCCTTCTGTCTTTGAACAACAAAGTCACAGTCTGACCTGCCTGAAACAGACAGGAAACCTGCCCACCTTCATGATGGATCTCAACTAAGAGAATCCAGGCCTGTGTCTACACAGTGTACCTACATGACAGTGTATGTGTGCCTATGTCCACTGGCCATGT
This sequence comes from Perognathus longimembris pacificus, assembly GCF_023159225.1. Lineage (NCBI taxonomy): Eukaryota > Metazoa > Chordata > Mammalia > Rodentia > Heteromyidae > Perognathus > Perognathus longimembris. The sequence goes on along the minus strand of NC_063162.1, from coordinate 21,724,145 downwards.
CTTCTCTTGTAAGGAGGCTGGCTCTTCTTTCACATGTGCCCTCATCGGGGGTGGGACACATAGAAGGCATTTAATCATCACTGGCAGAATGATGGCTCACTTGTTGGCTAACATTAGAGATAGGGAAACAGAAGCATACAGAAGCACATAGAAGGGCAGTGTCCAGTATGAGCTCTACTACAGGAATCCCTGGATCAGGCAGAAAGTTCCATTTATTCCCCTTTAGGGCTCAGTTTTAAATGTTGTATTCATCTCTTCTACTCTCTCAAGAAATAAATTTTGTGGTTGTTATTGTTTTGTCAGTCCTGGCGCTTGGACCCGAGGCTTAAGTGCTGTCTCAGTTTTTTCTACTCAAAGCTAGCACTCTACCACTTGAGCCACAACTCCACTTCTAGCTTTTTGTTGGTTAATTGAAGGTAAGAGTCTCACAGATTTTCCTGCCTGGGCTGGTTTCAAACCATGATGCTCCGATCTCAGCTTTTTCACTCACTACCACCTGAGCCCCACATCCACGTTCCTGAATGGAGAATGTCTGAGAAATGCCTGCAATTCTATCTTCAAAGTTACAGAAATGGGAGAATTTTGTAAAAACAAACCTGAATCTAGACAACTGCAGGTCGCTAAGCCACTGACCCACTCCTGGCCTCAGTATCCACATCCTTCGGAAAGATCTATCTTCACATTCCCCTTGTGTGAGCTGCGTGCACAGCCCTACAGTCAGCATCCAATTCAGGCCACGTCTTTCTCCAATCCGCCTTTCTTTAATCCCACAGATTTCAAGGGGGCGCTGTGAAGCTGTACAGGGCGGCGGGCAGGCTCTTCTTTCCCCAGAGCTGCCTGGCGGTTCAGTCTCCCTGCTGGTAACCAAGCCCTGGGCCTCCTTCGCAGCCACCCAGCCCTTTTCTCATTGTTGCTGTCTGTTTCCATTTGCTCCTTTTATTCTCCAGGTTTTCCTTGACTCTGATGTTTTTCCCCCTGCTGCACAACAAGCCCTTCTGATCTTTGTGAAAGGCAAACCCGTGTCATTCTTCCAAATCATCATTGTATGACATGTTTTTATATCAGCCGGACAAAGGAGCTATTTGATCAGGGGGTATGGTGTGTGATTGTAAGAAACTCAGCTAGTCGGTGGCAACCATTGTTCCCCAAGCGGCTCCCTGACCCCATTCTGTTCCTGGAAAAACTCCCTGAGAGTGGCCTCTATTCATGGAGTAACCTCAGTCCCCAGCCGCTCCAGGAGCATGCTCAGTTCCTAGCCGTGTCACCGATAGCTGCCTGCAGTCACCCTTTAACTCTTTCATCAGCATTAGGTTTCCAACCCCACAGCTGTTATCACGGCCTGGAGCTCAGGGGGTTAGAGATATAGGCATGCTCTCTGCTCTCCCTCTTATCTTGGAGAAATTCAACCTTCCTTTGAAATGGTCATTTGGAAATTACCCGTCTGCTGCTTTCAGTGCAGCAGGCCTGGCTAGCGCTCCCTGCCCTCCTTGCTTTTCCCCAGAGGACAGCCTCCCCCTTTCTGCCAACTCACAGGCCCCCCTGCCAATATGGAGTTTCTCTAGCACCTCAGAATTGTTTCTGATTGCCTGACTCCAAGGTATAGGATCCCTTTGCACTGGCCTGGGAAATCTTGAGCAGATTGGCCTAATAGTCTCCCTGAAGATGAAGAAACCATCACGTGTTAACCAGTGTCACTTGTTCAGCTTTCCCTCCCCTTCCTGTAGCACACATTGAGCCGTGTACACATTGGGCAGATTGTAAAATGTTGGTCTTTGGCCCTGGGGACTCATCTACTGCAGACAAGTGGACATGCCCAAGAGGACACAGGCAGATCCATAACATTTTCACATCCTTGACCTTATGTCATCAAAACAATGTGAAAGCTGAACACTAGTGGCTCACACCTATACTCCTAGCTACTTAGGAGACTGAGATCTGAGGATCAAGGTTCAAAACCAGCTGGGACAGACAAATCTGTAAGATTCTTATCTCCAGTTAACCAGAAATTAAGCTGGAAGTGAGGTGCGGCTCAAATGGTGGTGAGCTGGCCTTGAGTGAAAAACCCAAGCATGAGCTCCTAGAGTTCAAGCTAGCCCCCAAACTAATAAAAAAAAAAAAAAGACAAAAAAGCGAGGATAATCTACAGGGTACTGGAAGACTCCTTGAAGTATCTTAAAACTTTATAGCTTTAATTTTTTTCTCATTAACATTGTGCTTCTTTTACAGAAGTTAGGGAAAACAAATGGAGGAATCCATTCAAGATCATCCAAAGCCAGTGGCTGGACAAAGGCTCAAATTTAGAGCCCATGAGTCACATCTCCCTGGTTTGGTTTTTAATTCATGGACTACTGCTTTTCCCTAAGGAGCTGATATTAGGTTCAAGTACTGTCATTTGTCAGTAACTGTTCTGCAGAAGTCAGAATGTCAAAGCCAATATAAGTGGTAACTGTGAGAGTTCAGAATCCTAAATGTGGCTCCTTCTCTGCCTGCATACACCAAAGAGTCCCCACCTACAAGCAACAGAATGGCCTCTCCGATCAGGGTCTCAGGGTGGCCCCTACTTCATCCTTCGATTTCAGTCCTAGAGGAACACCCACAATGTGATAGCTAAAATGTTGAGGGTTATAAAGAATGGGCAGGGGGCTGGGGATATAGCCTAGTGGCAAGAGTGCCTGCCTCGGATACACGAGGCCCTAGGTTCGATTCCCCAGCACCACATATACAGAAAACGGCCAGAAGCGGCGCTGTGGCTCAAGTGGCGGAGTGCTAGCCTTGAGCGGGAAGAAGCCAGGGACAGTGCTCAGGCCCTGGGTCCAAGGCCCAGGACTGGCCAAAAAAAAAAAAGGAATGGGCAGAAGAGTTATTACCCAAAGTACTGAGTCCTGCCAGGCACCAGTAGCTCATACCGGTATTTCTAGCTACTCAGGAGGCTAAGATCTGAGGATCATGGTTTGAAGCCAGCCCTGGCAGGAAAGTCCATGAGACCCTTATCTCCCATTCAAGTGGTAGAGCAGTAGCATTGAGCAAAAGAAACTCAGGACAGAGCCCAGGCCCCGAGTTCAAGCCCCAGGACCAGCCAAAAAGGCACTGATTCCTGCTGTAATATGAATGACTCTTGAAAATACTTTGCTGAGCTAAAGCCTGCACCAAAGGCCACCTATGGTGTAGTTCCATGTCGATATCTAGAATAGGTGAAATCTACACAGACAGTAGTTTTGTAGTTGCCAGGATCGAGGGAGAGGGAGAGAGTGGGGAGTGAGGGCTAATGGGCACAGGGTTTCTTTTTAGGGTGATGAAAAAGTTCTGGCATTGGATAATGCAACTCTTTCGACTCACTACAAAGCATGTTGTACATTTAAAAAGGTAAATTTTGTAGTATGTGAATTCTGTATCAACAATAAAAATAGAAAATATGGGTGAGGGGAATACCAGCTAAGCAGTTCATGACTCAAACCAGGACTTCACTTTTTTTTTGTCAGTCACAAGGCTTGAACTCAGGGCCTAGGCACTGTCCCTGAGCTCTTTCTCCTCAAGGCTAGTGCTCTACTTGAGCCAGTGTTACTTCTGGTTTCCTGGTGGTTAATTGGAGATAAGAGCCTCACGGACTTTCTTGCCTGGGCTGCCTTTAATGGTGATCCTCAGATCTCAGCCTCCTGAGTATCTAGGATTACAGGTATGAGCCACCAGTGGCCTAGCTACTCAGACATGTTTGAGGTATTGACAATTTCCGTGGAAGATTTTGCCACAAACCCAGCACATCACGTTGTCCTAGGTAGAGATAATGAGCCAGAGCTCTATGTGCCATCTGCTTTTACACCTCCAAGGAGCCCAAGAATAGGATACAGACTACCCAGCCACAGATTCTATGGCCACTGGTGGCCTTGGGGACCATGTGAATTTGTATTCTCTGCTCTTCTGCTCCTAAATTTCCCAAGCCATTTTGGGGTTCTACTTGTATATACCTTTCCTTTTGCAAAGAACTTTGAAGCTTCTCTTGTAATCAGCTGCAAAGATTTCCTGGACCTCTGTCTAATCACCTGCATTTTATTCATTCATCCATTCATCCACGTATGAGACAGTGATGTCCCTACTGGTGCTAGGCAGGCAGTATAGCAGCTGAGAACGCAAAGGGAAAGGCCAAGTTCTCTTTCCTGAGGGCTCACTTTCTGCTAAGAAGGCTGACATTTAAGCAGAAGGCAGGGAAATCATTTCTCAAATAGAAGCACGCATTGAGTAAAGGACACCTAAAGAATGGGGAGGCTATCCAGGCCCTGGAGGCTCACACTACTCCAGAGGCTGAGATCTAAGGACCACAGTTCAAAGCTAACTTGGCCAAGAAAGTTAATGAAACTCTTATCTCCAATTAATCACCAAAAAAAAACTAGAAGTATAACTGTGGCTCAAGTAGTAGAGTGAGCTTTAAGCAAAAGAAGCTCCCAGACCCTGAATTCAAGCCCCAGGACTGTCAAAAAGTGTGTGTGTCTGGGTATTGTATATATGCCTACCTGATCTAGGGAAGGGAAAGAAAAACGAGGGTGTAAGATATCACAAGATATGTACTCACTGCCCTATTATGTAACTGTAACCCTTTTGCACAACACCTTGTCAACAAAATTTAATTAATAAAAAAGTGTGTGTGTGTGTGTGTGTGTGTGTGTGTGCCCAAGATATGCTAACTATTCCTGAAAATGTGAATTTTCAGAAGCCCACAACTCAGTATTCCAAAGCGACTGCCATGGGGCCTACCCAGGCTCAGGCCTCAAAGTGACAACCTGAGATTCCAGTGAGGGGTTTTGAATTTTTTCAGTGAAGTCCCTAGACTGAAGATGGGAAACATAGCCAGGCCAGTCTTGTTTTCTTATTCATTTTTTTCTTTCTCAGCCATGACCATCCCAGGAGATGGCAGACAGACTCATAAGTAAATGAGCGTTGATACCTCATCTCCTACATTGATGCATGATAAAGTGTAGACACAAGTATCAGGCAGGCACTTCTGATCTCTCCCAGCCTGCTCAACCCCAGGCTGCATAACCCCAGTTGCTGAACCACACAGGGCCAAACCCACATGCCAATAGTGCTTCTAAGACTGGGCAATGAGGCTTAGTTCTTCCACAGAAGAAAAAGCTGACACTTCAATGAATCAAAAGCACAAAAGCCTAGAGAATAAGAACTTGGGCTTGAAAGGCAAACAGATCTGGATTTAAATCCTAGAGGTGTCGCTTTGGAAAGAAGAAATTCCTTCTTTCACTTTTCTGAATGCCCATTTCCCCAGTTACAAACTGGGGAATAACAACTTATTTATTTCTGGGATCAAATCCTCATGAAGATGGGACCAGTTTTACCGTACTACATGAGAATGAATGAAATGAGGTGGATCAGGGCTTTTGCATAGTCCCTGGTAGATAGAAGGCCTTAATAAATGGTAGCTCTCATTGCTAAAACTACCTCTGGAGTAGTGTGTGTGTGTGTGTGTGTGTGTGTGTGTGTGTGTGTGTGTGTGTGTGTGTGTGTGCATGTGCTGTTGCATATTCCAGGCAAACACTGTGCCATTGGGGTACATTCTCCTACATTCTACTGCTAATTTTTGAAAGGTTTTAAACTCTGAGGATCACATTTGTCCCACAATGGCAAGGCCAAGCACTAAGTGATCCAGATTGGATTTCATTCATTCATGTCATCGAAGTCTTTGAAGCACCTACTAAACTCCAAAATTACTTTGAAGTATTGACGTTGTAGATGGTGAGATACAGCTGGATATTATAAAGAGAATAATGAAGAAGTCCACAGAGGACTGCCTGGGAGACAGAATGAAGAGAACACTTTAGGTCTTGAAGTGTTCACCTAAGCAGAGAGATTAGTATGTGCAAAGACAAATGCTAGGAGCTGCATGGCATCTTTAGGAGATGGTTAGAAGATCTGTATCAAAACCAGGTTTTAGTAGCTCACATCTTTAATCCTCACTAGTCAGAAGGCTGAGATCTGAGGATTGAGGTTCAAAGTCAACAGTGCAGACAAATCTAAGAGACTCTTACCTCTAGTTAATCAACAAAAGGAGAAGTAGAGCTGTGGTTCAAGTAACAGAGCACCGGTTTTGAAAAAAAAAAAAAAGCTAAGGAAGGGGCTGGAAATGTGGCTTAGTGGTAGAGTGCTTGCCTCCCATACATGAAGTCCTGAGTTCCATTCTTCAGTACCACAGAAAAGGCCAGAAGTGGCACTGTGGCTCAAGGGGTAGAATGCTAGCCTTAAGCAATAGAAGATCAGGGACAGTGCCCAAGCCCTGAGTTCAAGCTGCAGGACTGGCAAAAAGAAATGAAAAGGAAAAAGCTAAGGGAAACTGTCCAGGCCCTGGGTTCAAGCCCTAGTACTGGCAAAAAAAAAAAGAAGAAGAAGGTAAATCTTGAAAGCTGTGATTAGGTTGTGGCACGGTATGCCAATTGAGGAATTTGAATTTCATTCTGTGATTAAAGAGAACAGTAGAGATTTTGGAGCCTATGGTAACTTGATAGCCCTTTGACTTTTTTTTCTTTGGGGGGTGCAATTTGAACTCAGGATGTGGGCACTGTTTCTGAGCTCTTCAGCTCAAGGCTGACACTACCACTTTGAGCCACAGTGTCCCTTCTGGGTTTCTGGTGGTTAACTAGAGATAAGAGTCTCATGAACTTTTCTACCTAGGCTGACTTTGAACATCATTCCTCAGATCTCAGCCTCCTGAGGAGCAAGGATTATAGGCATGTCACCAGTGCCCAGCTGTCACCCTTTGGCTTTGTGTGGAAATTTGGGTTCTGGCTGCTTTAAAGTAAAATGATTATAGCATGAGCCCAAACACTTGGTGCAGAGAAAGGGGTCCTGGCTCACTAGAGAGGCCTGTGCTCTGAGGAGAAAAGTCCTGGCCCCAGAGTGTAGTTAAGTTTTCCTCTCCACTTTTTGCACATGCTTTTAGTTCATCCAAATTTCACAAAGAATATGAGGGATTAACACTTTAGAGTTTCTGCTTTCACCAAACAAGACTGAAGTGGTTTAAAAAGTTCTTACTGCCTATACTACTAAAACCTGGTATTGATTCTTGAGCTAAGAAAAACAAATTTACTTCTCATTCCCAATTAACCCACAACCCATTGCTTGACCCTGGGCAAGTGAGCCTCAGTTCTTCAATCCTCCTTCCCTTCAACCAGGTGAAGTAAACACCCCTCCAAATTCCTCTGCATAGTGGTAGTACTTGCCACATGTCCCTTCTCCTTCCATGCTGCTTTGCATGATTAGTTATCGCTGCCCTTTGCAGAGTAGGAAGAGATGGGAGTCAATGGATTTGGCTTGGGTACCTCCCAGCTGTATGGCTTGGAGAAATTAATTGACCCTGATGAACTCTAATTTCCTTGTTGTGGAAGTTTGGAATATTGATAACTAGTGCACTGGGTCATTAGATCAGTAAATGGAATAATTGAAATAAAATATGTAAACACAGTATCTGGAACCTAAGCTACTTGTTAAAGAATATTAATGTGAACTCACCACACACATACTTGAGCCTTGGTATGTAAGCACTGAACACAAAATATTAATATAGTGTAGATCCAGCATCAATGTTGATTCTGCATTTCTGCCTCAGTTTTCTTGGGAGGGAGGGAGTACTGGGATATAACTCAGGACCAGAGCACTCTCTCTTAGCATTTTTTTACTTGAGGCTGGCACTGTACCACTTGAGTCAGCATTCTACTTTCAGCTTTTTGCTGGTTAGTTGGAAAGGAGAGTCTCACAGATTTTCCTGCCAGGACTGGCTTCAAACTGTGATCCTCAGATCTCAGCCTCCTGAATAGCTAGGAGTAGCTAGGAAAGCTAGGAATAGCTCCCAGCTGGAATAGTAGCTAGGAATAGTGCCCAGCTGGAAGAGAACATCTTCAGATAACAGCGGCACTTACTAAGTGCTGACTCGGTGCCCAGCACTGTTCTGAATACTTTGCACATGATCTGTTGTATTTTTGGCCCTCTCTCTGTTGGTAGGCACTGTTATGAACACAGAGCATCCACACAGTCTATACTACCTACCTGTTAGCACTTTTTTTTTTTGCCAGTCCTGGGGCTTGACCTCAGGGCCTGAGCACTGTCCCTGGCTTCTTTTTGCTCAAGGTGCTCACTCTACCATCTGAGCCACAGCGCCACTTCTGGCTTTTTTAATATATGCGGTGCTGAAGAATCAAACCCAGGGCTTCATGTGCTACCACTAGACTATATTCCCAGTCCTGTTAGCACTTTTACACACCAGGTGACCCAGAGAGGTAAAATAATGTTTTCAAGGCCAAAGAATCCCAGCAAAAGCACCTGAGGTGGTTCCTTTCTCTCCCACCATGGCATGAAAGGAAAGAAAGACATTTGAAATCAACCAGGGCTCTTAAGCACTAATGCAGGATTTGAACCTGGCAACAGATATGTTAGTTCTCTTGAGTCCTGGATTCAGATTCCGGGTCAACAATTACCCAGAGCTACCACCTTGGACAACTTGTTCAACCCTTTTGAGTCTTCATTTCCCCATCAGCAAAATGGGGCTGGTAGTACTGGCCCTCTAGGGCCTTGGTGAGGATCAGAAATAGTGCAGCATGCTGGACACCTGCTGGATGCTAGATAAACAATCACTGGGCTCTTCTCTCCCCTCCCTGGGAGGAGCTGTGCAGACCCCCATGCTGTTGGCAGACCCTGCCTTTGTCAACTTCAGCAGCCCATTGGTATAAGTAGAAGCAGCTGGGAGGGGGGTTGGAGAGGAGGGGAAGGGAGGGGACAGCTTGAGCGACTGCAGGCCAGCCCTGAAGGCCTCCTGGGGGAGATTGGCCATAGCCACAGGTGCACCAATTACTCTCTCCTTGAAGAAAGCCTCACTTCCCAGCTCGGCGCTCTGCTCAGCCCTGACCTTGGTTGTGCAGGAGACAGGGGCAGCTCGGGAGCGCCCGTCCCCTGACTGGTCGTTTGTCTTCAGGTTTCATAGCCTCCCTGGGGCGCCCAGTGCTTTGCAAGTTTGCTCCCCCTTTCCAGCCATTTTCCAGTTAGCCTTCGTGGCAGCTCAGGTTTCATTCCAGGGAGCTCTGTTCTAAATGGAAGTTTTAGGTGGGAATAATCTTTGGGTGTGAGTGGCCAGGGCAGGAAGAGACACAAGCCTCTCGGGGAGGCTGTGGGAACAGCTCCCCACTAGCCTGGCTGCTCTGACACAGGGGTAATTTGGCTTCTCACCCTAGTTCTGGACAGCAGGCCCAGAGCCCACCCACCTCTTCCTCTCAGGGGAGTTGGGAGGAGGGTGTCTTTGCCTCCTCATCTTCTGGATGCTCAGGAGAACCCTGAAGGGCACAGACTGTCCATCTTCTTTGCCACCTGCCACAGTGGGGGCAGCAAGCATGATAGAAGAGAAGGGATGCCCCAGTCCCTGGGTCTGTCAAGGCAAACATTGTTTATGTTGGTTTTTACAAAACACATTTCCTTCTAAGTTGGCTTCAAGAGAAAAGGTTTTGCTGCTGGAAAATGTTCTAAAGAATCTGGGGCTGGGAATATGGCCTAGTGGCAAGAGAGCTTGCCTCCTATACATGAAGCCCTGGGTTCAATTCCCCAATGCCACATATATGGAAAACAGCCAGAAGTGGCGCTGTGGCTCAAGTGGCAGAGTGCTATCCTTGAGCAAAAGGAAGCCAGGGACAGTGCTCAGGCCCTGAGTCCAAGGCCCAGGACTGCCAAAAAAAAAAAAAAAAAGAATCTGATCAAACCTTCCACCCTTCTAGATGAGAAGAGACAAGCGTGTTCAGAAAGGATAGCCGTTCCCAAGGATATGATAGATAGATCACGTCCTGGTTCTCTGGGACTCTTTTGGTGATTCAGACAAGCAGAGTGGCTGGTGGTGACCCACATCCACCTGCCCCCCATTGTGTGTCAACGACAGACTGACCATCTAAAAGCCCAGTGGATGGGGCAGCCTAAAGCCAGCCACCCTGCCTTGTCCCTCCCCCCACCCTGCCCTTTCTCTCCAGCAGTTCAATGCTTGGAGGGTGTTGGATGGAGCTGGAATGGAGCTGAGCCGAGCTGAGCTGAGCTAACCTACAGCAGAACCAGAGTCCTTTCTTCCACCAAGTTCCACAGTCTCAGAGCCAGGCCTGCTCTGAACATCCGCCTTGTTAGGCCTCCTTCCTCCCACAGCCTCTACCACTGTCATTGGCATTGCCTTGTCTATCTGTTGCCATCTCCTAGATGGGAAGCTTTTATTGTTGTTGTTAATCGTGGGGCTCGAACTCAGGGCCTGGGCACTGTCCCTGAGCTCTTCTGCTCAAGGCTAGCTCTCTACCAATTTGAGCCACAGCTCTACTTTGAACCATGATCCTCAGATCTCAGCCTCCTGAACAGCTAGGATGACAGGCCTGAGCCACCAGCGCCCGGCTAGATGGGAAGCTTTGCAATTCACTTCAGTGCTTGGCATACCAGAAGGGCTTATGATTTTGCCATAAACCAATGCAAAGCACAGGGGAAAGGAGAAAGTTGGCAAGAACATGAGAAGCCTGGGATGTTGATTCTCAGTCCTCAGTGTTTGTCTCTCTCTCCTGTTATTTCTAATGCCAGACAACTCAGACTTGATCTTTTCTCCAACTTGCTTGCTTGGGCATCTTTGAGGATTAGAGGGAGAGGTACAAGGTCAGTTCTAAGAGGCAAGGTATAAGAACTTGTATTGCGGTCCCCAAAAGCAAGCATGGAGAACTTCTCCCTCATCTGCCTCCCCATTCTCTTAGGTGTTCATGGGCCCAGATCTTTGATAGCTCCGTGTGCCCGAATGTGTGGAAAGTTGGCAAGGCCAGGCCTCATGTGCATACAGGGCCTTGCCCTTGACTTCTCCCAGCTTCCTGGTCACCTCAGGGCTGCTAGTGTTGTTTCCCGGAAAAGCAGCCTCCCCAAAGACCACCTGCCTTACAGCTCTCCACCAAGGACTTCACGGTGTCAACCTGAGCTCAGGATCTTAGCTTAGATGGCTTAAGTCTTTTCCAGCATCCACAGTAGTTCCTGTTGCCAGGGGCAATTGTGAGACCCTTGCTGAGTACTTTACCCATTCATGCAAAGTCTCATCCAGGCCACTCTGCCAGGAGAAGCATGGTGCCCAGGTTGCAGGTAAGGCTTGGAGCTGAAACACAACTTACCAGGTTACATGGTAGGAAGGGACCGTCTAATGCCAACACCCTTGCTCTTACTCAAAACGCCCAAATCTCTGATTTGGGGCTGCTCCTCCTTCCTCTGAATTTACTTTTCTCACATTTCGGGCCCTGGGGTATCACTTCAGTGCCAGGACACAGTCCAAGAGTGTGGCAGACACTGAGAACATGAAAGCCCCCCCCCCTTTCTTTTCCCTTCCCTCTCTACACACCTAATGGTTTGATGAAAGTACCCTAGAGAGGGCCTGCTTCCATAGACAAGGCCCCCCACAGAACCTGCCACCCACCTTAAATTCTCCTCCCCTTCCCAAACACCACTACCACACACACCCCACTAGTACCTCACCAAACATCTCAGTCAAAACTAACTACCTCAACCTAGCCTCCTCTCCACTCAGCACAAACCTCAGGCACTCTAGCCTTGGCTCATCTTGTCTTTTTTTTTTTTTTTACCTTATTTTCTTTTTTGCCAGTCCTGGGGCTTGAACTCAGGGCCTGGGCACTGTCTCTGAGCTTCTTTTGTTCAAGACTAGCACTCTACCTCTTGAGCCACAGCACCACTTCTGGCTTTTTCTGTTTATGTGGTACTGAGCAATCAAACTCAGGGCTTCATGCATGCTAGGCAAGCACTGTACCATTAAGCCACATTCCCAGCCCACTGGACTTATCTTGTCTTCCATCTTTTATTCAGAGTCCCAGCTACCAATCACACCTGATTTAAGAGCACCCTTAGGAACCACTGTCCCTCCCCGGGTTGCCTTCATCCCAGCTCAGGCCTCTCTTCTACTACTCTACTCAGGCCTCCTATCCCCAAACCTCCAGTGAGAATCAGGCCTGGGCTTCAGGAAAGTGGCTGGAACCTGAGCGCAAGGCTGAGCAGTCAGCCCAAACCCAGAGAAGCCCGTGTCCCCACCTGCTGCTGACCAGCCTGTTCTATCAAGATCAGGATCACTCTGAACCAACACGGCGGATTACTCATCATGAATGTTTCATGTGTTTGCTCTTCATGACTGAGGGCCACTGCAGAAGGCAGAAGAGGGAGGATTCAGAGGAAATGCAGGGAGAAGCTGGGTTGGAGATGATAGAAAACAGCTAGATGGCCTAGGTGTTTATGATGGGATACAATGTTTTCATGGGAAGAAAGCTTTTTATAAGAATGGGCCATTGGGAATATGGCCTAGTGGTAAAATGCTTGCCTTGCATACATGAAGCCCTGGGTTCAATTCCTCAGCACCACATATATAGAAAAAGCCAGAAGTGGTGCTGTGGCGCAAGTGGTAGAGTGCTAGTCTTGAGCAAAAAGAAGCCAGGGACAGTGCTCAGGCCCTTAGTTCAGCCCCAGGACTGGCAAAAAAAAAAATGGGCCATTTTCATCAAATTGAAATGATAGTATGATTGAGTGGTAGAGCACTAGCACGCAAGAGACTGTGGTTCCATCCCTACCATTATTAAAATAGATAGCTGATGAGAGAGAGAGGAGAGATGACAGATAGATAGACAGACAAACAGAAAAATATGAATTGGAGATTGGAAACAGAGTGGGGATTCTTAGTAGCTTTGTGCATTGGAGCAGACACAGGGTTTCAGTGATTGCCCTGCCCACCCCTATGCCTGAGCGTCACAGGTTCTCTAGGCAATAGCTCTGGGTCTCAGGACTAAGGTGCCATGGCTTATAGAAGGTACAGCATCTCCTTGCAGGCTGGTTCTTCTTCCACTCCCAGGCCCTGTCCTGGGAGCTCCAGAGACAGGGAAGCTGCAAGCCAGTAAGAGCATCATGCAGGCCTCTTCTTGCTCCTTCAAAGCACTGTGGAGGCCCAGTTCTCCATTCTAGCCTCTCCAGCTGGGCCCTAAGCTTGGCTCCTGTGATCCTTCATGACTGAGGACTTTGCCATGATCCTCAAATGGGAGGCCCTTGCTTGCATGGTGTTGTAATCTGCCTCTCCACCCTAGCCCCCCCCCCTGCATTTCTTCCTCCCTACCCCTACCCTGTATTCCTTCCTCCCATTCAGCCACAGATGAGAGAGGAAGAGAAGTGCTCCTCAAGCCAACCCTGTGGCTCCCACTTGTTTCACTCATGTGAGAGAAAGAACCAGACTGCAAGTCAGACCTGTGTCTTGCTCAGCATCTGTCAGCCAGTGGGAGGGGGTCTGCAGGAGGGGTCAGCTCTGGGGCCTGCCCAGATGGACAGTTACTTCTTGGGGGTCAACAAGAGATCCAGATGGGGAAGGGGGACAACCAAAAAGACCTTCTTGGCACAACCCTCCAGAGTAACCTGGGGACTTGGGGATCCCCCTGGAGTTCCTGCCAGTTCCCCATCTGTCTTGCTACCACTTACTCCTCCTCTCTCCTCTGCTCCCTCTGGCTCTTTATTCCTTTTCACTCTGTCCTTTGAAGTTCCCTGGTTGCTATGGAAACCCAGAAGTGGCAAAGGAAGCAGAATTTGGGGAGGTTCTGAGATGTCCTGTCCAGCAGGCCCTGCTTAGATATCCATTTGTCCAGATTTGGTAGACATTTGCTGCAGCTTGTGAAAATGGACCCAGGATCTTCTCTAGTAATTCAGTGACGTCTGAAGGAGGGTTCCCAACCCGAGCTTCTCACACAGCCTGAGAGTCAGGGCTAACTCTACCCATTGAGCCCACTGACAACCGTTCACCAAATGCCCATGCTGCACGAGGCACTGCTCTTGGCAGGGGTTGTCTCTCAGAGAGCCACACACAAAATTCCTGCTTTCTTGAGTGGTAGAGTATCCACACCAGAAGCGAGAAAATGAACAAAAGCCAAGAAAACATCAGTCAGTAATGAGTGTGATATAGACAATCAAGCAGAATGACAGCAGGAAGATCCCTATCCGGCAGCAGCTGGCCACCCAGTGATCCAGAGGAGAAGCAGGGAGGATGGCAAGTGCAAAGGCTCTGAGGTGCAGATGGGCATTAGCAAGCTTGGCTTGCTTGAGAAGCTGGGAGGGGGCGTGGCCAGAGTGCAGTGGGTGAGCTGGAGGGAGGGTGGGCAGTGAGGTTAGATAAGCAGACTGGGGCCAGAGCACAGAGCACATAGGAGACTATGCTCAGTATGGAAGGGAATTTGAATCAGTCTAGCTCTAGTGTAACACCATCAGATCTATGGTTTGGAAGTTCTGTCTCCTGAATCCACAAGTGATTACAGAGAGTAAGGAAGAAACCAGAAATCATGATTGGGTTATTGCCAGTGGCCAAACAAGAACTGATGATGGCTAGGATCTGGAGGGTAGCAGCAGAACTTATGGATGGATTGGGTGGGACTGGAGATGTGTTCTGGAGGTTGTTTTTTGTTTTTCAGTAATGGGATTTGAACTTGACAGGGACTCATGGCTCCCATCTATAATCTTAGGTAGTTAAGAAGCTGACATCTGAGAATCAAGGTCTGGAGCCAGCCTGGGCAGACAAATCCAAAAGAGCCTTATCTCCAATTAATTAATAAAAGTCTTATCTCCAATTGTCTGGCAAAAAGCTGAAAATGAAGGCATGATTCAAGTGGCAGCCAATGGTTAGGAGTGAAAAAGGCCTTGAGGTCAGCAAAAAAAAAAAGCGGGGGGGGGAGAACTGTTCTTGCTAGGCAGGTGTTTTACCACTAGAGCTGTGCCTCCAGCCCATGTTCTGAAGCCAGCAGGTCTGCTAATGAGAAACAAAGAGAAGCTATGAGAAGCCTGGGGGTGGTGAGGGTGGAGGGAGAGAGGGACCGATGAGGAAAAAGTCCCCTCTAATTCAGAAACTTCTAAGCCAGGCACTGGTGGCTCATGCCTGTAATCCTAACTACTCAAGAGGCTGAGATCTGAGGATCACAGTTCAAAGCTAGCAAGAAAGTCTGTGAGGCTCTTATCTCCAATGAGCCACTAGAAAACCAGAAGTGGAACTTCCGGAGCTCAGAAAACTGGAGCTTAAAGTGGCAGAGTGCTAGCCTTGAGTGAGAGAGCTCAGGGACAGCTCCTAGGCCCTGAGTTCAAGCCCCATGACACACATACACACACAAACACAAACACACACACACACACACACACACAGAGAGAATGAAACTGTTCTGTCTCTTGCTTCAAGTCGTGCAACCAGGTTTACCTTCCACCATCTGGGTCCCACATTCTGTCTATATTCTTCACTCTGACTCTAAGTAGTTGGAGCACACCATCAAACATGGCTCTTCCCTTTCTTTTCCTTCCACCCCTTTCTAGCTTTGAAAATCACCTGTGAGCTTAACACTCCCCAATTTCTAGCTTCTTAGACTTCACCCCTGAATTCCAGATCCACAAAACTGCCCGCTCACCATTTCTGAAATACTGAGTCAGTTCAAATCCACATGTCCAAAACTCCCACTCCTCCCCTCTCAACCGGCTCTGCCTGGCCTCTTAGCCACCTCAGCAAATGGCACTTCCATCCTTTCCATTGCTCAAGCCAGAAACCTTGGCAACCCCTAGACTCCTTTCCTTCCCACACTGGCCACATCCAGACCATCAGCGAAGCTTGTCATTTCTACTTGAAAAACAGTTCCAAAACCCCAGTCTCTTCTCACCACTATTATAATCTGCTAGTATCTCTCACCTAAGTTATTCAAGTAATTTCACAGCCTGTCCCCCTTAACATCCTACCCTACCGCTGTCTGTTTTCAACACAGCAGCCAAGGAGATCTTGTGAAACCTTCCTTTCCTTCATGTCATTCTGCTGCAATGGGCCGCTGCTTCACTGTAGTAAAGCTGAATCTTTTCAATGGCCCCCACGTGATCGGCTACTCGTCACCACCTTTGCCATCTCTGTGTCTTCACTTTGGCTTCTCTCCTCCCCATTCCACCCCCAAGTACAGCTGCCTAATTCTCCCTTCACTTTGATCCAGCCACTCTGGCATTCTTTCTATTCCTCCAATGCAATAAGCCTCTCATTTGGCTTTCTTCTACCTTGATCCCCCCCAGCTGACTGCCTCCCCCCTTCAGGTAGGTGAATACTTGAACACTAAATTACCAGTGAAGCCTTCTTTGATCACCCTATTTAGACTGGTTCCAGCCCTTCAAGCTTATTCCTGATTGATGTGTGTGAGAGAGAGCACACACACTGGTAGTGAGACTTGAATCCAGGGCCTGGATGCTGCTGTCTCTTAGTTTTTTTTGCTCAAGGTTGATACTCTACCATTTGAGCCACAGCTCTACTTCCAGCTTTTTTTTTTTTTTTGAGGGGTGCTTAATTGGAAATAAGACTCACAGACTTTCCTGCCTAGGCTGGCTTCAAATCCTGATTCTTGGCTGGGAATATGGCCTAGTGGCAAAGAGTGCTTGCCTCCTATACATGAAGCCCTGGGTTCGATTCCCCAGCACCACATATATAGAAAATGGCCAGAAGTGGCGCTGTGGCTCAAGTGGCAGAGTGCTAGCCTTGAGCAAAAAGAAGCCAGGGACAGTGCTCAGGCCCTGAGTCCAAGGCCCAGGACTGGAAAAAACAAAAACAAAAACAAAACCTGATTCTTAGATCTCAGAATCCTGAATAGTTAGGATTACAGACATGAGCCACTGGCATTCAGCCTCTGAGTTTATTTCTAATATCTCTTCATGCCTGATAACTATGACCTCCCACTCCCGCTGGAAAACTAGCTCATCATGGCAGTGACTTTTTTGTTGTTGGAGGCCTCTTATTCTCTGGTTTATTGGCTCTGCCCAGAATAGAGCCTGGCTCAGATGAGCACTCAATAAATGGATGAAGGAATAAAGGAACAGAAATACAGTCCTCAAATGGTATAGAATAGTGACCTGACTTCTAGTATGAGCTCTGCCATTAGTGGTGTCAAATGACAATCTGAGCCTTAGATTGTCAACTGTTGGTGGCGAAGACCTGAGGTCCTATATTGTAGCATTCTAGAATGATGCTTGATCAAAATAACCTCACCTGCTTCCATCTAAGAGTAGACAGAGCCTGCTGCTGTGTGGGAGGGGAGAGCTATCTTTCCTTCTGAGACCAAGGTTGGATCTCTGCTGATTTGAAATGACAGGCAAGTTTCTGGCTTGGACTGGCAAGGCTCTGGGAGCCCTGAGAGAGAGGTGAATGAGCCCAGGCCCACCTGCTTGGTGGGGACCAGCAGAGGCTTGAACACTAGGCTATACTCTTCCCCATGGGGGTGTCCCTGTGATGGCGTTATGGGGAGCATGCTGTCAGAGGACAGGTGGGGAGGAAAGCTGAGGCAGGAATGGTAGCACAGGATGCAATGCAGAGGATGGTCAGCATGGCGGATGGCCGATGGGTGGTCCGCAGGCCTCAGCCAGCGCCTAGGTCCTCACGGCTCGTCCCAACTCAGAGACAGAGTGGCCAGCCTTTTGGCTGAGGGTAGCCTGATTCTCCTCCTTTTTCAAGGCCTTGCCACAGAACCCTGCTTGTTTTCCCCGAAATAAATGGGCTGAGCATATTGAGGCCGGCAATAACCCCTTGAAATCAGTTGTTATCACAGTTAACAACCAGTTTGGCTTCAGTTCAGGCTGTTAACTATCAAACCACTAAGTGCCGGTAATGATTGATTCTTGGCCAGTTGCAGCTTGAGTGGGCTGTAAAACCCCATTAGTGAGGGCTCTGTGGAGGCAGCAACTCGAAGATAAACAAATTGGTGGGTGCTCCAGCCCAGCCTCCTCCTCCTAGCAGGCCTCGGACCTGCTAGAGTGAGCCTTGGGCAGTCTCAAGGAGCAGCTTCTCCCTCCTCTGGTCCACCTCTCCTCCCACTCCCCTACATCCCACTCCTCTCTCAAAGGCAGCTTTAACTCTGCGCAGCTCATGTCTCTTCCCTAGACACAGACATAGCCCAACTCCACTCCGCCCTGGCATCCCCAAAGACTTAGACCTCCTCAGCCTGGAGCTTGAGGTTTCACTTTGGCCTAGCCAGTGACCACCAGCCTTGGCCCAGGCCAGCCCCACTTTGTGGCCAGGATCACAGGCGGAGAGCATGACATTCCACCGCCCCCCAGACTCCCTCCCACCCTGTGGCTTCCCCCAGGAATTGCTCTCAAACAAATGAAATGTGGGTAATTACTGGGCTAGGGGCTGGACAGGCGACCGTGCAGATGAAAGCGTTTCCTGGACGGTCTCTTCATTTGCATGGCATCAGAAGCTGCTCAGAAGGTGTGACTTTTCCCACAGTGAGACCCCAGCTCCTTGCACAATAAAGCCAGGCTGCTCACCCAGAATTAATTAAAGGGGGAGGGGAGCAGAAGAGGAGGAGGCACCAAGAGCTGGGGGAGCTGGGACAGAGATGTCTAGAGCCCCTTCCCACATTCCCAGTGTTACTATGTCAGGACAACCCTACTCTACCCAGAGTGCCTCACTCTTTCCTGCATGCCCTAGGAAGGAGGCAGACAGAGCCCATGGTATCCCCAACTTTCCAGGCTTTCCACTAAGTCCTGGAATTTTGATCCACTTATATGGGTTGAACCTGGGACTTGGGCTACAGGTCTGAGAGGCCCAGTGATTAGGAAGCCTTTGATTGCTCCTATCCATGACAAGTGAGTTGCCAAAGAACCTCAGGCTTATGGGGAAGAAGTTTCTAGATGGACCAGGCCAGTAGCTAGGAGTAGCCATAGGGACCCTCAACAGCAGAGGAAGTAGCCCGTTGGAACAATCTCAACTTGTGGTGTAACTCGGCCAGCTCTGGGCTTCGGAGACCCACTTTCTGACCCGGTCTCTCCCTCAGTGTGGAGTGATATGAATCTCACTGACCCATACGCAAACATGCCGTGTGCTGCCAGCCATCATGCCAGCCCTTCACTGCCACCAAGGCACGGCCTGGTCTTCCTTCCCACAGAGTTGTCCTTTCAGCCAGGCTTTGTGGGTCTATGTGTGCTGCTCCCAGGGCTTGCACTTGGGGCCTGGGTGCTGTCCCTGAGCTTTTGTGCTCAAGGCTACCACTTGAGCCCTAACTCCATTTCCTGCTTTTTTGCTAGTTCTTGGGAGATAAGGTTCTCCCAGACTTTTCTGCCTGGGCTGGCTTTGAACCACAGACCTGAGATCTCATTCTCCTAAGTAACTAGGACTAAAGGTGTCAGCCACCAGTGCCCAGGTAGATGTCCTTTATGACTGACTCTCTTGTTGTTTCTCCCTTGGGCTATGACTGGCTTGGCTTCTGCTCTGGTCCCTGAGCCTCCTTTCCCATTTTCTCCATGCCCAGATCTTCTTCCTCTACGCCTGTTGTCTCTGGGTTCTTGTGCTGCACCTGAGCCTAGTACTTTCTGCTCAGGATCTCAGCCCAGACATCCCAAAGTTAACACTTGTTCCACAGCATAGTTATCAGCACCAACCTGGCAGTCTCCTCGTTCAATACACCCTCCCCTTGGACCCTGGCAGCTGCTGTTTTCTCTCCCTCTCTCTCTTTTTTTTTTTTTTTTTTTTTTTTTGAGCCTGATTCTCAGAAAGAATGAGTTCTGGAATCTCCCACTTAAGTCCCTCCTAGACTGGGCACACCAAGATAGACACTCCTTTAAGTGTTGCCCTTCCATGGATCACAGCCTGGGCCTCAGCCTGAACCCTTCTGGCAGCGGTAGCCTGGGACATGTTAGAGTGACTCCTGCTAAGTGATGCAGTCCTTGAGAGCTCTAGGACCACCTCAGAGTCTCTCCTGGCCCCTTTCAGTGCGCTGTTTCCCACCCCCCCCTCCAAAGAACTCCCTCCAGAGATAGTGAGGGGACCACTGACAGGCAGAGCTGGTGGGAGGTGACAGAGCCGATTGATGGGAAGAGCAGAGATGAGGCTGGCTCCAGGAAAACCCACTCTCCAACTCATGTTTCTAAAATGCAAGCTAAGTATTTCAGTCATTTAATAACAACTTACACAATTTGCCCCCCTCTGCGCCCAGCCCTAAAGAACTGCCCCTGCCCCTACCTGGGGTGCAAGGCTTTCCCCAGTTGCTTGGCTAGTGTTGGGGGGGTCTCAGGAGTACCTCTGTCACATCAGAGAGCCCTCCACCCCAGGGGGCCGCCAGACAGAACCCTATGGGCCACTCATGGCCCTTTCTGGGCGCTAAGAAGACAAGACACCACAGCCAATGGAATACAAAAATAGAGCCTCTCTTTGCTTAAAAAAAAAAAAAAATCCCAACAGCAAACAATATCAACAACTAGAACGGCGGCTCCCCAGCTCCTCCCCCCGGCCTTCCCAGCGGCCCAACCCTCCTGGTGCTGGAGTTTTCTCTGGTGCTCCCAAAGACGGGCTCCCCCGGAGAAGGCTGGGCCGCGGGGCGATGGGGAGGAGCCTGGCAGGCCTATCGGGGCTCCGGGGCCCAAGTCCTCTGGCTGCCCCGCAGACTGCGCGTGAAGGGCGGGTAGTTGAGGAACTCGAAGCGCAGGCTCTGCTCGGTGGTGTGGTGGCCCCGCGGCAGCCGCTTCATGAAGTGGACCTCGCGCTGGTGCTGGCGCGTCTTGGAGCCCTTGCGGGGCCGCCCCTTGCGGGTGAAGGCCATGTACCAGCCCTCGTACTTGGCGTTCTGCAGCGCCGTGTAGTTGTTCTCCAGCACGATCTCCGTGAACACGCAGTCCTTGCCTTTGCCATTGCTCTGCAGGTAGAGGGGCCGGGCTGCGGTGTTACAGAGCCCCCCACCCACTCGGGAGGCAGCGGGCCAGCGGCCCCAGACAGCAGGTGGGCACTCCAGCAGATGGTGAGGGGGGCAGAAGCCTGGCCACACACCCCTGCCCGGGCACCCGCTCTCTAATCCCTTACAACCCGCAGCCCACCCGGCAACTTCCTGTGCCCCTGGGCAGCAGTGACACATGGCTGTCTAGAGGGGCTGGGCACGAGGCAGAGGGGCAGGGAGGGGGCCTTGCTCTGGCCTCCTGCCCGCCAGTCTGGCTGGGTTTCCCCACCTGCCCCCCCCCCCTCCAGCCTCTCAGGACTCCCAGCTCTGGGGGCCCCAGGGCAGCCACCCTATGGGGGAGGGGAGGCCTGGGATGAGAGTCTGAGCCCCCAAGCCCTGGAAGAGGGGAGCTCCAGGCTAGAGAGGAGCCGTGACTAATGGGTCCATTTCAGAGCTCTGCAGAGGGGCTGGGCCTGCGGCTTACTGAACATTCCAAATGCTGGTACCATGTAATTGGACATAATAGCAAAGCAATTTGGCGATTTGTTAAAAAGATATATGGAATTTACCAACACCCCCCCCCCCCAAGCCTCTTTTCTAGGCTTCCTTCTTTTTCCTGTCTTGATAGCCTTTTGTCTCTCTGGCAGTTTTCTTCTTCCTTACTCACAACCTGTCATTAGGTAACCCAGAGGTGGCCATGGCGCTCTCTCTGTCCACTTTACTGAGATCAGAGCACAAGCATGTTCTGGAGCTCAGGAGGCCCAGCCCCCTCCCCCCCAGGTCCCAGGGCTCCCCTCCTTCAGGGTGGGGCACTCACCTTGGCAATCAGCTTTCCTTTCTTGTTCATGCAGATGTAGAGCCCAGTCTCTGCTCCCCGAACTCGAACTCGGCTCCCAAAGGTATCAGTCTCCACAATGAGCTTTGCTGTCGGAGAAGTTGCAGGATGGTCACTAGATGGTCCCTGACCCCTCTGGTCCCTGCTGGCCCCAAGACTTGTCGCAGCGCAATGGCAACTGTTCCAAGGGCCAGGACCCCAAATCACAGGCCTTAGCCCAGCTACTGATGAACTGGACAGTCCTGAGAAAGGTCAGGTCACTTTCTGGTCCTCATTCCACCTCTGGGCTTAGATGGTAAGATCTTTTAGGGCAAGGTTCAAAGCAAAATTTCACCTGACTACAGTTCCATGGCTAATCAAAAGATCCCTGGGGATCCTTCCAACAATGAATATTCAGAGTGCCAGCCTTGCAGATGGACATCCAGGTAGTGTTTACCTCACCTTAAAGTTAATAGGAAAAGCATTCTCTCCTGCCCCTGTCACCTTTGCTTGAACTCACAGCCTTGACTACTCCACCCTGAACCTCACCTTTCTGGCAGCCCTGCTCTTTAAGATGAAAACAGCTCTCCCTGCACGCACAGCCCAGCCCAAAGCAGTTTGCTTTCTAGAAACTTAGACATCGACATCAGCTGAGAAGCTCCTGCTTCTTTCTCTTGGCTTCCCAGTGACCAGGCCCCGGCCTCAAGGTCTAGACATCAACAGCTCAGCCATCTTTTTGCTTTTAACCTCCAGCCCAGCGGGGCTTCCCTTCCCACCCAATCACCAATCTGGCTTGCCTCATCCTGAGGTCCTGGAGCCAGGAGACAATTTCGTGCCTTCTTCCCACCCTCCCACCCCCAGACAGCCAACTTCCCCCTTTCCCCAGAAGTGGGTCCCTGCCACCCCTCTATCCAACTGTTCTCTTAGAAATCACTGAGAGAGAGAGAGAGAGAGAGAGAGAGAGAGAGAGAGAGAGATATCTAAGGCAGAAGGAGCTGAGTCTTCTGCACTCCCTTGAGAAAGCAGATTGGGGACTCAGCCTACTTTGTCACACAGTTCTCTCTCTAAAACCAATACCAAGGGTGGATGGCACTGAGTTCAGCAGGACAGCCCTTCCTGCCCAGCCTGTGATGAGCTCCCTCTTCAAATAGGCACAGAGACAGGACCTAGCTGCCAAACCCCAGTCTGGCACCAAGTTAAGTTGGGAAACACAACTTTCAACTCCTTCTCCCTCTTGGACCCAGTAAGTCCCTTCATCTGGGTCTGCCTCCAGAGCATGGGGGGGCTCCTTTCCAGGGTCTGGAAAGACCTCGTTGGAGAAAGCATAAGAGGGCAGGTAAGGACGGAAAGGGTGCTTGTCTCTTCCGGGACCCTACTAGCAAAGCAATCAGGACATTTCCATTATCTTTCCTAGACTCTTGCTGTCCAAGATGCACATCTTACACCTTGTAGGGGCCTTGGCTCCCACTTCTGCCCTTCAGGAGCACTCTGGGTTTAAGGGGAGAAGTGGGCATCAGACCTCCTCTGGTGTCTGAAGACAGCTCCCCCACTACCAGCACCATTCGCCTGACCTTTCCTTCCCTCCTCAAAATCCTGGGATTCGGGGCCATTTGCTCCAGTGGAGTAAACCTTGGAGGAGCCAGACATTCGTTCCCTTTCCTTGCAGCAGAGAAGGGCAGCAAGCAGCCAATTTGGAGGGACAAAGGGCCCATAGGCCGGCTCTGCCAGCCCAGCAGGGGAACTCCGCCACTCGGCAGGCTGTCCCCACCCCCACCCAGAGAGCCCCCCACTCTCCTTCCCTTTGCAGATGGAGCTGGGGAGCTGGGGAGCCCGGACAGCAGCGCCTTTCCTAACTGGGCTTTTGGAAAGCTTAACATTTTCAAACCTATTCTTCCACCCCAGTGACAGATTTATCCCAGGAAAATGATGTCTCCTCCTCCAGCTTTGAAGGGAAGTCAGCTACGTCCATGCAGAAAAAATGCTGCGAGACATATTCGATCCCCCAAACTGGCTGGAGAGGAGGAGAAAGCATTCAGGAAATGTTAAAAAAGGTGAAAGTAAGAAGAGTTTTAATCGCTCTGCCAGACGCGGGGGTCTCTCCAGAGATTCATACAGAACAATCTTGAACCTCTCTCTTTTTTTTTTTTTTAACATTTACAGACTTGCAACTCCTTTCAAACTCCACATCTGAACAAAAAGGGGGGGGGCTGGTTCTTTTTGCTGTTTTATATCATTCTTCATTTTTCTTCTTAGCTCTTAAAATGCCTCACCTTTTTATTGCATTTTAATAGAGTCTTCCTCTCTCCTTTCATGCTTGTTTAACTTGGTCATTATTTAAAGGTTTTTAGACTCACAATAATCGCTCTCTAAAAACAACACCAGCCGCCCAGAGGGCTTGCTTTTC
The DNA here is from genome assembly GCF_023159225.1 of Perognathus longimembris pacificus. Classification (NCBI taxonomy): domain Eukaryota; kingdom Metazoa; phylum Chordata; class Mammalia; order Rodentia; family Heteromyidae; genus Perognathus; species Perognathus longimembris. Next base: position 21,700,207 of record NC_063162.1, on the reverse strand, counting down.
TCTTGGTACATCCACAATTCTGGAAATTGGCCCCGTTTCAAGGCAGGAATATTGAATGTTTTAGAAATCAATCAGTCCCCAGCTCTCTGCCTGCAGTAGCTCCCCGTCCTCGCCACCCCACAGGGAGCCGGCAGCCGCCGGCAGCCGCCTGGGGTGACCGCAAGCGGAACGGGAGCGATCTTCTCCAGGCCTCGCCCCACGTGCAACCGAGCCCTCTGATCAAAGCACTTAAAGGTTCCCCGTCTCTCCCTCTGCCAACATGAGAGGTCTGGGGGGGAACATTTCTCTCCTTCCTCTTTCCCACTCACCTTTTGTGGGCCCTGGCCACTGTATCCTCTTTCAAGAGCTTCCCTTAGACTTGGGCCCCCTCCCGGGACCCCTCTGCCTCCACCTGCAGCTGGGTCGAGGTGTATTATGGGGGAGGTGGGAGACTCCTGGATGCCTTCATCTGCTGGGCAGGAAAGAGGGCACCTGTGGGCCAAGTCGCTTCCCCCCGGGTCTTCTCCAGCTGACCATCGAGACTCTTGGCCGTCTTAACTCCTTCCCTTCTGGGCTGGGGAGCAGGCAGGCCCGCAGGCGGTGCAGCTAGGGGGAGAATTCCAGCCTGGGCCACAAGCTACCTCGCCTCTGCGGTGGGGCCCGGGCGGGGCGCCTTACCAAAGGGGTCTCCGTCTTCTGCCATGGCGTTGATGCGCTTGTTGGCCAGGACCTGCACGTGCTTCCCGCTGGTGCGGCTGTAGAGCTGGTAGGTCCGGATGAGGCGGCGGCTTAGCTGATCCGTCACCAGGCTCTGCTCCCTCACATGCTGTGTAAAATTAGGTGAGGACTGAACAGTTACCTTTAGGAAATTGAAAAATACACAGCACGCCATTATAATGCTACTCCGCCCAGGGGCCCGAGTGGCCCCCATCACCCTGTCTCCCCCTCCCGCTGCGTCAGGCAGTCAGCAGGGACCGAGGGGGAAACCCTCCCAACATGCCCGCTCCGGCCACCCGCCCCCCCCCTCCGCCCGAGGGAGCCCCGCAGACCCAGCCCCGGATGGAGGAGCCCGGAAGGAGGGAGAATTGGGACCCACCTGTTGGGAGACACCCTGGGGCTCCCGGCCAGCTCGGAGCAGGGAAGCGGGCTCCCTGCCCAGCGCAGGCCCCCCGCCCGGGCCTTCCTAGAGGAGCAGGGTGCTTTTAAGTAAGGGGGGCAGCTGTACCCCACCCATGACATTTCTAACGACACCTTTGGGGAGCCAACGCTGAGAACGCAGAGGACCTGGGCACCCCGATCCTTGGACCAAACCGACCCCAAGGCTCCCCAGCGGGCCTCGGAAAGTGGTCTCTGCCACCATCGCCCCAGACTTGCCCTGGTGACAGATGCCGCCCCCCCCCCTCCCCGCGCTCCCGCGGTCCCTCTCCTCCGAGGCCAGGTGTAGGTGCTCGGGGGGGCGTCCCCGCCCACCCTCCCCGGCTCGCTGTGTGGCCTCCGGCGGGGCGCTCCCTCTCTGGTGCTCTCCCTCCCCGGGGCGGCTCGGGGCCGGGGCTCTGAGGCTCCCAGAAGCCCCGCTGCGCCGGGAGCAGTCGCCCTCCAGCCCCTCCCCGACCCGGCCCGCCCGGCCCCCGGCTCTGCGCAGCGCCCCTTACCTGGGCTTGGAGGCTGAGAACCAGCAAGTGCAACAGCCTGTGGGAGACAAAAGCGGGCGGGTGAGCGGCGGGCGCGGCGGGCGCGGGCGGCGGGCGGCGGGCGCGGGGGCGGCGGCGGTACTCACAGGCAGCTCAGCGCGGAGCGAGGGCTGCCCATGGCGTGCGGCCCCGGGGGCACCGAGCGCCGGGGCGGGCGGGAGGGCGCCGTCCCGCGAGCGGCCGCGGCGGCTGGAGTGGGGGTGGACAAGCCCGGGGGAGGGGGGCAGCGGCCCGGGAAGGTGCGGGTGCGGGGCCCAGCGGCGATCGCGACGCGGCTCCGCGGCTCCGCGGCTCCCGTGGAAAGTCGTGCTCGCCGCGCGCGCCGCTCCGCTCTGCGCCGCTGCCCGAGCCGGTGGCCGCTGGCTGCTCAGGAGCCGGAGCGGGCGGGAGGGTAACGGGCCGGCGGGGTGGGTGGGTAGGTGGGGAGGGAGGGGGAGGGGTGGGGCGGGGGACGCCGCACCGGGCGCGAAGGGGGGGGGGGAAGCGGAGCCCGCAGCCCCCGGCTGCGAGCTGGGGCCGGGTCGCAGCCCGGGGCGGGGGCGGGGCGGCCCGGGGCGGGGCGGCCGGCGGGGCCGGGATTGGGGGTCTGCGTGAGGGGAGGGTCTGGCGCCTCCCCCAATCCTGGGGTCTGTCCCCTCGCGAGCTCCTCCGGGGGGTCTGGGATGGGGGCGCCTGGGGGCAGTGTGCTCCGCGGGGTCCGGGGACCCTAGGCCCGGGCCTGCGGGCCCTCCCGGTGCTCGTCCCCCCGCGGGGGGCCGCGTCTGTTTGGGCCCCGGCTTCACCGCCGGCGTCCGGGCCACCTACTGGGTGCTGGACCCCCGCTCGCCCCTCGCCAGCGGCCGCCGACCGGGGCACGGAAGGCCGCGAGCAGAGCGCGCCTCAGCGACGGGACCCGACTCCCCAACTGTTGCTCACTCCCCGGCCCCCTGTGAGTCACTCCGGCCTCATTCCATCTCCCAGGACGCTCCGGCTCCCCCCCCACACACACACACCCCATTATCACGATCACCCCTACCCCGCCGTCCTTACCCCAGCCTCGCTAGCCCGAAGTCCGAATGGGGTCTCGAGCCACCGGGCAAAAGGAGGAGCCCAGAGGCCCCTGGCAGGACCTCGGCCGCCGCGCCCACCGAACGCCGCAGACGCTGCTAGCAGCCATTCCCCCTCCCAAGCCCATTTTTGTTCCTAACAAGTATTGATGCTCCCGCACTCAACAAGAGCGGGAGCCTCGGTGTCACCTGGGGGCGGGGTGGATACCATGGAGAAGGCAAGGGCTCGTGGGCTAAGTCTTTCTCAGCCTCTCACCTCATTGGGTTTCTGGAAACCCTGCGCCACAACTTTGCTTCTGTGGGAACAGTCTGAGCTGGACTATCTAGGACCAGCACTTCTGGAACAGGTAGAGCCATGGATGCCCTGCCCTGTTGCTGCCTTCACCCGCAGCCTCCAGCTCACTGGTCCCCCACGCTCCTTGGCTTGGGCTGGAGGAGCCTGTAGAGCCCCAAGGAAGACACTGTGTCCCATAAGGGCGCTCGCTGACCACTGTATGGAGGGGAGGGGGCAAGTTTGAGGGCTTGTGTCTCTACTATCCTCCTCAGAAAAAATAGACTCCCTGAATAGAACACCCCACCCCCTGTTTCCTCTCCTTAATCTGTTCATTTTTGCCTCTGGCTCACGCAGACCTTCAGACAAGTACTTGCTAAGGTGTCACCGTTTATGGCAAAGTTGCTCTGCACTTAGTTGTATGAATGAATGAGTGAATGAATGAGGAAGAAACTGGCTGAGCATTTCGATGTCAGTCCATGGTTAACCTCCGTAGGGAAAGGTGTCTCCCTCTCACCAGCAGGTAATAATTCTGAGCACCAGTTCTTGAGCACTTGCATCTTCGTAGGTGCTGTCTCCCCCTCAGCCTCACTGAGAAGCGGGGTTCTTTCAGGGGAAGTAGGGCAGGTGGGCTTCAGTGGCCACAGCCCAGGCCTGTGTGTTCTTTCACTGGCGTTTCATTTGCCCTTCCGCATTGCTCTATGCTGGCAAAGATGATGTCTGTTCAGTCTTTACCTCATGCCATGATCATAGCAGGCCCTCAAAAATATTAAGCTTTGCATGTATTTGAATGGATGGATGGGTAGATGGATGGATGGAGAAACTGCAAACAAGAGAATGGGCACTTCCTGAAAGGGAAAGTCTTCCCTAACATGGAAATAAGTCTGAGGAACAGAGAAGGAACCAGAAGCCAGGGAAAGGCCAGGGCAGCCATCCCATCTAGTAGCTTCCATCTGATCTAGAATGGGGGGGAGGCGGGGCAGAACAGCCTTTCACCTGGCTTCTGGAGTCCCCAAAAGGTTCTAAGAACCTTGGGCTGAACCTTAATGATCTTCACTAGCTCTCTTCCCTCCCCCCCCCCCCCCCATAGACATCCTGGGACCTAAAGGATCCGAGGGCAGAGTTTTGGCACCACTCCTAACCTATGCCACAGGTTTCTGTGGGACCAAATTCCTTTACATTCAGAAATTCCCACGAGCTGGATCTTCACTAACAGTTTGTTTCAACTTCACCTGTCCCCAAAAGTCCGTGTCTCCGGGGGACCCGGCACAGATGGGTCACCCCTACAGTAGCCGGCGCTAGGTGAGGGTGGGAGAAGGCGCAGTGACTGACAGATGCAAATGCTGCGCTTGGGCCCCCGCGGGCTGCCTCGGCCCTCCCTCTCCCTCGGGCTCGCTCGCCTGCCGGCCAGCTCCCTCGTTCCTTTATCTTATCAAAGCCCCGTAATTACAATTGCTATTTTGTTTCCTCGAATCTGCAATCAGAGCTCCCGGGCCCCGATGAGGGAGTGCCTGTCAACCTGATCGCTGAGTGACAGCCGGGCCACCTTTCGCGGCCACCCTCCCCACACGCTGCGCAAACACACACACACACTCACACACTCCCTCACCTACAAACACAAACACACTTCTCGCCAACACAAACGGCTCCTCTCTGCACACACGCCCTCGCCGAAACCCGAACGCAGCCCCGCAGCCGGGTCCCAGGCCCCTCGCGTCCACCCCAGCGGCGCCGGCCACCTCGCCGGCCCCTCGCTGCGCCGCGCGCCTCCCGCACCGGCGTTCAAAGCGCCGGCACCGCAGACAGTTCAAATGCAAATCGCCGAGACAGCGCTCTGCGCTTCGCACCCCGTCTGAGAGGGGCCGTCTCTCCCCCCCACCCCACCCCCACCCCCAAATGCGGGCCTCCCCCTTCCCCCACTGAGGCCTCCAAACGCCGGCGTGCGCCTTCCTCTCCCGAACGCCCCAGGCCCCGGTGTGAGCCGGCGGCCCCCCTACTGTGTGCTGCCGGGGCAGAAAGTGGGATCGGGGCAAGGTGAGATCCCGGAAGGAGGGAAAACAATTCCCAGGTCCGCGCACCGGGCGCCGCAGGGGGCCGGGCAGCTCCGAGACGGGGCGTTCGATGTGGATTGGGCCCCCACTGCGGGCAGGAGCGCGCTCGCAGCCGGCTAGCCCGCGCCGGGACGGCGAGCAGCCACACCGGGGAGAAATACAATGGACGATCAGCTGCGTCCTAGGGGGTCGCTGTCGGAGCGGGGCCTCGAGCTGGAGGGGGGCAGACGGATCGTCCTGGATGGCTGCCCGGAAAGGTGAGTGGATGCCTACAACTGAGCACGTGTCGGGGACTCGGAAGCTGCAGCCGGGAGGAACCGGGGGAATGCCACCGCCCCGCTCCTCTCCAGCCCAGCCCTTCCAATGAATAAGTGAATGAATGGAGGTATGCTTCCCAGCCCTAATGACTTATTCCCTAGCCCTGAGCCCCAAATCCCGCCGTCCAGACAACTTGGCGTGGCCACAAGCCTCTGGACGGGCGGCTGGGGGGGAGGGGAGGGGGACGGATGGCTCTGCCACGAGCGGCTCCAGCCTCGTCCACCAGAGGGCGCCGTCCCCGCCCCTCTCGCTCGTCATCGTGTGAATGGTTCCAAACCCGTCTAGCCTGTCCCGCCAAGCTGCTGGTGGTAGAACTTTGGTAAAGTCCTCTTGGGGTAGAGAAAGGCAACCTGTGACCTCGATCATCCAACAGAGAGGAGGGCATCCTCTTTTGCCCTCAAGAAAGGGACATCAGTTGAACACTGGGTCCCCTAACTCACCGTGGGGGTAGGAGTAACCTCCTCTATGTGGGGAAAAGGGATTGCTTTTCCATGTTGTGGGGGAAACTTGGAAGTCTCCCTCACTTACCCAAATACCAGCCCTTTCATTATCTAGGGGCCCCTCTCTCATGCCCACTCACTGGGCAGCTGATTGGTCTGACCCCCTCAGGCTCTGTTCCCTGTCCATCCTCAGCCTGTCTGGCCCCGGACTGTCTGGAGAGGTAACCCTTTGTTTGTTTGTTTGTGTGGCACTGACACCAAGCCACCCACCCCCAACACAGCTGCTGAACTGCTGACCCCAGAGCTGGCTGCATGCGGACTCCTTCCCACTGGGTTCAGGTTGTACACCTATCAGGTGGCCCCAGAACCACCTGACTCCAGGTGGGGAGGGTTCCCCACGTCCCCAACACCAGGCCGTGTGTTGGGGAGCAGGAACCTTTAGCCCAGGAGGCTGATTCCCAAGGGCCTCTTTCTGTCCCCATATGCCAGGCCACCCGGATTCTGGTTTCCTTGTCACCCAATCTGGCCAGTTCCCTCCATCTGGTCCTGGGAATCAGGTTTCTAAGAGTTCAGCCCTGCTCAACCTGCCTGAAAGGCTGGAGGAGCAAAGATTGGTCCCCACCCCACCCCTCACAGGCCTTCTCTCTGGGCCTGAGCCCCCTCATGGGGCTAAGGATGCACATTCCTCAAGCGTCTTAAGCCTACTTATCTGGCCCCCTGCCCATCAGCCTGAGTGCTGACAGAGGCCCAGACCCCTTGTTTGGAAGCTGATAACCTCCTGTGATGGCCCTCCCCCACCTGGAAGGACAGGGAAGAGCTGGATTGGAGCCATCCCCAAACCCCCTCCAGCAAGGCAGTTGGGTCTTAGGCCTGGTCCTGGCCTAAGACCCCACATTTCCTTCCCTGTTTCTCCAGGTCCAGGGCCATCCTTTGTGCTGTCACAGTGCCACCTGGTGGTCCCTAGGGAAATGCCACGCTAGCATGGGAAAAAGCCACACAAAACAAGTTGTAAAAACCCACAGTGCTTTATTGAAACCTTTACCTAAAAATGTAAAAAGTGTTTAAAAATAGGTCGTTCTGGACTTCAAACACTGACTTCCAATGTTCATGAGAAGGTCTTCCACCCTTATAGAAAAGGCATGGATGGTGTGGGACCAAGGCGCTATGGAGATGGCCCTTGCTATCCTAGCACCATTCCCATCTCTCTTCTACCCAACTCCTGAACCACACTCTCTTCTGCAATGAAGAAGAAACATTAAAATTCTTCGCACTTGTCCAGGAATGTGGTGTGTAGCACATGTAGCAGGCAGATACCTGGCCTGAGAAAAGCAAATAAGAAGAGGTCAGCATCTAGAACCTCAATCACCCCTCCCTTGCACCCTCCTTGATCCTGTTGGGCACCTCTCCCTTCCAACTCACCAAAGAGAGCTAGGGTCTGCCCCTCTGCTTTTTGGCAGGAAGGATAGGGGACAATTCAGCTTCCTCCTCTTCATCTACCTCTTCACTTTCATCGTCCTCAGAAACATCATTGTTTATAGTAACTGGTGGACCCAAGGCACAGAGGGAGGGGGATGTTAAAGCCAAACACCCCCCCCCTACACACACAAAGGTCAGTCATGCCCTACCCATAGGTTGGCAGGGACCCGACTTGCCTACAGTTTATGGTCCAGGTGGAAAGAATCTCATATACTAAACTCGGGGAGGAAGAGCCAAAGGAGTCGACATCACTGGAGTTGGGAGGAACTGAGGCAGGTTGATCAGGGAAGCTTGGAAGGAACAGGGTGGAGGCCATATCACTTCCCAGGCATAGCCAGAAAGGCATTCAGGCCTGAATGGGGGCTCCAGTGGGAGATGAGGCTGGGACAGAGGAGGATTGTGGAATTGGGGGGAAGGCCTGATGAACCCACTAAAGGTAAAAGAGGCAAGAGAGATCACCCCTCTTCTCACCAATCTGGTGCCGACCAGTGATCCGTACAGGGCCAGAGCCAGACTTCAGCCGGAAAGTCACAGGTGGTTGAAGCTGAAAGTCATCCAGACTGAGCTGGGGAAAAGACAAGGATGGATGAAGTACTGGCCCACTCCATCAAGTGGTAAGGTAAGTACAGTGGTCTTCAATTTCCCGCCATACCCCAAGATGGCTGGAGAACTCACCATGGGCTGGCAAGACAACTTGAGATTGGCCACAGGTACTGCAATCTCCTGGTGGTCATGGTTCCGGGCCACAATTTCCACCACATTGCACTCGTCCTTGGCCCCCTCGGTGAGGCAGAGCTGGGAATAGTATACAGGGCTTTAGGGTTTCCTCAGAGAAGGCCTGACACCACAAGGGAAGCCACCTACCCTAGAATTTGACCCAGCCTCAGAGGATAGGCAGAGTGAGGGGGCGTGGGAAAGCTATGGGAAGGGCCGCTCCAGCTGCCCTGTGGACGTCCATGCATCGCCAAATATCTCCTGCCCCTCACCATAGTTAATGCCAACACGTGCTCTGCATCGTCCTCCTTTTCCACTTTGAAGGTGAAGGACCGAGTGTGGCCCGAGAGCTCACAGCCTGGAAGAGAGGACGGGTGGGCGTGATAGGCGCGAGTGATGGGCGTGCGGGGGAGGGGGCTTCACCAACACCCTGGGCTCCTCCCACTCGGGCAGGTGCGGCCAGGCACACGCCTCGCCGTGGTGCATGACACTAGCGACGCCCGGCCCCTGGCGATCCCAGGAATTGGGTTCCCGGGCAGAGGGACCCCGGCCCATTGGCTCCGTCAGCCGCGCACGGATTTCTCTGCGTCCGGAACCGAGGAGTCCTCCGCCCCGTACACACGTGGTGCAAACCTTCGCGCTCCTCCTCGTCATGCCTACCGCCTGCCGCCCCAGAACCACCCACAGCACCCCCTCTTCCCAGTACCAAAGAAGAAGCTGTCCATGGTGACCGGGACAGGGCTCCGCGGGCCCCTGACACCCCCGGCCCGCACTCGGCTCTCCTGGCTCAGGAACGTTAAAGCAGCAGCGGCGGCGGCGGCCATGCTGTAAGGAGTCTGCAGGCCACGCCCCAGATACGTCCGGAACGCGGCGCCCCGGCTAGTTCCGGCCACGCCCATTAAAGGAGCCGCGCAGCCCCTGGAGGCGGCGCCCGGGCAAGTGACACTAAGAGTCCATCCTAACGTCCTTTCTCATTCCTTGGCCCAGTTGGCGCCAATTTGCTCAAGCTCAGTGCATCCTCTACAAGATCCTTTCTTCCAATCCAGGGTCAATTTAAAGGGCGTAAACATAAGAATGTAAACCAATTTCCGCTCCCCTGGAGGAAGCAGTGTGGTTCAGAGGGAAAAAAAAATTATCCAAGGGCCTGAAAAATGACTTGGTTACAGAATTCCTACCCCCATCAGCATGTGAGCCTTCATAACCCTAGACTTGCTATCCAAGTGGCCGGATGTAGGTGCAGCCGGACACTAGTAGTTCAGATGTGAGATTCAACTACTGCTCCTGGCTGCCCCACACGTTTATGATTCCAAATTCCGCTTGACTGCGCTTCCGTGAGCGCCATCCTGTCCTCTTTGCCTGTAGAATCTGGTGATTGTGTACAGCCCCTAACCTACATAGGGCAGGAACTTGGTAACTGCCCGAGTTCTTGCCACAATTGTAGCAAGATGACTGCTAAAAACCAGTCGTCTTAGCTTTTGCCTTGTAAGTTCTTTACTGGGAATGGGAGGAGGGCTGCCTTCAAGATCCAGTGTCTACCTTGGAAGAGCTGTGGAGAGGACAAATCCTGTTTCAAGTGTGGCACGAGAAGGTAGGCAGCAGACAAAAAGCTAGTAATGAACAGTACAACGTCACACTGGTTCACTTCAAGTTTTATTTTTGCCTCTTGCATGATCTTCAGATAATTTTACAGCTCATTATCTACAGGAACTGAGTTGTGATCTAAACAATGAAATGTCATTCCAACCGTAATAAATATTCATAACCATGGAAGATAGCATAGCACTTTACAATCCAAGAATGATGAGGGTACAGACCTGTTTCACATTTAGATGTGTGACCAATCAGCCAAAATGGTTAATAGACAAGATAAAAATCAAAAGCAACTTGTATAAAAACCCTGATTCCTTAAGATAAAATGCTATAAATTGTCCTCTACTGCCTGCAATGTATTCAAAGAAAACCAAGTAACATTCACTTGTCTTAAAACACCTAGTAGGGATCCTTCACTTCAGCCCTCAAAAATGCAAACTTGTTTTCAACTTTCCAACACACTACATCCTCCTATACAGTTCAAAAGTTTAACCCTAAAAAAGCAGCTCCATCCTGCTCCTCACTCAGCCCATCCTTTAGATACCATGTTTAAAGACTCAAAGACTAGTGGAACTGTGTAAAGGAAAACCAAGTTTTCTTCTTTGACCCTCTCATGTCAGCTGATGTAAAACTGCAGGGAACAAACTACTGTTAAGAATCTAGGCCAAAGCCAACCATGATGAAGAAAACGAATCCTGGAGAATACCTGCCAGCCTCAAGCTCAAAACCCCTTAAAAACACCAAGCAAAATTAAAATACATGAAGCTTTCAAAATCTGTGATTAAAGGAAAAAGGGTAACCATAAATCATTGGTTAAGGTGTACTCATTTCTTCATTTAAAAATTAAATACAAACATGCAAGAATTAAAGACTGATTCAGTTAAACCAGTAGTAATTGACATCAAATGACAACTGATCAAAGGGCAAATGAGACTACCCAGTCCCCTTACCCTCCCGACAAAGATGTCAAAAGTAACATTTCACAAGCTGATCTGTTAATTTTCAGAAGTGAAAGAACTTTGCAACAGATAAGCATCCTATGAAGTTAGGCTCTCATACCCAAAATGGTCATGGCCTATCCCTATATGGGAGGCACTTTTAAAAATAAAGCTTATTAGGAGCATATAAAAAAGACAAAAAGAAAATCTACCTTCCACTGATTAATATTATTCAAAGTGCCATTCTAAACCAACACCTTTCATTTCTGAAAGGAAAAAATATTTCAACACCGTAAACTGAAAGGATAGTCCTACTACAACTGATTTATATACAAATAAATCTACAAGTTTGTTGATTTGAGGCTTTCGCCACCAACAACTGCACATTTGTCCCTACAAAGCACAACATGCTTGAACCAATGGTCACTACAGAAAGGTAATTGGCCATGACTTACAAAAAAAAAAAAAAAAAAAAGCAAGCAGAGAACCTGCCCAAACTAAAAAGTAATGCCACAACCATCTTACCTGGAAATTCCACCCTGAAGCCTCTGAAACCTACTGAATCTTTTTCATCACTGCCATGTCTCCAAAGAATGACAAAGTGACTCTGATTACTGTTAGGTGAGAAATGCAACCACACTGGATGCAGAAAGTAGTGCTGACTACATTTATTGAAGACCCTTTTCCCTATATTCCCATGGAAGAGGTCCTGGCACCTAACAAGACCCAAGACCCAAAAGAGGGCCCAACATCCATTTCACACAGGATTTGCGCAATACTATCTTCTTCCAACCAGTGAGTAGTCTGAAAGTGTGTAGTTTTCTTTGTTTTCAATTCAAATGGCTGATTTGTTGCCACTCGGGAAGATGAACTGTTATGACGACCCCAACCATCAATCACAAGGTGGGGGTGAAGGACTTTGAACAGCTCCCAGTGCCGCCGACAAATGTCACAGGCTGCGGCCAAGTATAACCACATCTTTTGGAAAGCCTTCCATTTTTGCAATTTCAAAACAGCCTAGCTTGCTGTAAAATTCCAGGATTCTTTTATCATCTGGTCTCACTTCACAGAAAGCCCCTCGAGAGCCTAGAAATGAAACATGTTTACAATGCAAATAAGTTAATTACTAGAATTGGGAATATGAATTATAATCTTTAATGTATTTAATGCAGAAAAAGGGGCTCCTTTATACCAGTCACTAAATTTCACTTCATACAATGTGTAAAACTCATATTAATATTGAACAAGGAGTGAAATTCTCAAAAGAAAAAAAATTTTTTTTGGCCAGTTCTGGGGGGCCTGAGCACTGTCCCTGAGCTTCTCTCGCTCAAGGCTAGCACTCTACCACTTGAGCCATAGCGCCACTCTGGCTTTTTCTGCTTATGTGGTACTCAGGAATGGAACCCAGGGGTTCATGCATGAAAGGCAAGCACTCTACCACTAAGCCACATTCCCAGCACCCCAAAAAAATATTTTGTGTTTTTTTTTGGCCAGTCCTGGGCTTGGACTCAGGGCCTGAGCACTGTCCCTGGCTTCTTTTTGCTCAAGGCTAGCACTCTGCCACTTGAGCCACAGCGACACTTCTGGCCATTTTCTGTATATGTGGTGCTGGGGAATTGAACCCAGGGCTTCATGTATATGAGGCAAGCACTCTTGCCACTAGGCCATATTCCCAGCCCCCCCCCAAAAAAATATTTTAAAGAACAAGGTATGAGAAACTTTTAAGGTACATGATACCTTTGTTTAAAACATACAAATAGGGCCTGGGCACTCTCTCTGTGCTCTTTCACCAAAAAGCTGAAGTGGAGCTGTGACTCAAGTGGTAGGGTGCTAGCCTTGAGTAATCAAGCTTATGGTCAGCACTTAGCCCCAAGTTCAAGCCACAGGACAGGCACACACAAAAAATTACATTTCGAAGTTTCTTCATGAAGTTCATTTAATTTATAACTTATTTATGGACCTTCTGTCCATAAATTAAATTGCGGCTCAAAGTGTTTTTGGTATGGAAGAAGAGCACTTTTTAGTGATCAATTCACATGAAAGTGCCATGTGCCTGCAGTCCCAACTAGTTGGGAGTAGGAGAAAGGAGGCTTGCTTGAGGCTGCGAGTTTGACACCAGCCTAGGCAATATGGTAAGATACTGTCACACTCATAGAGAGTGGGCAAGGAAAAAATTCAGATTCACTCCTTTTGTTCTCCTCTGACCAAATAGTGTTAAGTCTACAAATATGTACTCACCATTAGCCTTTAGTGAAGATAGAAGACACGCCATCATGCTTTTGGCCACACTTGGGTCAGTTACTTTTTTGTGAATATCCATCTTTATCAAAGAAGGAAAGTTGGCAAGGAAAGTTTCTGGCAGTACTTCCTGTTCTTCATGGAAACTCAACATTATTTTCTGTAAAAGGTAGAATCTTTTGACTTAACAGTTCCTTATATATCTATATCCAAGAACTCAGTCAACAGGAAAATGAAAGCAATATTAATTCTTCATTATTACATAAGTAGCACAGAGAGTATTATAACAAATATTTTCACTTTAGAAGCTTATCTAGGCAGCTGTAGATATTGGAGATATAGCTCTGTATGGAACACAGACAGGAGATTCTGTATGGACACTGCAGTTGCAAAGGGAAGGATTGTTACAATGGATGTGTTCTAGCAGTGGAAAAGGTGTTTGCTACTTTCGTCCAGAGCTTTGTTTTCTAGACCAAGAATACATTCTTAGTTATAAAACTCCAATTTTGTTTCACTACATTCTATCAACAATAATAGTTCTTTTATATACATATATGTGTATTTTTTATTTTTATTATTGAGGTAATGTACAGAGGAGTTGGTTACATATGTAAGGTAGTAAGTACATTTCTTGTCAAACTTGTTACCTCCTCCCTTCATTTTTGTCCCACCTCCTCAATTCCCCAAGTTGTACAGTTGGTTCCCAACATATTATCTTGTAAGTATTGCTGTTGCATTGGTTCGCCTTTTACCCTTTTTTTCACCATTTTGATGTTCCCGTTCCCTTCCCCAATTCAGACAAACATATGTACAATACCCAGGGTACCAAAATCAAGGACAATGACAACATAGGAAAGATAAAAGAAAAAAATAATTTCACATAGTGCATTAAAAATAACAATAAACCACTTGTTTCCAAAATTTGGAGTTCATTTTGCTTAGCATCATCTTATGTGATCATATGTACATAGCTACTGAGCTATTGTGATCATATGCTAGGACTATCCTATCCTACACATATAGTAATTATTGCCAATGAGAAAAAACATTTCTTTGGGTCTGGCTCACTTTGCTTAGGATGATTTTTTCCAATTCTTTCCATTTCTTTATAAATGGGGCAATGTTATTTTTTTTTGATAGAAGCATAGAATTCCATTGTGTATATATACTACAATTTCTATCAACTATAGTAGTTTTCTCTATTTCATCTTCCTCTTTTTCTTTTTTCCAAGATGTTGATGATGATTAAAGTCAGGACTGAGCAACATCTTCAGGCTCCCTATTTATTGTACTATATAAAGCATCTGGTATATGTTCTGGAGATCAGATAGGAAAAAAATACTGGTGTAAAGAAAGTAAATTCTCCGGGGCTGGGAATTTGGCCTAGTGGTAGAGTACTTGCCTCGCATACATGAAGCCCTGGGTTCGATTCCTCAGCACCACATATATAGAAAAAGCCAGAAGTAGCACTGTGGCTCAAGTGGTAGAGTGCTAGCCCTGAGCAAAAAGAAGCCAGGGACAGTGAGTGCTCAGGCCCTGAGTTCAAGCACCAGGACTGGTTAAAAAAAAAAAAGGAAAATAAATTCTCTATTTGTGTCGTATTCATTTAGTTATATATTCCAGTAATTTATTCTGCAAATAATAAGGAAAACAAAAAATCCTTTCACTTTAGTTTTATAAATTCGTTTACTGCCAGGTGTGCTGGTAGCTCATGTCTATAATCCTAGCCACTCAGAAGGCTGAGATCTGAGGATCGTAAGTCCAAAGCCAGCCCAGGCAGGAAAGTCTGTGAGACTTATTATGTCTAATAAACTCCTCAGAAAAAGACAGAAGTGGTAGTGTGGCTCAAGTGGTAGTGCTAGCCATGAGCACAAAGAGGATTATGGACAGTGCCCTGGCCCTGAGTTCAAGCCCCAGGACCAGCCCCCTATACCCCCCAAAATAAATTCATTTATTATTGTAAAAGCAAAGACAATTTTATATTTAAAAAACAAAAGTAATGGATCTAGATTTTTTTTTTTTTTTTTTTGGCCAGTCCTGGGGCTTGGACTCAGGGCCTGAGCACTGTCCCTGGCTTCTTCCCGCTCAAGGCTAGCACTCTGCCACTTGAGCCACAGCGCCGCTTCTGGCCGTTTTCTGTATATGTGGTGCTGGGGAATCGAACCTAGGGCCTCATGTATATGAGACAGGCACTCTTGCCACTAGGCTATATCCCCAGCCCCTGGATCTAGATCTTTAAGCCAAGTGTCTTACCTAAATAAACTGATTTAAAATAAAGAAAAAAAAAAGAAGGCTGGGGACTGGAGATGGATGGAGCTGTAAGCTCAGTGGTAAGAGTACTTGCCTACTATGCTTGAGTCTCTGAGTTCAACTCTAGCACCGCAACAACAAAAAAATTCTAAAAATTTTCTGTAAGAAATTAACTTAGAGGGGCTGGGAATATGGCCTAGTGGCAAGAGTGCTTGCCTCGTATACATGAGGCCCTGGGTTCAATTCCCCAGCACCACATATACAAAAAACAGCCAGAAGTGGCGCTGTGGCTCAAGTGGCAGAGTGCTAGCCTTGAAAAAAAGAAGCCAGGGACAGTGCTCAGGCCCTGAGTCCAAGCTCCAGGATTGGCCAAAAAAAAAAAAAAAGAAATTAACTTAGAAAACACTGGGGCTTTGGCTAGGAATGTAGCTTAATGGTAGAAAGCTTGCTTAATTAGCATGAACAAGGCCCCATGTTTAATCACTAGCAGCACAAAACCAGAAAAGTCAGTGAAGAAAGCTCTGAGAGCGTGCGTACATACACACATGCACACATTTATACTTGGAGCTGATTGGAGCTGATATTCTACCACTTGAATTACACCTGCACTTCCAGCTTTCTGCTCAGATTTGTCTTTCCAGGCTCGCTCTGAACTTCTACTGAAGCTCTGGGTTCCATTCCTCAGCACCACATATATACAAAAAGGCTAGAAGTGGCACTGTGGCTCAAGTGGCAGAGTGCTAGCCTTGAGCAAAAAGAAGCCTGGGACAGTGCTCAGGCCCTGAGTACAAGCCCCAGGACTGGCAAAACAAAACAAAAAGATCACAACCTCTTGCATATTTAGGATTCTAAGTGTGAGCTACTGGCACCTAGCCCACTTTTTATGTTTTAATAAGCACTTTATGAAAACAAGCCAAAAATAAATGGTTAACCATGGTGTAATTCCAAACCAGTGTATTACCTCAGCCTCGGAGAGCTCTTTATCACCATTTGGCTTGGTATACTTCTCCTGCATGAAGGGAATCCAGGAAATTTTACATTTTTTAATAAAAGGGGTCACATCTACAGTGCCCAAGGCATAACCACATATGCCATCTTCATCTTCCAGGACAAAACAATAATCCAGACTTAGGGAAAGCAGCCCGCCTACTAACCTGCTCAGAAGGAAAGAGGCTAGAGTCAGCTCATGAATTACTAACAAGAAATTCAGAATTCAGTAATACAAGGCCCAATGTACTTCAATAATAACTTATGCAAATTACTCTTGGTATGAAAGAAATTACAAATAAACATAATTTGAGATTTTAATAAAGATAACCTGAACTGAAGAAAATACACTTCTTTTCAGTTCTCACCTCCCCTCAACCTGATAAAGCTGGCTATGAAATGTCTACTCCCAAGTCCAAATAAACATCACATACTTGTCTCCAATAAGGTCAGGCTGACTTTGAAAAGGTAAACCCACTCCGTCATCATACATTTCTCTGCAAATCTTGTACACGGAAGCCTGAAAATACAATCTAGTTAGGCACATCAAGAAAAATGGCACCATATTCTATCAACGACTTCTAAGAAGCCAGGGCCAGGGTGTTTACCTCTTTAATCCCAGCACTCAGCAGGCTGAGGGAGGTAGGAGAGTTAAGGGACCAGCCTGCCTACATAGTGAGACTGTCTCCCTCAAAATACAAACAAACTAGGTATATGGTCAGTCTTAGGAGGGAGTAAGTAACAAAATATCTGATCTGTCACAAACATTACTTATACTTCATTAAAGACTTGTTGGGCTGGGGTTGTAGATCAATACTTGCTTTAGCATGCTCAAGGCTCTGAGTTCATTCCCCAGAATTACCAAGACAAAAAACAAAAAAAGACATTCACTGAGTCATTTGTGGAAAACGGCATGGATTTAGTAAACACTGAAAATTTTGTAGGGTATGGTTTTTAGTAGTTAAGGTGTGGATTGAAAATCCAGCAAACTTACGAGTTTGAAAGTCTCTCAACGTCACTTTTTGAGACAGGATCTCATATGTAATCCAGACTGTCCTCAGCCTTCTGAGTGCTGAGAACCATAGGCAAAGTCTCTCAACTTTACTTAAGAATCGTTATACAACGCATTAAAGCTGCTACTGTCTTTAATCAGGCTTTTCTTTTTTGGCCACACTGGGGGCTGAACTCAGGACCTCACGTTTGCTAGGCAGGTACTGTACTGCTGAGCCACCAGCCAGGCTTGCTTTCCTTTATAGCCAACTGTCAATAGTCTGTAGGTATTAACAGAAAATTACAGAATTTTAGACAGTATTTTGTAATTCCAACTCTAAGTTCACTTGACTATTATTAGTAGTATTTGGTATTTCTGTTCTTTATGCTGGCACTGGAGATTAAAACTCAAGGCTTCACACTTTTGCTTATTAGCTTTTTTGTTCAAGGCTGGAACTATGCCACTTTAACTGGAGGTAGTGTCACGGCCTTTTTTTTTTTTTTTTTTTTTAGCCAGTCCTGGGGCTTGGACTCTGGGCCTGAGCACTGTCCCTGGCTTCTTTTTTGCTCAAGGCTAGCACTCTGCCACTTGAGCCACAGCGCCACTTCTGGCCATTTTCTGTATATGTGGTGCTGGGGAATCGAACCCAGGGCCTCATGTATATGAGGCAGGCACTCTTGCCACTAGGCCATATCCCCAGCCCCAGTGTCACGGCCTTTTGTGCCCAGACTGGCTTTGAACCCAGATCCTCAGATCTCAGCCTCCTGAGTAGTTGGAATTATAGGTGTGCACCACACCACCAGTGACTGACAGTACTAGGATTTGATCTCAGAGTCTCATGCCTACTAAGCAGGGGCACTGAGCCACACCCTCTAGCCCTGATTTTTGTTGGTTACTTTTAATGTAGTCTGGCTTCCCGCCCAACCATGCATCTAGGCATGATCTCACTTATATTAGACTTCCTGGTAGCTAGGGTACTTGCCACTGTGTCCACCTCTTCATTGAGAAGGGGTCAGGACTGTGTGTTTGCCAGTCCTGGGACTCGAACTCAGGACCTGGGCATTGTCCCTGAGTTTCTTTGGCTCAAGGGTAGCTCTCTAGCAATTGAGCCACAGTGCCACTTCCAGCTTTTTCTGAGTAGCTTATTGGAGATAGTCTTACAAACTTGCCTGACTGGGCTAGCTTTGACCTACAATCCTTACATCTCAGCCTCTCAAGTTGCTAGGATTATAGGCGTGATTCACCTGCACTCTGCTGGACCTGGACTTTCCAAAGGGTGGAATGAAAGAACTTAGCACAACATTTGGTTCAAGTTGAAAGCCTGATCTCCTGATGGCACAAGCGGGAGGTGATGGAGACTCTAGACGGTGGGGCCTAGCTGGGAGGAGTCAGTCACTGGGTTGTACCTTTGGAGTATTTTATTCCAGTGCCCTAACTTTATTTCCCAGACACAAGCGATGAAGTCAGGAGCTTTTCTATACTATCTTCTTAGGCTTTCACTGCCCTATGACAGGCCCCCCAAAACAATGGTACCAACCAACCATGGACTAAAAAATGATTTTTTAGACACTTTTTGGCACAGCAATGGAAGGCTAGCTCAGAGGCCCATCTCAGTGGCAGTGCACCTGCCTAAAATGTTCAAGGCCCTATGTTTACATAGGAGAATAACAACAAAAAAAGGCAGCAAAGCTTGTGTTTTAAAACACAGAAGTCGGGGCTGGGGATATAGCCTAGTGGCAAGAGTGCCTGCCTCGGATACACGAGGCCCTAGGTTCGATTCCCCAGCACCACATACACAGAAAACGGCCAGAAGTGGCGCTGTGGCTCAAGTGGCAGAGTGCTAGCCTTGAGCAAAAGGAAGCCAGGGACAGTGCTCAGGCCCTGAGTCCAAGGCCCAGGACTGGCCAAAAAAAAAAAAAATAAAAAAAAAAAAAAATAAAACACAGAAGTCTTCTTTTAACTGGTAAGATTAAAGGAAAGTTGTGGGTATGCATCCAACCAATCACACAAGTTGATAGGTAGACAATTACCTCATCTTTAGGAAAATATGGTCTGATAGTATAAACTTTGGAGGTAGGAGTCAGTGGGGGTGGCTGAAAAAAGAGATCATTTGCCCCATCAATTGGCAGCAAACGCTGTAGGAAGAAAAAGAGGGATATGAATTAGTACAAGGAAAATAGCTTTTTTTTTTAAATTGAGTGTGCACTGCAGATTACCAACTTAACATTAACTGGCTACTGCAGGCAGACCTAAAGAAGAGGGGATGCTATGCTTTACTATATAAACACTTCTCTGCTGGGAATGGGGAGTGCTTCTGAATAAAAATTACCCAAACTAAGTAACACACTGAATATTATCAAGAGTTTAAATTTACAATAAAAGTAACAACAACAACAAAAAACTATTCCAATTATGACATATCTTTTTTTTTTTTAAATCAATCTTAAATAGTCCATCTTTCTACTACAAGATGGCAGAACAGAATGTCAGGAGGAGAGGTTTGGTCTGAAGAGGGTTATCTGTCCAGGAGACGCTTTATCCCCAAAGCAATGCGCTTCAGTTTGCTGTGCGCAGCAGAGCACCTGTTGGGGGGAGAAAAGTAGAGTACCTGAAAAGTCCATGAACAAATTCCACAGCAAAAAAACTTCATAGCTGTTCATATCTCCACTAATAGATTAACTCTTTCAAGTACATATTAGTATAATAACTGGGAAAATGTCCAAAAGCCCTTTACCACTAATTTGCATAATTATTCATCTTTTTTGCTCATGGAGTTTCCACTGGCAGATAAGCATGCGCGCATTGTGCATTGCGGGCGCAGATTTAAATGCTGTGCGACCTGCAAAGAAACAATGTGAAGTGTATACCTAGAGCCGCTGCGCTTCGCAGGCGCGGGGGGATTGGCAGCATCTCCTTCAGAAATTACTGTGAAAGAGGAGGAAAATTTGATTTAAAATCCAGCAATGTAAATTAAATTTGGGACTAGAGAGCCTTCGGCAGACCAATCCTTCCAGCCATCTGATGCGCAACATAAGGTTTCTCATAAAACAAAGAAAATGTCAATTCAGTTGTGAATTCATATTGATACCTGGAACTCTCCTGCTAGACCACCTCTAAAGGCCCAGGGTTCTTGGTCTCCAATTAAGAACTGTGCTGAAGAATGACTACGACACCCTGTTGAGATCAGATCCAAGCGGAGAATGTTACGAGAAAGGGGATTTCCTGGGGTCTCAAATGTCCAACAAACTAGCAAACACTTCGTGGAAATAGCTCTCTAACAGTAATATTCCAGGGTTTCAGGGCAAGGCTGTGATAATAATTGTATTTTAAAATTTGAAACATTTCATTACTGTTTCTTCTTCTGATTATTGAAAGTAGCTTTTAATAGTTCTCTAATTATTGAAAGGAAATCCCAAACTTGTGTGGGTCAACTTTAAATATTTCTTAGTTATAGCTATATAAATCATAGCCAGCTGTTTGCTCTATTGTGAAATTACAGTCATTATAAACAAATAAGACAAGTCATTTTATTATCACAGCCTATGAAGGAATTAAACCTGTCTGAAGTCACATTGTATATTTTAAGGAAGGGTACAGGGAAGGGAAAAGGGAAAGGATAATCTTGTCAGAAAACTATGGTCAGCAGAATAAATACAAGGAATTGTTACTAAGTTGACAAAATGAAACACAATGGTTTTTATGTGGGCAAGGACAATCCGAATTCAGAGTTGGCTAGGTAGAATACCAGACCAGTCTGGTATACTCTGAGAATTAGGGGAGCCAATTAATGCTCCTAATTAGTCCAGAACTAAAACATACTCTTGTTAAAAGTATGACAGTATCTCTGGTTCTTCTAATCAGCATTATCTTTGCAATGCATGAAACACAGGCATGGGACAGTAGGCTTTTAGATCCAGAAGTCATTATGTAAGGTCACATTATTTGAGTCATTATTTAACTTCATGGGTAATAAAGCTAGTTAACAATGAAAAGATCATTAAAGTATTTGGAAAACAAATCTGTATCACCTGCCTAGTCTTCTGACAAGATATTAGCAGCGCAATATAGTTCTTTTCCATTGGAAGACAGCATTCTAACTCCTGTTCAAGTTAACAGTCTCATCAGTTTAAGATATAGTGTGCTAGTCAGACAGTCCCAAAGCAAATCAAATTTTTGTTGACAATTCAAGCCCATTAAGAAATTATATCTGGGTTTGTCATGTTTCAGGGGTAGGGTTTTGTTTTCAATACAGAAAAGGTTAATATTTAGAAAATAAATATGAAATAGGGTCAAAATTTGTTGACTATAAAGAGAACTTGCCCCATTTCATAATTCAGTGTGATTTACACTGCAGGAAAAAACTATACTTCTCAAACTTTTAAGATCAGCCAATTTCCCCTACCCCCCACTTTGAGACTACAACGTAACTAGCACCTCCAACTATTACAATAAGAAAGCTGCATGTACGAAGAGCTGTATAAATGAAAACATGGTTAATGCCTCAGTCGCTGCGCAAACGTGACTTCAGTTCATGCCTACTACTCTTAATTCTACCTGAGCTACCTCACAGATAGAACCTTTCAATTTAAACTAATTAATCATGACGCGCTGTGAACATCTGCCGCTGTCCATCCAATAGTAGTAGACACTTGTGCTGAGGATTCTCCCATCTGTACACAATGGGGAAGAAGATAATAGAAGTTATTAGTAATCAAAAGTACTACATAGCCACATTCTTTAAAGGACTGAATGCCAGCTGGACTGGAAAGAAGGAAAACAAAGAGTTCTTTAATCTTAGCCCTTCCTGTTGTGAGCATTTGTAGAGCTATGTGGATGCCAAGTTCATTACACAAAACTTCTAAAATATTCTGACCTTTCATGTACAACAATCTGTACAAACTGGGAAAATTACCTCCATAATTGCATAACACAAAGAACATAGCCTAATAATAACGTATATATAATCACAGACAAGAATGTATGTAATCACAAACTTAACTTTTAGCAATTCATGAATTTGAGTATGAAACTCAATAATCCGGTTTTCAAGGGCTGCGGGTATGGCTCAACCGGTAGAGCACTTGCTTAGCAGGCACAAGGCCCTGGGCTCAATTTCTAATATGTTCCTCTCACCAGATTTCAGGGTCAAAATTCTAGGATCTTAGAAATTTAAGATGTAAATCCTTACAAAGATTGTTTGCAACAAGGCATTGGTAACTCACATTCATAACCCTACTCAGGAGGCTGAGATATGATAATCATTGTTTAAAACTAACCTGGGTAGACAAAATAAGAGGATAATCTTATTTCCCATTAACCAGCAAAAAGCCGGAACTGGAGGCCTGCCTTAAATGTTAAGAGCATCAGCTGTGAATGAAAAAGCAAAGCAAAAAGTCCAGGCCTGCAGCTGAAGCCCTAGTACTAGCATATACACACACAAAAAAGATTATTTATAATCTCCTGGCCAGATGCCTACAAGGTAATACTATCATTTAGCTGAGGTTTTTCCAGGCCTTGAAGCAATTATCTCCCACCTACAAAAGGGATCCTAAAATCTTCTAACAAAAGGGTTTAAATCTACCTGTTGTACTTATACAAGAACCCAAAAGAAGTTCTTTCAATATTTTCAAATCAACAGAGAACTCTTTAAGCAGCCAATTTAGATCTACCGCATAAAAAATGTTTTTTTGTTTTTGTCTTTTAGTATTTAAGAGCCCAAAGGTACATGGGCAGATAATGAAATCTCATTACTACTCCTTTATTAATCTAAGCTCATGGTGTTTAGACCATGTACTTGACTACTATGAAAACTATGACATGTCTGTCAGCTTTGCTGCCTGCTGTGTGCTATATGTAAGTCCATTACATATTCCTTATAGCTGGATTGAAAACCTGGAAATAAAATGAGATCCCTATAAAACTCGGCCATGCTGGTGCTTTTTTTTTTTAAACCAATTTTCAGAGTAAAAAAAAAAAAAGATCACTGTTTTCAAAAGTCCAGTGAATAAAGCAGAGTTTTAGGGGACTTTAATTTCCATCCCCTGCTAAAACCAATTACTTGGTAGAGGGATAAAGAAAAAGCCACGTGAAATAATACTGAATAGCACCAGAATAGCCTTCACTAAAGCTCGCATGCGCACAGGGCTGGGAGGATGGCATCCTCTTGCCAGGCCCCTTGGGTCATTTCAGCAGTTGTTCTATTAAACACAGCATTAATGTTAACAAGACACAGCAAGCAGCAGAAGCATATAACGTCACATTTCATAGAGTCTCATCTCCAAATCAGATAAAAGTAGTATACAAGGTTCCATCCAGGAAGCATTCAGTCAGAGCAAGTTAAAGTCAGTACTTTCTAACATATTTTCAAGATACTTATGCTGAATTAGCCCAAGGGAGAAAAATCAGTGTGTTTAAACTACTAAGACTTGAATCTCAAGTCTTCAACAATGACTACCTTTGAAAGAACCCTAGGCAAAGAACTGAAAAAGATTTTGAAATTTGCCAATTCCCTAAAATGGGTTTTCTCCCTGTGGGATAATTTCTTTAAAAAGGATAAATATATATTGGAAGAGATTATTCCTGGTGCACCTACCTAACCACTGTACAAAAGACTTCACCATAGACATTATACTCTTGATATCCCAAACATAGGAATACATGTCATAAAGGATTGTCCTGTTGGCACAATTGGAGAGCCGAGTGAACATCCCCATCACTAGTCCACACATCTCCTCAAACTTGGCTGCTCGTGACCGCCATTCTTCAATCTATTGAGGATAAATAAGAGAGACAAAAAGTTGTGAGCTTAACAGTTATAAACTAAGGTATTTTATCAGATATCCTGAATACTAACGAACGATAACCTAAAAACTGGTTAAGAAAGTAAGTTTGGCCAGCGCCAGTGGCCAAACTAGCTACCCAACTGGCTGAGATCAGAGGATTGCAATTCAAAGCCAGCCCAGATAGGAAAGTCCATGAGACCCTTATCTCTAATTAACCACCAGAAAACCGTAAGTGGCGCTGTGGCACAGGACAACACCCAGGCCCAGAGTTCAAGCCTCACAACCAAAAAAAAGAAAGAAAAAAGAAATTAACAGCCTGTGTCTCTTCAAACTGACAAATATGCCTAAAATAACCAATGTTAGTTTTCTTTGATTCCTAACTAATCAACTGACCAGATTCAGTTGGACCTATGTTATCCACTTTGAAGTACATATTCTGAGATCAAACCCCAGAATATATTCAAGTTTGGCTGGCTGGCTGGTGGCTCACACCTATAAGCCTAGCTACTAAGGAGGCTAGTATCTGAGAATTGTGGTACAAAGCCAGCATGGCAGAAAAGTTTGAGAGACTCTCATCTCCAATTAACCACCAAAAAGGCAGCTGTGGCTCACAAGGTAGAGCACTATCCTTGAGCAAAAAAAGGACAGTGCCTAGGCCCTGATTTGAATTCCCAGGACCAGCACACACATACACACACACAAAAAAAGAGTATGTTCTAAAATGTGGTCAATTTTGTATTCATTTCCACTGTTCTACTTATTATTATAGGCTCAAGTCTAAAATTCCAGGTATATGGGATACAGAGATTAGGGAGAACGGCAGTTTGAGTGTAGCCCAGGCAAAAATTTCAGTGAGACCCGGATCCCAACCAACAAGCCACAAACGGTAGTATAAGAATGGTAAGAGGAGGGCTGGGGATATGGCCTAGTGGCAAGAGTGGTTGCTTTGTATACATGAAGCCCTGAGTTCGATTCCTCAGCACCACATATATAGAAAGAGCCAGAAGCGGCACTGTGGTGCAAGTGGTAGTGCTAGCCTTGAACAAAAAATGAAGCCAGGGACAGTGCCCAGGCCCTGAGTTCAAGGCCCCAAGACTGGCAAAAAAAGAATGGTAAGACATTAGGCGCCAATGGCTCATGCCTGTAATCCTAGCTACTCAGAAGGCTGAGATATGAAGATCTCAGTTCAAAGCCAGCCCAGGTTGGAAAGCCTGTAGAGACTCTTATCTCTAATTAATCACAGAAAAAACTGGAAGTGGCGCTGTGGCTCAAGTGGTAGAGTGCTAGCCTTGAGCAAAAAGGAGCTCAGAGACAGTGTCCAGGCCCAGAGTTCAAGCCTCAGAGCTGGCAAAAAAAAAACAAGAGGATGGTGGCTCAAGTGTTAGAGCACTTGCAAAGCAGAGTTCAAAAACCACAGTACTGCCAAAAACAACAGTAACAACAAAAAAACCTTTTTCCTTATACTAGCTTGGGAAACCATCCAGGCTAAGCAACTCTGGTAATACTGGATGCACTTGGGAGGCAGAGAAAGGAGGATGGGAAGTTCTAGACCGATTAGAGCTACAGGTGACAACCTTGTATCTAATTAATTAAGCACTTACTTTTTCAGAGTCTTTTCCTTTGCAATTGACACTGACAACACTGCTATTTGCTCGAAGCCACTGGAATTCCCGGAGCATCTGTGCTCCTTTGGGTCCATGCTCATAAGGAAGATAGAACAAATCAGCAAGTAACTGCAAATCCTCTAGAGTCACTGGTTCTGCAGTATACAAAGGCTTTTCATTGGGCCCTGGTACAAACTGCTCCTTGTTTGTTTGCTCATCAGTCTGCATAGGTGCAACATCACTAATGCAATCTTCTTGCATAGACATCTCTGGGGATTTTGATTCAGCTATACTCTCCTTATCAGTATCCATTGGTTTCAATTCCTCTGCCATTTTAGCTTCAACAATTTCAGTTAGTATTTGATTGTCATTCTTTTGGTCTGCTTCTTCCTGTTTTTCTACTACCATGTCCATGGGTTCCTCATCAGGCTGTTTCTTTTCTTCTTCCTTGGTCAGAGCTGTAGGTTCACCACTCAAAGCTGCTCCCTGGCTCATAATAGGCTCCTGGTAAACAGTGGTAACCACAGTTGTGGCATTTAAAGATGGTGCTGCAACCAAGGGCGTGCCATCAACTACACTTGCTTTAGCTCCACTGTGTGCAACTTGCCTACCTAGAAAATAATCAGAAAGAACAAAGTAGACTCAGAGGTACTTTTCTTGGGGTCAAATGTGGAACCAGAACCTCAATTTGAGATTCTAAATACTTTGGGCTCTCAGAAAAGTGAAATTTCTCTAAATCACTGAAGAGATAAGGATGAAGGAGGGTGTTTGTGTATGGTAACGGTAATTAACACCTTTAAACATACTATGTGCCATCATCTATCATTAGCTTCTCTTTTGAAGAGCTGTATTTAAAAGCAATTTTTACAAATTAGCATTTCATCAAGATAAAAGCTATTTAAAACCCAAAGTATGATATCAGATCAAGTGGTAAAATATCTGCCTTGTAAGTACAAAGTCCTGAGGCTCAAACCCCAGTACCACCAAGCAAAAAGAAAACACACCCTACTCTCGAATGAAAAGAGCAGAGCTGCCCAACTGCAAGTTTAAGAGTTTAAGCCTCAGTACTTCCCAAAAAGTCCTATTTTTTTTTTCGGGGGGCAGGGGGGGTTTAGTCATAGGGCTTGAACTCAGGGCCTGAGTACTGTCCCTGAGCATTTTTGCTCAAGGCTGGTGCTCTACGAACTTTAATCCACAGCTTTACCTCTGGGTTTTCTGGTGGTCAACTGGAGGTAAGTCTCATGGACTTTCTTGCCCAGGCTGGCTTTGAGATCCTCAGATCTTGCCTCCTGAATAGCTAGGATTACAGGGTTGAGCCACTAACACCCAGCAAGACCTAGTATTTCAATTTCACTTTGCTTAAGTATGAGAGCTTAGCTGAGCATGGGTGGCTCACAGCTGTACCCTAGCTACTTGGGAGGCTGAGATATGGAGAAAAGCAGTTTGAAAGCCAGCCTAAGCAGAAAGATCTTGAAATTCCATCTCCAAAAGTAAACAACAAAATTAGCAAGGCTAGAAGTGTGGCTCAAGCGGCAGAATGCCAGCTGAACAAGCAAGCCAGGCAAGAACATTTGTGATTCAATACTGGACCCTGTGCAAAAAAAAAGTGTAAGGGGGCTGGGAATATGGCCTAGTGGCAAGAGTGCTTGCCTCCTACACATGAAGCTCTTGGTTCGATTCCCCAACACCACTTATATGGAAAACGGCCAGAAGGGGCGCTGTGGCTCAGGTGGCAGAGTGCTAGCCTTGAGCGGGAAGAAGCCAGGGACAGTGCTCAGGCCCTGAGTCCAAGGCCCAGGACTGGCCAAAAAAAAAAAAAAAAAAGTGTAAGGGCTTAAGGTAACATGACAACATTCGTTACACTGTCACTTGTTACATTGTCACTCATTACACTGTCATTCTACCATGCAATCCAACCCCTTTCAAAGATGGTCAAACTCACTGCTATACTGGTGAGGTACACCGAAGTCCTGCAACCATTCTGTCAGGGCTAGCTTGAGAGCCATCTGAGGACTGTAGAGGACATCAGTTTCAATATCTTCATCACTGCCTTCATTTTCTAACTTTATCTGGATCGATACAGTACTGTCTTCGCTATCAGCTGAAAGAAAAGCACAAAAAGTTTTGATTACAAAAGTCTCCTTACAAGTGAAAGGGATGAGTCTAGTTTCAGTAAAATCACAGCAGAACTAGAACCTTAAGTACAAAAATGGAAGTATGACTAAGATCCTCACTAAACTTTCATTTGCAATAAAATCACCTAACTATTCCACTAAATGGCTACTTACCCAATTGAAATAAGAAATACTATATTAACAATCATTGAAAAAATTTACCATAAATGACTACTGAATATGAATTATTGAGAACACAAGGTTGGAGTTACTATGCATTCCAACGAGAAAATACTCGCTGGTCTTCAGGGGCTTATATAACTTCATTATTAATGAATGCAATAGAGGGACAAAGAATAGAAAAATCAACAGAACACTTTTATAAGAGCACAGATAAAGCAATTAAAAAAATAGGTAGAACCAAGTATAGGAAATTAAGCCTGGATCTTTAGCCGAGTAGTCCAAGCTCCTATATTCTTAGCTTTCCTTCATTTCCCTGCAGACAGCCCGGATGGTAAGTGAGAGCTACTCCATAGTACATGCCAAAGACAGAAAGGTTAAATGTTATATGGAGTGGATTGAGACTGTACTGCTAGTTTTGTGTTTTTACTGGGGAGAAAGTATTGTTTATTAGTTCAATAAACAATTGGAAGTTTGTGGCCCTGAACCACAGCTAACTACCACCAAGTTTCAAAACAGAAAGCCTCAGTTCTCCAAGCGCATCAGTGCATTCACCTCTAATCTGTGAACCTTTAATACCCAGCAAACTCTCTTCACACTCAGCTTAAATACCTATGACACTGTTTCTTATCAACAATCTTGCTTAACAGAAGTGATCACTGTTTTGTTTTTCTCATATTAACTTTGTGTAAATATTATAACATTTAATACACTACAACTGTCTATTTGCTTTCTCCAACTTAGGCTGGTTTTTCAAAGTAGAAACTCTTTAACTTGGCATCCTCAATACCCAGAAGATGTACCTGCCATAAAGTAGGTAATTTAAATGCAAATGAATAAATAACCAGTATTTGTATATAGAACTACACTAGGGATTTTGCATAAATAGCAAGCCAATGTCTAAAATAAGAATGTCTCACAATGTAAGATGAAACTAAATGATGCTCAACAATATTTAGTCATTTAAAATATCTTCTTTAATAAAATCACTTGCAACACAATTGAATGAATCTAGAGATGGGAATATTGAAGACTATTTTGTCAAGAGAAGAAAAAAAAAAAGACTATTTTGTCTGGTACTCAGATTTCAAGGACTGAGTCATATTTAAAAAACTGCTGGGGGCTGACACCTGTAATTCTAACTACTCGGGAGGCTCAGATCTGAGGATAATGGTTCAAAGCCAGTGTGGGCCAGGAAAGTCCATGAGACTCTTATCTCCAATTAACTACCAGAAAACTAGAAGTGGTGCTTTGGCTCAACGTGGTAGTGTGCTAGCCTTGATTAGAAGAGCTCAGGGGCAAACCCCAGACCCGAAGTTCAAGCCCCATGACCAACAACAACAAAAAGAACTAAGATCAAGATGTTAGGTGGCTTATCCAAGACCACTCAGCCTAATTCTTTTATCATATACATAATTCATTAATAAACATAAGCAACATCCAGGCACTGGTGGCTCAGGCCTGTAATCTAAGATGTGAGGATTACACTACAAAGCCAGCCCAGGCAGGAAAGTCTGTGAGACTCTTACCTCCAATTAAGCACCAACAAAGCCAGAAGTGGAGCTGTGTGGCTCAAGTGGTAGAGCACTAGCCTTGAGCACAAAAGCTCAGGGACAGCACCTAGGTCCTGAATTCAAGCCCCAGGATTAGCACAAAAAAAAAAAAAAAAAAAAACACAAAAAAACAAGCAAGCCTCCAACTGTGATGACTTAGGAACACAAACTTTCCAATGGCTCTATCTAGTTAATCCCACCTCTTCTCTCAATGTCAAGGATCAAATACAGAGTACTTACTCATCACTACATCTTTTCTCACTCCATTCATGTTTGATTTGTACCAGGTGGCGAGGGTGTGGATAGCAACAAAGTTGGCTTCAAATTCACAATTTGGATTTGTCAATACACCTTTCAACCGTGGAATGAGTTCTGTGGACCTTCCTTTGTAGGGGCCCAAAAATAACCTTTTCTGATCATAATCATTAGCATGAATGTTATCCCAGATTACTGGAGCTCTCTTAATAATCTTAGAAACCTCTTCAATAGACTCCACAGGAATTTCTTTAGAAACAACTTTAGGACCTAGAAATAATGATCAACATTTATTAAAAGTATTTCTTACATAGTTAAAACATACATACAAATATACACAACCATTCATATATATAACTTTCAATTGTGTTTTTATACATCCTGACAATTTTCCTTTTTTTTTTTTGTTTTCAATGCAAAGGATCAGACTCAGGGCTCATGTGCTTAGCACTGAGCTAGCTAGCTACATCTCCAGTCACAATTTTTTTTTTTTTTTTTTTGGCCAGTCCTGGGCCTTTGACTCAGGGCCTGAGCACTGTCCCTGGCTTCCTTTTGCTCAAGGCTAGCACTCTTCCACTTGAGCCACAGCACCACCTCTGGCCGTTTTCTGTATATGTGGTGCTGGGGAATCGAACCCAGGGCCTCATGTATACGAGGCAAGCTCTCTTGCCACTAGGCCATATCCCCAGCCCCATCCAGTCACAATTTTTATTTCTATTTTTCTGAGACTAGGTCTCACTCGATGACCCAGACTAGTCTCGAAATTCGAAATCCCTTTAGTTTCCTAAGTGCTAGGATTACTCTTGCACCACCCACCTGGCTCATTTTAATTTTCACCTCAGGCTGAGGGTATGGCTCAAGAGGTAATAAAGGACTTGTCCTGAAGGCCTACACTCAATTCCCACTACTGTTAAAATTGTTCCTAAACCGATAACCTTTAAAGTTCCATATAGATCTTCTATTATTTATTAATTGATATACCAAAGACATTACAAACTCTTTCAAGTTTTTTTCCTTGCTGTGCATGGAATGGAACCCACAGCCTTGCTCATTCGAAACAGATGCTCTAATACTGAAATGCCCCAGCACTTAAGATTTTTTTTTTTTTTTTTTTTTTTTTTTTTGGCCAGTCCTGGGCCTTGGACTCAGGGCCTGAGCACCATCCCTGGCTTCTTCCCGCTCAAGGCTAGCACTCTGCCACCTGAGCCACAGCGCCCCTTCTGGCCGTTTTCCATATATGTGGTGCTGGGGAATCAAACCGAGAGCTTCATGTGTAGGAGGCAAGCACTCTTGCCACTAGGCCATATTCCCAGCCCCAAGATTTTCCTTTTTTAAGTTAGGCACTGGTGACTCACACCTGTAATCTTAACTGCTCAGGAGGCTGCAATCCTAGGATCCAGGTTCAAAACCAGCCTGGGAAGCAAAGTCTCTCATCTCCAAATAACCAACAAAAAGCCAGAAGTGGAAGTGTGCCTCAAGTGGTAGAATGCAAACTTGAGCAAAAAGAGCTAATAAGGAAAATCGCAAGGCTCTGAGTTCAAGCCCCAGCACACACACACACACACACACACACACACACACACACACACACACACACACACACACTTTTTTACTAAATGTATAAGCCAACAACAAAAAAAAGCATTCAACTGAATGATGGGGAAGGAGTGACTCTAATCAAGATGCACTGCAATCATAAATTTATATGTTGAATTAAAAGCTCTATACAAGTAAAGACTAATTATATTATTAGTTAAGAAACTGATTTCTCTAGATCCTAGGTAATTAAAGTATTACTATATAAATTTAAAGACTGTAATCTTAGCTATTCAGGAGGCTGAGATCTGAGGATTGTAGTTCAAAGCCAGCCCTGCCAGAAAAGTCCATGAGACTTTTATCTCCACTTAATCAGCAAAAAGCCAAATGTGGAGCTGAGCAAAAAAGCTCAGAGACAACACCCAAGCCAAGTTCTAGGCCCAGGATGAGCACTAAGAAAAAAAAAAAAAATCAAAAAAGACTTACCTGTCCAAAGCACCTCGATTCCAGGCAGAAGCTTTTCACCCACAGTCCTCAAATAAGGAGATTGAGACACATTCGGGTAACAGAATGTGCCGCAGTATTCTGAGTGTGGGAGAAAAAGGGTATCAGTATTGAAATGTCATGGATTCTGGAATGGGAAAATGTTCTAGTCATTATAATTTTTCTGTCCAAATGTATCACCTCATGGTAGTAGCAAGCCTGTACTAGCACTCTCTGCACTCAAGAGGCTAACAAAGCCAACCTGGGGGCTGGAGATATGGCCTAGTGGTAAAGTGCTTGCCTCATATACATAAAGCCCTAGGTTTGATTCCTCAGTAACACACACACACACACACACACACACACACACACACACAGCCGGAAGTGGCGCTGTGGCTCAAGTGGTAGAGTGCTAGCCTTGAGCAAAAAGAAGCCAGGGACAGGCTCATGCCCTGAGTTCAAGCCCCAGCACTGGCAAAAAATAAAGCCAACCTGGACTACATAGATTCGTCCCCAAAAACAAATAAAAATGTGATACGATTCCTCTAACAGTAACACATCAATTGGTATAATCCCACAGATACTGGAAATACAAAATAACTAGATTTTCTGCAAAACCAAATCACATTTTTCAGAGGCCAAATGTAATCAATTGACAACCCAATGACTATAAGTTCTAACAATTTAAGATTAGGACTTCAGTGAATTTCCAATCTTTTTTGTTTGTTTTTTGTGCTAGTACTGGGGCTTGAACTCAAGGCTTAACACTCTTGTTTGGCTTCTTTTCCCACTAAAAGCTGGTGCACTACTACTGGAAATACCTCCATTTCTGGCTTTTTGCTGGTTAATTGGAGGTAAGAGCTTCATGAACTTTTCTGCCTGAACTGGCTTCTAACAAAAATCTTCAGATCTTAGCCTCTTGAGAAGTTAGGATTACAGGCCTGAACTATCAGTGCCTGGTTAATTCCCAGTATCTTACTGAACAATATTTGAGGATGTGTCATATAAGAATCACTAAACTAGGGGCTGGGGATATAGCCTAGTGGCAAGAGCGCTTGCCTCATATACATGAAGCCCTGGGTTCAATTCCCCAGCACCACATATACAGAAAATGGCCAGAAGTGGCGCTGTGGCTCAAGTGGCAGAGTGCTAGCCTTGAGCAAAAAGAAGCCAGGGACAGTGCTCAGGCCCTGAGTTCAAGCCCCAGGACTGGCCAAAAAAAAAAAAAAAAAAAAAAAGAATCACTAAAATAACGTTTATGGTTCACAATACTCCAAAAGATACATGCATACAAGTGAAAAAAATCGGTCCAAAATTTCTCAGATCCAACTTATTGTTTCCTAAACAAGAAATAGTCTGGAAAAAATTTCTTGGAGGTTGAATTTTCAGAAGCAATTTTTTAAAAGAGATGAAAACATTTCTAGTGCAAGAAAACTGAAGGAAGCTGATTCTTCAGCATTCTGCACCACTGACTACTGGCACAGCAAGACCAGATGGGAGTGGGAGGAGTGAAAAAGGAACAGATATTCATGGGCAGAAAAAGGGAACAAGTAGGAGGATACAAGAACTCCAAGTCAAAAGCAATATAAATTTGTCTTTTTCCAGTTTTTATTTCCATTAATACTACTTCTCTTTTAACCCTTACAATGTTATGTTTATATACTTCCAATACTAAAAACTATTTTCCTAGTTGATTGCCACTGGTGAGCTCTCAAACTAAAATTTTCCATTACAAGATCATGAGAATGTCATTTAGAAAAAGTGTTCCTACCTTTATACAGCAAGGAGGAGTTATTGATAGGGCCTATATAGAGGGTCCTTTAGAAATCACATATTTTAGGGTGACAAGTTTAAAAGACTTTTGTATATAATACCTGTTGGACAGAAGAGGAAAGTTTCTGGCTCTCCTAGATACTGATAAATTTCATTTGTGATGGAGACTTGGGCATGAGCAAAAGAACTGAAGACTTCTTTATCTGCTGCACACATATTATGGTCAATATCATCAAAAAGCAAAGCAAATGACCTGCATCCAAACTGAGATACCTAGGAGGAAAACAAAAATGCACATTAGCTCACTTTGAAACTAAAAAGAAAAGGCTTTCAAGTATATATCTCATGGTTACAATTAATACTTAAATACTTTCCTTATAATACTTAAAACTTGAATTCTTATTATTAAAGTTGTACAAAGAGATTTCAAGCTTAATAGCTAGACAAGTTTTGAGACCCATGTTTCAGATGAGCTCCGATGAAAATGAAAATATATCCCTGAGAATGTAGATCAATAGTAGAGCTCTGGACAACCCATTTCAAAATCATCTAGCCAGGGCTGGGAAAATGGCCTAGTGGCAAGAGTGCTTGCCTCCTATACATGAAAGCCCTGGGTTCAATTCCCCAGCACCACATATACAGAAAACGGCCAGAAGTGGTGCTGTGGCTCAAGTGCAGAGTGCTAGCCTTGAGCAAAAAGAAGCCAGGGACAGTGCTCAGGCTCTAAGTTCAAGCCCCAGGACTGGCAAAAATAAAACAAACATCTAGCCCATGTCATTAAGTCTCTTAAGAATGGAGCCTAGTAAACAACATTCTACTCAAAAACAGTAATTCTTAGAGAAACAAGTAGGAATCTGATTTCCCTTTAATATTATAAAAGCAACTAAGAAAACTTAATTTCAAGTACCCAGTGAGAAAAAAAAAAAGTTACCTGGTCCAATTTGCGTTTCAATGTAGATACTTCTTTGGGGTTAGAAAAAGTGATATCCAATCCAGGTGAGATAGCATAGATGAACTCTATTTCATATTCCCGTGCAGCAGAGATCAGAGTCATAAGTTGTTCTAAAGGAGAAATTCATGTGTCTAGAAAAAGTCTAGAAAACTAAAAGAACCTTCACTTCCCAACTGAAGACTTTTCTTCCGAGGAAAAGTTCTTCAGTTTTAAAAATTGCCATATTCAAAGTAACAGGACCCACAAAATGGCCTAAGCTGAAGTGCTATGTCTTACAAAGAAGTTTCAGGACTGAGAATGTGGCTTAGTGGTACAGCACTTGCCTAGCATACATGAAGCCCTGAGTTCGATCAATTCCTCAGTACCACACATAAACAGAAAAAGCTAGAAGTGGCACTGTGGCTGGAGTGGTGGAGTGCTAGCTAGTCTTGAGCAAAAAAAAGCGCAGGGTCAGTGCCCAGAACCCGAGTTCAAGCCCCAGGACTGGCAAAAAAAGAAAGAAAGAAAGAGAGAGAGAGAGAGAGAGAGTAAAGTTTCATACTTAATTTGAACTAACAGAAAATAAACAGATCCTCTGAGCTCTGGTGGCTCATGTCTATAATCCTAGCTATTCAGGAGGCTGAAATCTGAGGGTGGAGGTTCAAAGACAGCCCAAGCAGGAAAGTAGGAGACTCTTACCTCCAATTAACCAGAAAAAAAGTCAGAAGTGGAGATGGGGCTCAAAAGTGCCAGCCTTCAGCAAAAAAGCCATGTGAGATCGTGATAATGTATACATATACACATGTATACACACACACACATACAGAGTAAGAGGCCTTTCTTACTTCTAAATAATTTATCCATTTTGGAAAATAAGCTAAAAGTAATGAAACATTTTGTTTTCAGAAATATTAAATTGCCAGTTATTGGCTGGAAATGTGGTTTAGTGGTAACAGTGCTTGCCTAGCATGCATGAAGCCCTGGGTTCCATTTCTCAGTATAGTGAACTGAAAAAGCCAGAAGTGGTGCTGTGGCTCAAGTAATAGAGTGGTAGCCTTGAGCTGAAGAGCTCAGGGACAGCTACCAGGCCCAGACAGAGTTCAAGCCCCACGACCAACAAAAAACAAAAACAGTAGTAAACAACACTACAGAGATAGACTTTAGTTATTTCTTCACAATTTAAGAAAAGTCCCTGTTTCAGTGTCTTCGGAGGGGCTCTGTAACCGAGCAGCTTATTAGTTACACGTATGTACTACTTAATTCTAAGTACGACTGTCTCAAAAAAACAGGTATGTGATTTACAAAGATGTTCTGTGATCTAGTAACTTGTCTACAAACTTTATGTAACTCAACATAATTCTCATATCAAGGGTAGTCTTAATACAGCCTACCATTCACTGGATCATTAACGGTGGTTAAGGCTAAGCCAAACTAGATCCTGAAACAAAAGAAATAATCAGTAGTACTTTGTCTTTATTTAAAAATTTGAACATAGAACTTTTTGGTATTACTTTTGATCTCCAAAAATTATTACATAAGATATTACTACTCATCCTGATTACTGCTATTTTTGGTTTGTTTTGTACTCAAAGCAGGTGCCTCACTTGCTCTACTTGAGGCTTTGACTTGGCTTCAGGTTCCTTTTCTCAGTGGCCCCACATTGTTCAGACCACTGGCAATAGTGAAGAATACAACCTATAACCAGAGAACAAGTGGAGTCAACTAACATACCCATGAATCACTTAATGGCCATGATCTTGTTAGTGCCATTCTATAACTCTATACTAGCTCACATAAGCTAAGCAGTTTCTAGGCAAAAGGAAACTACCAGCCAGGTGCTGGTGGCTCATGCCTATAATCCTAAGCAACTCAGGACACTGAGACCTGAGAATAAGAGTTCAAAGCCAGACCAGGCAGAAAAGTCTGTGGGACTCTCATCTCTAACTAACCAAGGAAACCGGAAGTGGAGGCGTGGCTCAAAGTGGTAAATTGTTAGCCAACTCAAGGACAGCACCCAGGCCCTGCGTTAAAGCCCCATGATTTTTTCCACATATGAATTTGTATATTATATTAAAAAGAAAAGGATTACCAGCTTCCTCCACTGAATACATCTCACGCCAAAACATTCTGTGTTTGTAGTCATCTTTTGGGGCATACAAGTATGTATTTAATTCCCATTTCTGGAGCCTGAAGGGAAAAAACAATCACAAATATATAAACAAGCCACATTTATAAGCAATTTTTTCCCTTTAATTTTGGCACAGAGGGGTTACAGTTACATAAGGTTATCAGTATATTTCTTGTAAAACATGTTGCCTCCTCTCTCATTTTTCTCCTTTTCCCTCCCTCCTCCTCCTTTTGGAGCATTGTCATTTCATACAAAACTAATAATATTTTATGACAGTAGTTTTAAACTTTAGTACTCAGTGGATTCTTTAAAAATTAACTATCACAAGACACGTCAACATCACAAATACAACTGAGTAAGACAGGCAAAGTTTCCAGTAAAGTCTGTAAGACTCTCATCTCCAGCTGTCCCAAGAAAAGCCTGAAAACCTAGGGGTAGGTAAACATGTAAAGGGCCAAAGAAAAAGAACTTTACTATGGAGAATCACCAAACTCCACTAGAACTATTTAATGTTAAATATTTAATATTATTCTTTCTGGTTATTATAAAAATTTACCTTCTAAAGAGTTCTTTTCTCTGTTCCATTACCCAAGGTCTTCCATAAAATCCTAGATTTAAGGTAAAGAATTGTTATTTTCAAGTATCAAAATGTAGCAAGTTTTACTGAGAAAAATAGGTTACAAAACATAAAATGAAATCTTTTTGTAACAAATGTGTACCAAAATCTGAAGTTCTTAGTAATACATTAATAGGTCTATCTTTGGGTGGTGGTATTAGAAGGTAAATGTTCTTATTTTTCTACTATAACAGTTATTGTGGTAGTTATTTAAAAGCAGCTAAGTCATGCTGGGTGCTGGTGGGCACCTATAATTCTAGCTCAAGATGAGCCATGGTCTGGGAACATGGCTTAGTGGTAAGAGTGCTTGCTTCACATACATGAAACCCTGGGTTCAATTCCTCAGCACCACATATATAGATAAAGCTGGAAGCAGTGCTGTGGTTTAAGTGGTAGAATGCTAACACTGAGCAAAAAGAAGCCAGGGACAGTGCTCAGGCCCTGAGTCCAAGGCCCAGGACTGGCCAAAAAAAAACAAAAAAACAGAGAATGAGCCAGGTGGGGGGCAAGATTCTTATCTCCAATTAACCACCAACAAGCTGGAAGTGGAGCTGTGGTTCAAGGGGTAGAGCACTAGTACAAGTAAGTAAGTAAATAACTCTTGAAATGGTAAAATTATATAAATCTTTAGCCTTTCTGGCAGCATTACAGCATTATCTTTTTTATGTGTGTGTGCCAGTCCTGGGGCTTGAACGCAGCCTGTGCACTGAGCCACAAGCTCTATTTCTGGCTTTTTGGGGTAGTTAATTGGAGAGAAGTTTATAGACTTTCCTGCCCAGGCTGGCTTTGAACCATGATCTTCAGATCTCAGCCTCTTGAGTAGCTAGGACCACAGGCATGAGTCACTAGCACCTGGCCACCTGCAGGATTATGCTAAGAGTAGGCATTAAACATTCATTTAGAGGCGCTTCAACATATATACATAAGTATATCTTTGAATTTAAAATGCCTAACTTGCCAAGCACTGGTGCTAGCCACTCAGGAGCTGAGATGTGAGGATAGCGGTTCAAAGCCAGCCTGCCCAGGCAAGAAAGTCTGTGACATTCTTAGTGCCAATAAAACTCCAGAAAACTGAAAGTGGCGCTGTGGTTCAAAGTAGTAGAAGAGCACTAGCCTTGAGCTGAAGAGCTCAGGGAAAGCACCCAGGCTGAGTTCAAGCCCTACAATCAACCCCCCCACCCCACCCCCCAAAAAAATCCTAAGGACATTTTAAGCTTCAGAAACCCTCTTTCAGAGTCAGATGGTTTTGGTTGACTGGCACTATAAAGAGGGTAGGCTATTAAGGCATAAGTTAAAACCAACAAAAGCTTGTAAAGACAAGAAACAAAACAGGAATCCCAGTGGCTACAGTATTTCTTATTCTCCAGTTTTAGGAATGGTGCCAACCAAGAAGTATTAAATAAACACTTCATTCACAGGGCTTAGTTACCTACCATACAAAATAACAGAAAAGAATTTGAAGATGACTCTTAACATACTTCTAACACAAAACTCCACCCCCCCCCCGCCTTTTTTTTCTTTTGCCAGTCCTGGGGGGCTTGTACTCAGGGCCTCAGCACTATCCCTGACTTCTTTTTTTGTTCAAGGCTAGCACTCTGCCACAGAGTGCCACTGAGCCACAGTGCCACTTCTGGCCATTTTCTATATATGTGGTGCTGGGGAATCGAACCCAGGGCTTCATGTATATGAGGCAAGCTCTTTTGCCACTAGGCCATATCCCAAGCCCCAAGCTCCCCTTTTTATTAGAAAAAACAAAGCCACCAAATTACCTGAGATATAATGGACTGGAAAATTTCCTTAGAATCGCTGCAGTCTAGCACTGAAATCATTTTTTTTCTTTTATCGGAGAGGCTAGATGAGTCTAGCCTCAAACTCCTTATCAGCCTCCCAGAGCTGATATTCCAAGCAAGGATCACACCTGAAACTTCTACAGCCTCAGTAGTCTTTCTCCATCCTCTACCCAAAGATCTTTAGCTATAAAATACTCCTTTTTAAAAAATCTACCTCCCAGGGCTGGAAACGTAGCTTAGTGGTAGAGTACTTACTTGCCTAGCATGCATGAAGCCTCTGGCTGGATTCCTCAGTACAACATAAAACAAAAAAGCAGTACTGTGGCTCAAGTGGTAGAGTGCTAGCCTTGAGCAAAAGAAAAAGCTCAGGGACAGTGCCCAGTTCCTCCTGAGTTCAAGCCCCAGGACTGGCAAAAAGTAAAAATAAAAAAAAAAACTCCCTCCCCTTCTAACAAGCTCAATAAATATCAACAGTGTCACACAAAGCAATCATGTTTTCATTAATACCAACTCCAGGGAGGCAGAGGCCAAAGAATGTGAGTTGGAGCCCAGCCAACACAGGAAGACATCAAAAAATAACAAAAAAGCCTCCAGTAGTACACTCTTTCCCCAAATTCTGCAATGTGGTTGATTTCACTTAACTGTTTCATGCCTTATCACAGCTGCCAAGTAGTGTGCATGTTCTCTCCTACAGTAACACTGTAAATATAAGTAGCACCCATCTTTCCAAAGAATATATTGGAACAACATGGAAAAAACTGATGCTCTCAACCAGGATAGGCAACCCTGTGGGGTGCTGGTGGCTCACCCTTGTAATCCTAACTAATCAAGAGGCAGAAATCCTGGTTCAAAACCAGCCAGGGCAGGGAAGTCTGTAAAACTCATCTCCAATTAACCAACAGAAACCCGGAAGTGGTGCTATGACTCAAAATGGTAGAGCACAGCCTAGAGCAAAAATCTCAGGGTCAGCGCCCAGGTCCTGAGTTCAAGCCACCCGATGGACTAAAAAAAAAAAAAAAAAGGTAAGCCTCCTTTTCCCAAAAGCCAGCCCAGGCAGTGAAGTCCACGAAATTCTAATCTCCAGTTAACTACCAGAAAACTGGAAGTGACTCTGTGGCTCAAAGAGGTAGTAGAGTGCCTTGAATAAAATATCACAGGGGCAGCACCCAGGCCCAGAGTTCAAGTCCCATGAATGGCCAAAAACACAAAACAGATTATATTGTCTTCCTGCTAAAAGGAAAGAACTAGTAAGATTAGACAACTAGGAATCATAGTTCAGTCAAAATACTTAAGAAAATGCAAATATATGATGTTGTACTCAAGAGCAACAGTGCTTCTACTGAATTTATTCAGGGCAGAATATCCCATTTCTTAGCAGGTATGCTAAGATATTGTGATATGGTCTTCTGGTCATTTTCTCTTACTATCAAAACGTCTATTCCTTTTAACTGCAAGTAAAAGCCAAAGAGGGGAAAAAAATTAAGTAGTTTTCTGCAGTCACAAAACTCGAAGCCCGTTTCACAGATGCTTTGAGAATTGTTATATTCAAATCATTTCCTGGAGGGCAAAGAACAATCCTTTGGGAAAAGGGTGCAATTTTCGAGGCTGCAAATGAATCTCCAAAGGCATAAATGGATCTGTTGAAGGGTATTCCTTTTTTATCATTAAAGATCTGTTCTCTCTCTCTCTCTCTCTCTCTCTCTCACACACACACACACACACACACACACACACACACACACGGGTTTGCTAGCAAGCAAAAAAAAAATATCCAATCAGGGAAGGAATGTGTAACACACTAAGCCGACCTGCGCGCGCTCTCTCTTCAGGAAACACAAACCTCTGTGTGGGTTGATTTTATTTTCCCTAAAGGGTGGGGACAAAAGCAGTCTACACATTTTTTTTTTCACACGAACGCAGGCAATCCTGAGGCATCAAGGCCAGGGTACACGGAAGAACTCCGAGCCTAACCCCAGGCTCCCAGCCACAGCCTCCCTCCCGGTCGGCCTGGCTCCAAGCCCGCGGCGGGTGGGGTCAGGCTCGATCAAGGCCCAACAACTGGACTCCATCAGGACGTGAAGAGCGGAAACTCGATCTTTGGCTCTCCTCTCTACCCCACACAGGCCTAAGGGGGCATATGCCTTTTGGGAGCCCCCCAGGAAGTACCACCACCTTGTCCCTCCCAAGGACAGAGGGTCAGCAGGGGCACGGGCGCTCACCTTCTACCACGCCGCACAGGAACCTCCGAGCCCCTCCTGCCACCCGGGCCGCGGCAGCGCCTCCGGCTCCGGTTGGGTTGTCCTCTCCCGGGGCCGGAGCCGCCGGAGGCTCCAACGATGTTCCGGAAGAAGCGGCCGGGTTGGAACCGAGCTCGCCCTCCCGCTCCTCCAGCGCCGCCTGGCTCTCCTTCTGCACCATCCTCCTACCACCGGCCGCCGCCACCTCTGCGGGTGCTCTGCGGCCTCCGTCCGCCGTCGGGTCTCTGGCCTGGAGCCCCGGAGAGGGCTTTGGCTCCCGGCGCGCGCCCCTCCGGCTCCTCCCCCTCCCGGCCGCCCTGCCTCCTCCCTCACCGCAGGGGCCCGGATGCCCGGATGCGAAGGGCGGCGGCCCCGGCTGGAGCCCTTTGTCAGCCGCTGCTTCAGCCTAAATTGGGGGGGACGGAAGTATAAGCCTAATCGGAGAGAGCGAAGCCGGAATCACACGCCAGAGGCTGATGGCCAAGGCTGCTTCTTCCTCTCTCGGCGCTCCGCTGTCCCCCAAATAATCCTAGTTCTCCAGTCTCTACCCTCCCGAAATCCCTAAGCCTCCCGTGCTTCAGCCCCTACCGCCCGCTTCCTGTTTATCCGCACTGCGCCTGCGCCGCAGACCGGCTCAGACCGGTCCTCAGCCCGACTTCCCCTCCTGCTTCGGGACCAGCCTATAATGCTTGTTACATAGGGGGAGCCGCAAACTAAGGATCCGTGAGAGGCGGAGGTAATGAAGGCAATGGAATGTACCATTCACGTTTGCCACCCTCCGGAACAAGCCTGGCATCTTGGAACGGACCATTACCTGATCCGAAGAAGGGGTGTATGGGAGGAGGCTGCAGCAGGTTGGGGCTATTGGGAGAAGGGGGGGGGGGTGGGGAGGGTGAAAAGGAGAGGCTTTTACTCTCTTAATGCGCAGGCGCGGAAACGCAGCCTTTCGTTCTTAAAGAGATAGGAACTGACCTATTTTCCTTGGAGATTCTTCTAATAGTCTGGCTCATTACATCTGCTTGGCCCAGGCTCCGTTAAGTGACGATACCATTCCAAAAAACTCAGCTCACCCCTCTGTCTGGAATCATTTGCCCCTACCTGTCTTTGGAGTTACTACCCCCCCCATGTAAAAATGCAATCATTACTTCCTTCTGCGGTTATTGAGCTTGCTTCATCAGGGCTTTGGGGCCACTGTGACCTCATAGTGTGGTGGTAGGAGATAAACAGGCACACACGGAATTCCTGCGTGGTGTTTTGGGAGCCAGAGGAGGTAATAACTCCTCATTAGGCTGCAGCATACTTTCACTTTTAAGCTAGACTATGAACGATAGAAATTATAAGTTAGCCAGATTGCCTAGGGGAAGCAGGCCAAAGGCCTAACTCAGTCTGGATGATTATTTAGAAATAATAGTCTCCGGGCTGGGAATATGGCCTAGTGATACAGTGCTCGCCTCGTATACATGAAGCCCTGGGTTCGATTCCTCAGCACCACATAGGTAGAAAAAAGCTGGAAGTGGCGCTGTGGCTCAAGAGGTAGAGTGCTAGCCTAGAGCAAAAAAGAACACCAGGGACAGTGCTCTGGCTCCAAGTCCAAGCCCCAGGACTGACAAAAAAAAAAAGAAGAAGAAGAGTCTCAGATTTATATGCCCAGGTTGGCTTCAAACCTTCATTCTCACATCTCAGTCCCCTGAGTAGCTAGGATTATAGGCATGATCCACCAGTGTCCAGCGTTCCTTCAGTTATAATATGGAACACATTACAAATTTGTGTGCTTTTTTTTTTTTTTTTTTTTTTTGGCCAGTCCTGGTCCTTGGACTCAGGGCCTGAGCACTGTCCCAGACTTCTTTTTGCTCAAGGCTAGCACTCTGCCACTTGAGCCACAGCGCCACTTCTGGCCGTTTTCTGTATATGTGGTGCTGGGGAATCGAACCCAGGGCCTCATGTATACGAGGCAAGCTCTCTTGCCACTAGGCCATATCCCCAGCCCCTTGTGTGCTATTCTTGCACAGAGGCTATGCTAGTCTTCTCTGTATCCAATTTTAGTATATGAGTTGGAGCAAGCATTTTCTTAGGAGACTTTCTATGATGACAGTGTCATGGAAGTTTCACTGGATATTAAAGTCCTTTGGGAGGGCTGGGGATATGGCCTAGTGGCAAGAGTGCTTGCCTCGTATACATGAGGCCCTGGGTTCAATTCCCCAGCACCACATATACAGAAAATGGCCAGAAGTGGCACTGTGGCTCAAGTGGTAGAGTGCTAGCCTTGAGCAAAAAAGAAGCCAGGGACAGTGCTCAGGCCCTGAGTTCACGGCATAGGACTGGCAAAAAAAAATAAAATAAAATAAAGTCCTTTGGGAGATTTGAGGGCTGTCATTCCAGTCAATGCAACTGGTAGCAAGTTAGTAGCCACAATTTCATCTGCTGTCCACAGTGCAGGCTCTGGAGCGAGATCAACTTTTTGTGTCTGTACTTCTCCAACTTGCAGGGGGAGAGAGAGGTTCCTGCCACAATTGCTACTCCCAAGTTGGGTGATATGTACATTTCTTTCCTTTTGCTTAGTATCATCTGTTCCCTCTTTCTCATTTCCTCTTCATCACTGCCCTTGAGCTGCTTGGTTCACTTTCACCAATGTTCAGTGCAGCTGTTGGGGCCCTCTGCTGTATTTTTTCATCCACTTTCCACTCATTCTGTGCACTCCTCCCAGCTTCCCTCAGATTTGGATATGTATACACCATATGTGAGGTAAAGAATATATAGTCATCTAAAAAGTATAAGACAAATTAAGAAGAGGTCCTTTGTTTCCTTATCTTTGGGGTTCCTTCAGCCTGTATATTATTTTATGTATATATGAAGAGGTGCTTAGGTCTATTTGGTGGTTTTCTCCCAAGACTATCCTCTTTTGGTCTCACTCTGGATTGATTTTTTTTTTTTTTGGTTGGTCCTGGGGCTTGAACTCAGCCCTGAGTTCAAGGCTTTGTCTCTGAGCCTCTCTGGGCTCAAGACTAGTGCTCTACCACTTGAGCCACAGCCCCACTTCTGGCTTTTTCAGTTTATGTGGTATTGAGGAGTCAAACCCAGAGCTTCATGCATGCTAAGGCAAGCACTCTACCACTAAGCTATATTCTCGGCCTGGATTGGAATCTTGAGTCTGGTTTACTTTGTCATATCTCCTTGTGTTTTAAATCTGACCCCTGCATATCAGAGAGACCATGCCATTTGTCTCTCTGATCTTGGCTTATCTTGCTCAACATGATTTGTTCTAGTTCCATCTCTTTCCCTGTGAATACCATTACTTTATCCATTCTAATGGCAGTGTAAAATTCCATTGCATATAGGTACCACATTTTTGGATGCATTCCTCTGCAGTGGGGCATCTGGGTTGTCTCCATATCTTGACTATTGTGAACAGTGCAGCAACGAACATGGAGATGAGGGTGTCCTTGTAGTATCCTGGATCCTGCTGCGCAGGGTAGATGCCAACGAGTGGTATGGCTGGGTCATGGGGTATGTCTATGTTGTTTTTTGAGGGACCGCTAGACTGCTCTCCAGAGTGGTTGTCCTAGTTTACATTCCCACCAGCAGAGCAGTAAAGTTCTTCTTTCTCTGCATCCCCACCAGCATGTTGTTGCCTGAGTTCAGAATATAGGCCATTCTGACGGGGGTAAGGTGATATCCCAAGGTTGTTTTTAACTGCA
The DNA here is from genome assembly GCF_023159225.1 of Perognathus longimembris pacificus. Taxonomy (NCBI): domain Eukaryota; kingdom Metazoa; phylum Chordata; class Mammalia; order Rodentia; family Heteromyidae; genus Perognathus; species Perognathus longimembris. The sequence continues at coordinate 21,655,550 of NC_063162.1, read as the reverse complement.
TTTCTTTTATGGCCAGAGAGATGCGGAATATCTCCACATGTGTTTCTTCGCCATTTTACTTCTTCTGAGAAGTCTCTCTTTAGCTCCCTTGCCCATTTAGTGCTACACATGGTCTTTCCACAACACACCACCTCTGTCCCTGCTTCTAGCCTTATCACCTACCACAGGAACCAGGGCACATGATAAGTATTTTCAGAATGAATAACATAGGGCTCTACCCTCACAGAGTTTGTAGTTTGGTTGGTGGGACTGTAAGGTCCACCCCTGGAGGGCTTCATGCAGATGCTCCCCACCTGTTTAAGTCTGAGCCCAGTACCTGTGTTACCTAGGTAACTGGCACACCTGGAGGCAGTTACCACCTCCTTCTCTGAGGTCACATCCGATCCACCTGGCCTTACCTCCTGCCTTTCCCATATAATCCAGTTCAACACGAGTCCCCACTCTTTGCTTTTCTTTCTCATTCTCTTTCCTTTTATCTCTTAGAGTCTCTCTTGCCTTTTTTTTCCTCTTCCCCCTTCCCCTCTGTTTCCCCATGCCTCTTGTGTGGGCTGGCCATTTGCTGGCCCCCCATATACTCTTCTCTTCCTGAACCATGTGGTAGGTTTTCTTTCTGGTGAACCTTACAGGAACAAACTGTAACAAATTCAGTACATACATAGAAGTCCATTTGTGATAGGATCCATGAGAGGGAATCTAGTGATGTAATGAATAATAGCTGCAGTAATAGCTGCAGGGGATACGTCAGATGGGCAATTAATCTGTGGTGTAGGCGAGGGATGAAAGTGGCTGGAACTGGAGAGGAATGTTGGTAGTGAAGTTGGTGACTTAATAGGGAAGAACCGGAGTGGGACAGTATGTACCTATCTATAATCCCAGCACTTAGGCAGCTGAGGTAGGAAGATTTGGAGTTGGAGTCCAGCTTGGACTGCATAGAAAGATTCTCCCTCAAAAATGAAACAAAAGCAAAAGCCTCAAAACAACAAAATGGGGGCAAAGAGTGGGAATGAAGTGAAGATTTTAATTTATCTATTTATATATTGGCAGTGTTGGGGACAGAAGGATCTCAAGCTAGAGAAATGCTGTACCACTGAATTAAAATTTCTAACTGCAAATGAAGACTTAAAATCTGAAGGGCTGAAGATACAGCTAAGTGATAAGAGTGCTTGTTTGGTATGTTTGGGGCATAGGTTGATTTCAAGTTGTGTGCTAGGTCTAGGAGTTGTCAAACAGGCAGTTATCTATGTACAAGTTGAAGCTCAAAAGTATTTGATAGACTGGCTCACGCCTGTAATTCTAACTACTCAGGAGGCTGAGATCTAAGGATTGAGGTTCAAAGCCAGCCCAGGCAGAAAAGTTCATGAAACTCAACTCCAGTTAACCACTAGAAAACCAGAAGTAGAGCTGTGGTTCAAAGTTGTAGAGCACTAGCCTTTAGCAAAAAAGCTCAAAGATAAACCTGAGGGGCTGGGAATATGGCCTAGTGGCAAGAGTGCTTGCCTTGCATACATGAAGCCCTAGGTTTGATTCCCCAGCACCACTTATATAGAAAACAGCCAGAAGTGGCGCTGTGGCTCAAGTGGCAGAGTGCTACCCTTGAGTAAAAAGAAGCCAGGGACAGTGCTCAGCCCCTGAGTCCAAGCCCCAGGACTGGCAAAAATAAAAAAGATAAACCTGAAGTTGAAGCCCCATGCCAATCCTCCCCCCCAAAAAAGTACTTGATAGCAGTGCCCCAGAGAAATGATAGCAGGAGCCTTCTGCCATTGTGGCATGCTCCAGATGAACAAAGAAAAGTAGGAACACACAAGAAGTTTCTGTCATCTTTGTGCCAGTTGCTTTGTGTTGATCTGCCCTGGGTCCACTCCTTCTGATCCCATCATACCTGACTGAGATGTGAACATAAATGGATATGTCTACACTGGAGGCCAGGTTAAGATGTTTGTATAAAGAAACTTGGTCATTAGAATCTAAAGAGAAAGCAGGGTGCTGGTGGTTCAAACCTATAATCCCAGTTATTCAGGAAGCTCAGATTTGAGGATTGCAGTTTGCAGCCAACCTGGCCAGAAAAGTCCCTGTGACTCATCTCCAATTAACTTCCAAAAAAGCCAGAAGTGGAGCTGTGGCTCAAGTGACAGAGCACTAGCCTTGAGCACAAAAGCTCGGGGACAGCCCCCAGACCCTGAGTTCAAACTCCAGCACACACACACATACACACACGCACACGCACAAAACAAAGCTGGGTACCAGTGGCTCATACATGTAATTCTAGCTATTCTGTGTGGGAAAAATCTTTTCTAAATAGTTTGCTTCTTTTCTGTTAATCTGAGAATTCTTTTTCTGCTTTGGCCAAGTGGCTTGGCCCTTGCTTATTACATTTTAGTTACATACTTCCCAGCTACACTTAAGGCATCCTGTTAGAAGGGCCTTGAAATTGTTACATCCTTTCACAGATTGAGAACCTGAGCTCAGCCAATAGGAGCAGAGGGGCGGGCCTGCTGGGTTGGGAGCAGCTTGCCTGCTCTGGGTACTTGCTTGGCCGGCCAGATTTTTGGCTGATAGTGCACTCTTCTGCAGAAGTAAACTGTTGCCTTGTTGAGTTTCTTTTGGTGTCCCCATTCTTATGTAACACCCTAATATCCCAAGCCATCTCGAATATCAGGCAGTTTGAAGTCAGCCAAAGCAACAAAGTCTGTGAGTCACCATCCCCATTTAATCAACAAAAAAGTCAGGCTGGAGGTACAGCTCAAATGGTAAGTGTGTCAGCCAAGCAAGCAAGGCCCAACTTCAAATCCCAGTACCATTCCAACTCAATGTTAGTTTAGAATGGCATATTTTCTTTCATTTTGCATAGCTGGATTTTTTTAAATCTACATTTCATGTGTGGTTCCCCTTTAAAAATAAAAGCTGGGTGCTGGTGGTCCACACCTATAATCCTAGCTACTTATGAAGCTTATGTCTGAGGATTGAGGTTCAAAGCCAGCCCAGGAAGGAAAGTCCATGTAACTTTTTTTTTTTTTGCCAGTCCTGGGGCTTGAATTCAGGATCTGGGCACCGTTCCTGAGCTTATTGCTCAAGGCTAGTGCCTTACTACTTGAGCCACAATGGCATTTCTGGCTTTTTCTGTTTATGTGGTACTGAGGAATTGAACCCATGGCTTCATGTATGCTAAGGCAAGCACTCTACCACTAAGCCACATTCCTAGCCCCCATGGGATTCTTATCTCTAAATAACCAGCAAAAAGTCAGAAGTGGAATTGTGGCTCAAGTGGTAAAGCAGTAGCCTTGAGCAAAAAGCTCAGGAACAGGGCTGGGAATATGGCCTAGTGGCAAGAGTGCTTGCCTCGCATACATTAAGTCCTGGGTTCAATTCCCCAGCACCACATATATAGAAAACAGCCAGAAGTGGAGCTGGGGCTCAAGTGGCAGAGTGCTAGCCTTGAGCAAAAAGAAGCCAGGGACAGTGCTCAGGCCCTGAGTCCAAAGCCCAGGACTGGCAAAAAGAACAAAACAAACAAAAAGCTCAGGAACAGTGCCCAGGCCGTGAATTCAAGCCCCAGGACCAGCACAAAAATAACTAGATAGGATGTTTGACATACATAGTCTTTGGGACACCTACAGCTTGTCCCTATCTCCTCAGCATGTAGGCAGGAGATTCACATGGGGACGAGGGAGCTGAGGTCAGATGGGCTTCTAGTCATTAAAGAAACTGAATCATGAGGCATGGCCAGATATGAAAAGACAAGCACTTTGTTTTTTTGTTTTTATTTTGGAGGTTGAACTCAGGGCCCTGAGCCTCTTTGTGCGCAAGGCTAGTGCTCTACCACTTGTACCACAATGCCACTTCCAGCTTTCTCTAAGTGGTTTATTAGAGATAAAGACCCTCATAGAATGTTCTGCCCGAGCTGGGTTCAAATCACAATCCTCAGATCTCAGCCTCTAGAGTAGCTAGGATTACAAGCATGAGCCAACAGTGCCTGGCAACAAGCACTTTGTTGAAGGATGTAAAAGGCTTTAGGCATGTGAGTTTGGAGTTGTGCAGATTTGGGGGAGGGAGGGACAAAAAGACAGACAGCAATTTGTGCATAGCCATAGTGTTTTACTGGATCAGTGTTATTTCTTATTTTACAAAATATACATAAGAGCCAAAAATGCAAAGCAGTCAACAGTGTCTGATGGGGTGGGTAGGAGGCTCCTGGGACCTTTCCCCTCAGATTCTGGTTAACTGGGAGTGTGAGCTAAATAGGACAAGCAAGTATATAAAGGGTATAGCAGCATGGCAGGGGTGCTGACAATGAGGTGGGACCTGGGTCCTATGGTCTCTGCCCTCTTGGTGTGTTAAGGAACATCTCTGGGTATACTGAGTAGAGGAAAAGGAGGCTATGTGGGGTAGAGCCTGGGTTGATCAAAGAGTCTAGTGACTGCCCCCCCACACTGGGTTCAGGTGCTATGCCTGCCTGCCCTTTTCCCTCTCCCCTAAGGCATCTACTGAGAGGAGTGGGAGGACCCAAGTTCAGAAAAATCCCTGGCTCACTCCATGCCTCCAAATCCAGAGGACACGGCAAGTGAAAACTCAAAGTTGTAGCCATCAAAACAGGTGAACAGGCAGGAAGGATAGGCTGAAATTGTGGGTTTCAGCCAGGATGTCTCCTACCCATCTTCTCCTGCCAACCACCATCATACAAACAGAAGGAGAGAGAGGTAGGAATTCCAGGAATGAGCCAGATAGCTGGATCCCAGGCTCTCCTAGGACGCTGAGAAAGGTGGTGATTGTAAATTTCTGGGATGTTTCTAAGGCCTTCTGTAAACACTGGAAACTCATATGCCGATGGCCTGGGGCAGCAGGTCTGTGGAACCTGAGAGTTCATGATCTGCCGACACTTTCTGTTCTCTACCCCAACCAACTCCTAAGACCTAATCACTGACTCAGGCCCAAGATTTCTTCTACATTCTTGTCTCCCTCCCAAAGATTGGTCTGTAAAGTCAGCCAGTGCCAAGGACAGAGCATCCTCTCTGAGAAGGGAGTATTGGGGGATGTTTGTGAGATCAGGGATGGGAGAAGCACCATAGCAGGAGAACATTCTGTCTAGTGTTATTTCTAGAGTTGGGGTGGATTGTCGGGAAACAGTGCCTACAGCAGGGGTGCCCTCAGCACTGGGTCTCAGGCAGGAGGGAAGTGAAAGCTGCTGGGAGATGGGAAGACCCTCCAAATGCACTTTGCCCACTCTCTGGCCCCTTTAGCTCCAAGGATCTGTACTACAGAAGCTCCAGGCTCTTGGATCCCTACAGCCCCCAGGGTACAGCTAGGATGAGGACAGATCCGGGAAGAAAAGGGCAAGGTCCACTTGGACTAGGACTAGAGCATGGTTCCCCCCTGGACACATTGTCCCCCTTCTCTGGGGAGCTAGATGACATTGTCAAAGAGCTGCATAGACCTCATGATGTTCTCGTCCTGTGGCCATGGTGTGAGGGAGGCAGATTGGAGAAAGAGAGAAAGAGGGAGAGAGGGGGGAAAAGCTTGTCAGATTCAGGGAGGACATGTAATCAGACATGGGGACATTCAGAGGCGGAGGGAAAGCCAGAGAGACTTGAGATGAGGGAGGGGCAAGCCCTCCATCATCATGAAGGAACAGTGTTGGGGAAGGGAGTGAGGTAGGAAGTAGCACTCTACCCAAAGGAGCCTTTTCCTACATCACTGATTCAGACTTGGAGTCCAGACCAGGGAAATGTAGAAGGTAGGGCTGTACCTTTTGGCAAGACTCAATGAATTCCTCGATCGTCACCACACCATCCTTATTTCTGTCCATCTTCTACAAGTAGGTGGCCAGGCAGGAAGAACAAAAAGGACAGTTGGAGAGAGTAGTCAAACAACTCTGATAAGTTCCCTTTTGGTTCTGCCCTTTGCCCCAGGGCCCTCAAGCCCACAGAGTCCCAGGTACCTGGAAGAAGGTCTCCACATGTTCCCTTGGGGCTTCCTCCCGGAGTGCTGGGTATGTGTACTTGCCCATCATATCATAGATGGACTTCATGATGTCCAGCATTTCCTAGTAGGTCACAAGAGAAGAAGATCCCTCAGAACTTCTAGTCTCCAAACCAAGAGGTCTAGGGACTAGGGCAGACCTTAGCCCTTCTTGGTAATACACACATAGGTTGCTGTCTTCCCACATGGCTTTGCGCCACTACCACCACCACCCCTCACCCATACAGCAGCCTCCAAACCCTTCAAGCTGCCCTGCACCTCCTTGGTGATACAGCCATCTTTGTTGAGGTCATAGAGGTTGAAGGCCCAGTTCAGCCTGTCATCTATGGTTCCACGAAGAATCACTGACAAACCAGCCACAAAGTCCTGGGCAAGAGGTAGAGAAATCTGTGTCTTCACTCAGGCCTTCCTTTGGGTTTGACCTGGAGACACTGACCTTGAAGCCCCAGGAAGTAGGCTTTGCTACTTCACCTCCCCCAGCTCACCTCAAAACTGACAGAGCCATCATGATTGGTGTCAAAGGCATTGAAGAGAAAAGTAGCATAGGTGCTGGAATCTATAGGATGAGTATGGAATTAAGCTAGGTTTCCAGACAGGAGAGGATTTTCTACCTGCATGCAGCTCCCCCATACCCCACATCACCTTGGCATACCCAGCCTTCCAGAACCCTCTCCCCCATTCAGCCCAGACTGTTTCCCTTTGGACCTTGCCACCTCACCTCCTTGAGGAAAGAACTGAGAGTAAATCTGCTTGAAGTTCTCCTCATTCACAATTCCACTGGGGCATTCCTAGGAGGGAAGGACAGTTTGGGGGCACAGACAAAACCTGTTTCTCTTCACTGCCCTTCCCCACCTCACCTTGCCAGAGACAAACAGAGCAAGGGGAAAAAAAAAAATCTTCAAGCCCCCAGGGACTCATCATGTGGCTCTGGTAATGGCAGGAAGGGCTTCTTCCCCAGTGTGCAAATTAAAAGCATGTTACTAAGTCCTCCAATTTACAGCCTGCCTCTGTTCTGGCCCTGGCTCTGCTCAGGCTGGAAATATGGCCTCCCACCCATCTCCTTTCCTCCTCTTCTCAAAAGCATCGGGGTCATTTGCCCTGCCTCTTCTGCTCCAACACTTGCCCAGTTTGGTCTTGCCTTCAAACTCACATTCTTGAAGCCTCGGTACAGGACCTGTAACTCCTTGCGTGTGAACTTGGTTTGCTCTTGCAGCTGCTCCAGACCCTCTGGCCGGTGACACACGGTGGACAGTTCAAATTCATCTTCCACACTGTCTGCAGGAAGCGGTGGGGGGACAACCCCACCTCAGGCCCGGCCCCCAGAACCACTCTTCCAAACCACCCACCCATACACCCTCCTCCTTGTTCCATCTTCCACACTGATGATCTGACTGCTAGTCCACTGAACCCCGAGGTGAGGACATGGAGGCAAACAGAGAAGACGCTGGTCAGCTTCAAGGCCTGTTGATGCGCTAAGGCCAGGCCTGGCCCCAGAGTGAGTGGTCTGGACTCAGCGCTTGTCCTTGGGCCTCTGATCCCTGGTTAGAGGGGAGGGCCTCCTGACGCATCTTCTCTCAAAGGGAGGAAGGGGAGGGAGTAGCAGGCACGAGAGCTCGCAGGCATCCGAGGGTGGGCACTGTAGGACCGCCAAGCCCAACTCAAACACCTGCAGCCCTGGTTATTAAGTCCAAATCTTCCCAGGTCCCCAGCCATGCCTGAGCCATGCCCCGCCCAGCTCCAGCCAACCTCCAACCAGACCACAATCCCCGCTCCGCCCCGACCCGCCCCCGGCTCCCAAGGTCCAGCCCCCAGGCAAGCAGACCAGGCCCGACTCCCACAGCCCCAGCCCCAGCCCCAGCCCTAGTCCCAGCCCCACTCCCGCCCGGAGAGGAAATCACCTGGATCCAGCGGGCGGGGTCTGTGGGGGCGGAGGGAGGCTGGGGCGGCTAACGCTGAAGGGAGCGAACTGTCACTGAGAAGGCGGAGCACCCGGCCCACGCAAGGCCCTCCCCTTGCCCCCCACACTCACAAACCTCACAGACCTATGTGTTGTGATGCACACGCCACAGCCCGGCGGCCAAAGCACACGTAATCGGCACACGAACCCCACGCACGCCCTAGCATCCGTCTTTTTTCCACATCTACCCCCCCCCCCTCATGTAAAATCCAACACAAGCTCCATTAGCTACAAAACGGGCCTTGACAGCTTGCAGAACTCAGTATGATCCTGTAGGTGAGGGCAAGTCCCCACTAAGAGATGGAGACTTAGAGACAAAGCCAGCTGAGCTAGGGGACCAGGTTGGGACTGAAAATCAAAGGATCCCTAAGGATAGCTCAGCCTCCGGGGGAAGGCGGGCTTCGTCCTCCACACCTGTAATCACCTTGTTGCAGGGGCAACAGGTGACATGCATCTCCTCCGAGGCCCAAATCCTAGGCAGGGCCGCCACATAGTCAAGGGACTGAGAGAGCTAGGACACCACCGTGGAACCTTCCAGGTACCCGGCCCGTCCCTGCTACACTGTCCAAGCCCCCCTCTGATCCAGGCCTGCCCGCGGCCACACCCAATACCCCCTCCCCCGGCGACATCCACGGTCACTTAGGACCCCCCCCAACCCCAACTACCTCGACCAGTAGCCGCCCGCTCACACCCTGTATCCCCCTGCACCGATCCCCACCCCTCACACTGCACACACACACACACACACACACACACACACACACACACACTCGCCCCCTCCCCCCAAGCACAGCAGAGGCACTTGCTTTCACTGACTGAGGGCAGGGCTTGGGGCCCGCAGCAAGGCAGCAGCTTGAGGAACCGCTGCTTCAGCGCTTTTTTAGTGGGCCCTGGAGGGTGGCCTGGGAAGAGAGAAGACCCCAGGAAGGTATATTAACTCCCACCAATCCTCTGCTCCTACACCACCACCCCCAATCAACCCTGGCATGGACAGGAATAGGAGAATGGGAGGGGGGTTGGAAAGGGAGTGATAGGATAGCCTAGGGTGGTAGTTAAGGAAGCCTACTGGGTCTCATAGGCAAGGGATGTGCAGAGGTGAAGCTAGGGCACTCTGTATAAGGGGACATGGCCTGTGATAGTGAGGCAGGCAAAGGGCTTCATCTGCCTTGGATGCCATGGCTGGACCACACAGGGTGATGCACTCCAATATAAGGACTAAGTATAAAGTTTCTTCTCTCTCTCTCTCTCTCTCTCTCTCTCTCTCACACACACACACACACAGTTGACATGTACAATGTAGAATGATGAATCATAGAGAGGTGCCAGTGACAACTTGATACCCTATAACTCACACCTGATGGCCTAATAAGCATACTCCAAAACACACACAGACACATATACTTTTACCTAGTGGTCCTAACACAAGCCCACAAATGCGACATACATAAAGCCTAACACATTGAAACCCACAGAAGCTTCTTCACAGAACATGATCGAGTACACAAAAACATACAATGGCCCTGAGACTTAACACTGTGTGTGCTAAGGATACCAGGCAGGACACATATTCAAGTTATGTCATACCAATATTATAAGTGACTTGAGTCCCCATGACACCCTAAGTTGCCCCTCATTTACAGAGGCTTCATTGGTCCTGACTATATCCATTTTTCTTTCCTGTAACCCTCCATTCCAAGACTCCTCACCAGCTAACTTACCTACAGGCAAAGTGTGGCCCTTTTCCAGTAGTCCTCAGTCTGACTTGTTCTTTGAAGGAGGAAGGATAGTATATTTTGAGGCAATAATGTAATAACTACTTTGATGTATTAAGGGGTTATATTGAGTGAGGCTCATTGACCGTGCTACTTCTTTCTTCTCTGTCCTTATGCATGTATTCTTCAGTTCTAAAGGCATCCCAGGGGACCCTCAGCAATGCTGTGTGTGTGCGTGTGTGTGTGTGTGTTTTCCAGGTGTATTCACCTCCAAATTCCTAGGTCAGAACTCCGTGGACCTGATTCACTGATTAAAATTGGTCTTAGTCCATTCCTAAATTCTCTCCAAGCCCCACCCCCTACTCCATACTGGCCTCAGTGGCCACCCTCAGGATTAGCCCTTGCTCTTAAGGGTTAACTATATAACAGTATGGCCACCTGGCCTAGCTCTCATTCTACCTCCCCCACTCCAGGAGCTACAGAGAGGTGGGAGGGGAGGCAGTGGGGCAGGCTAGGGGATCGACAATGGCCTGGCCCCAGGCCCAGCACTCCATTAGTCAGGACTCTGGTTTCCCAAAGCCGGATTGCCTGGGGCTTTGATGGTAGAGTCATCAGACTGAGGGTGGCTCTCCCACCTCTTTTATCCACCCCCTCCCTCTTGCTTGCTTGCTCCCAAGCCTCAGTCTCCTCTGAAAGTGGGAAGAGAAAGGGACTGCCTTCAGCCTATAGGATGCTAGAGTTTCCCACATGGCCCCTCTTCCCACGAAAGGAGAAAGTTAGGGCCAACTGACTTCATCTTTTCTTGCCAGGATGAAAACAAGCTCGACTAGCCAACCCAGTATAACAGGTCTAAGTCTCTGTTCCCTACTGCAGTAACTATAGCAGAGGATGGAATGCACTCTTATTAAACCCTAGACCAGGCAATTCATGCATCTTCTGCCCCCAACCTCTTTAGCATCTTTACCATTTTCTCAAATGTCTACCCTACAGCCTTTAACTCTACCCCATCATGATTCTTTTGTTTGTCCCCATGTGGCTTTACTGGCCAACAGTGGACCCTTAAGCTTAACAGTTCTCTTTGTGAAGAGGAAGGGGAGGCCAAAACTCTAGGTTTGGTGAGGTAGAGATGTTTCCCTCTTTCAGGTGGGATGGAGAAGTAACTTCCTACTCCCAATACTGAAGACCTGAAGACCACTGTGTCCTTGGCTGATGGGTGAGAGTTCAGAAAGGGGCTTGGGAAGTAGAGTTCCTGATCAGATCTATTCCTTAAATCTCCAGAGCTATACACATGTCATTTAAAACACTCCCACTCCTGTGCCTCCAGAACTCCCTTCCATCCCAAGCCTTGGGTATGGAGCTGGTGTATTTTGGGGGAACTCTGGGAACATCACCCAATACCCAGGGAGGTTTAGCCACATCCCCTGTCCTGCTTGGACAAGGTCACATCTACTATCTCAGAAAGCCACATACCCAGTCATCCTGACACATGCAATCACATATCTGTCATCCACACAGGCTCTTAGAGATAACACACTTTGTCATCTCTCAAACAGGAACTCACAGTGACACTCCACATCTCACACACTAATTATACACACCCTGTAACTATACTGCACAAGTGGAGGTGTGGAGTCACTTACATCTTCATAGCCTTGTAGGACTTGGCTCCAAGAGGGACTTGCTCTGGCATTATCTCGGGATCCTCGGAAGCTCTCTCTTCTACTTCAAACATCCCTTGCCTGCCCCCGCCCCCAGAGTCCTGCTGGTACATTCCAGATTCCCCTCACCAACTCCTCTCCACACTCCCCTCCTCCCTGGTGAGAAAACTTGCCCTTCATTCCCGTCTTCCCTTGCCCAGACTGCTTGGAAGACCCCTTGTTCTCTGTCCTAGATCCTGTCCCCAGACTAAAAACGCCCTCCCTACCCCAGATGGCCATCACTCACCTGCTCCCCCTCATCCCCAGTCATGAAGATGGTGCAACCCCCTTCCCAACACTGCAGAGTGCTGACCCTGCGGCCAGCAGCTCAGGCGACACCTGGGTTACCTTCCAAGGAGACAGGCTCAAAGAGGCCAAACTGTTCCAGGACCTTGACAAACAGCGCGAGGACCACAAGCACAGCGACCATCTCCAGTCCTTCCAGGTTCATGGTGGGCCCGGGGCATGGCCCCCATCCAGCTGAGGCTCAGACACACTGGCCAGCTGCTGCACACCACTTCCCCCTCAGATTCCCCTGTAGGACCGCCCTGCAGTCTCCCTCCCCATCTCCCGCCCTGGGTCTCCTCCCTCACCGCTCCCCCGCCTCTGCCCCACAGCCTCCAGCCACAGCCCCGGCTCCTTGCTCCTTCCTACACGGGCCACCTCAGCCTTTGAACTGCCTACCTCCTCGGGAACTTTTGCTGTGAAGGAGATGGTCACGGAGGGAGGTAGCAAACAGCCTCTGTTCCTCAGAGCCCAGACACCTGGTGGCCACTCTGTGCCACAAGGAGAGGATGGACAGAGCTGCTGTGCTTAGAAGGCATGTAAAGGTGCATGTCTGTAAAACACTACGATCTGCACACAGGTAACTAAGAGATGTATGGGTCAGAATACATTAAGGGGCCTCTGGGTGTTTTCCTATGTTTATATTCCTATATGTCCCTTTTATGTGTGCTTACATGTGATTGTGCACTTGTCACAAAAGGTGTGTGTTTTGTGTATGATCGACATGGGCCTGGGGTGTCTACGGGAGGCATGTGAGTGTGTGTGTGCACATTTCTGAGCGCGTATGGGGGTGAGGGTTGTGGGATGTGGGTCTGGAGTTTGGTAGGTTTGGGTGTGTTGTATGATTGGGAAGCTGAGTCTGCACTGTGAAACTGTATCGACATGGAATTGTGTGAGAATATAAGGCAATGACCTCTCTTGTCAGGAGGACACTATCAACACTAACATCGATCGCGGTTGCCATGGAGACTGTGAGGAGGAAGCACTCTCTTCCCACAGGCCACAGACTGTGAAACTGAGGCCCAAGGGAGGGAGGGTTATGTACAATAACCTCTTATTCCCTTCAAGACTGTCTGGGGGAGGAGACTGAGACTGATTATGGTTGCCTTTGGGATCAAGACATATGACCTTTATGGGAATGGGGGTGTCGCAGCTCCCACCCCCTTCTGGATGGAACCTCAACAAGGAGATGCCAAAGTCCAGCCTGTTCCTTGGGAAAGGACATGCTAATGGAGAAGCCCCAGTGGTGGTTGTGGGGTGTGTAAGGCCTGATGAGACAGTAAGCCAGAAGACAAAGGCCTCTGCACTAGTAATATTTACCAGTATCACCACTAACAGTGATTGAACACTTACTATTTACTAGATGGTGCTGAATGCTTACAGACCTTATCACTCTGAACTCTCAGAATAAATCTATGAAGGTAGTACTATTTTTCCCATATGTCAGGTGATGAAGCTCAAAGTCAAGTTAAGCCTATCTCCAAGATTAGAGCCGCCTCATGCCACACTGGCTCTGCTCTTAGAAAGCCTGTCCTCCTAGGAGACTCAGTTTAAGAAGACTGGGTCTAGGGGCAGAACCCTCTCTCTTATCCAGCTCTGAGCTGTGCATGTCTCAGCCCCCTTGGTGGTGGGGGCTATTTCCTACAGCTCTAGTTAAGGATCACGAATCTGCAGTTTTGCATAGCCACCACTAGGGGTCAGCCATTTACCTCACACTACATCTTACCCTCTTTCCTTTCCCAGCTCTTCCTTGTTCTCTCTACTTGCCCAAGGCTGAGGTGGTGAGGAAACGAGTCAATTTAGAGGTTGCTTTCAGTTCCTCATTCCTTAGGGGTTACTAGTTTACAAGTTGAATTGGCAAATATATTCCTATTACTATCCAAATTCCACCCCTGATATTTAATACCTTTCTTCTTCAACTATCAACAGGTGCCACTCATTGCCAGTTTTGCCACTCATTGTCCCTCAAACAAACTCAGTCCTGCCTCTCTATCTTTGGTCTTGCTATCCTCTCTGTCTGGATGCCTGACCTGCTGCTTTCCCCCTATCTTACAATTCTTAGCTATCCTTTAGGTAAACTCCCTTTGCCCTTCGTTATCTTCAGACCTTAGCAATCTACTAATTTCTTGATCTTCTACCAAACTCCTTACTGAGCCTCAAAACTCAGGACCTAATTTTGTATTGTTATTAATGGGAACAGTATAAATGGAGGTGGTGTGGCATGAGAATAGTATCATAGGCCCAGGTGCTAGACTTCCTATTTGCCCTAAATTATCATTCCTGCCTCCAGACTTACAGCTAACCATAGTTGTATCTAAAAAAGTTATTCTGGGCTGGGGATATGGCCTAGTGGCAAGAGTGCTTGCCTTGTATACATGAGACCCTGGGTTCGATTCCCCAGCACCACATATACAGAAAATGGCCAGAAGTGGCGCTGTGGCTCAAGTGGCAGAGTGCTAGCCTTGAGCAAAAAGAAGCCAGGGACAGTACTCAGGCCATGAGTCCAAGCTCCAGGACTGGCAAAAAAAAAAAAAAAAAAAAAAAAGAAGGAAAAAGAGAGAGAGAAAGAATAACTTATTTATTTATTTATTTATTTTGGCCAGTCCTGGGGCTTGGATTCAGGGCCTGAGCGCTGTCCCTGGCTTCTTTTTGCTCAAGGCTAGCACTCTGCCACTTGAGCCACAGCGGCACTTCTGGCCATTTTCTATATATGTGGTGCTGGGGAATTGAATCCAGGGTTTCATGTATAGGAGGCAAGCACTCGTGCCACCAGGCCATATCCCCAAGCCCCTACCCCCTTTTTTTTGTTTTGTTTTTTGTGTTTTATGTGGGTGTTTTTTTTTTTTTCGCCAGTTCTGGGGCTTGAACTCAGGGCCTGAGCACTGTCCCTGGCTTCTTTTTGCTCAAGGCCAGCCACAGCAACACTTCTGGCTTTTTCTAATGCATGTGGTACTGAGGAATTGAACCCAGGGCTTCATGTATACAAGGCAAGCACTCTACCACTAGGCCATATTCCCAGCCTCTCCTTCCTTTTTTAATGCCAGTCTTGAGGCTTGAACTCAGGGCCTGGGAGCTGTGCCTGAGCTTTTGTGCTCAAGGGTAATGCTTTGCCACTTGAGCCACAGCTCCACTTGTGGCTTTTGGCTGGTTAATTGGAGGTAAGAATCTCACTGACTTTCCTGCCCAGGCTGATTTGGAACTGAAATACTCAATCTCCTGAGTAGCATGAGTCACTAGCACCCAGCTAATTGCTTCTTAAAAGATAACGGTCATTGGGTCACCTAGGTAATAAAGGGATTGGCATTTATTGAACCTACTTTATATCCTGGATACCGAAAGTATAACTTAGTACTCCTAGCAAATGACATATAGAATCTGTTATTCCTGTTTTCACAGCTAACATGGTCAAGGTGAGCATATTCATTTTTTTTTATTTTTTGTAATTTATTAATTAAACAAAAATTTTTTGACAAGGTGTTGTGCAAAAAGGGTACAGTTACATAGTAGGGCAGTGTGTACATTTCTTGTGATATCTTACACCCTGTTTTTCTTTCCCTTCCCTAGGTCAGGTAGACATATATACAATACACAATGTACCAAGAACATATACAGTAGCCACGTGGCCTACGCCCAAGAAGCATATTTATTTTTGGAATTAAAAAAATTGAGGTTCATCCAGTGAGTTTTATTAAAATAATTTCAGATGCTAATTTGATTTTGACTTTGACCAGACCAATGGTCTGCCAGCTTTCTCAAGCTGACTTTCCAGTGTGTATGGGGTGCCAAGAAGTCCTGGGAAGGGGCTGGGGATACGGCCTAGTGGCAAGAGTGCCTGCCTCATATACATGAGGCCCCGGGTTCGATTCCCCAGCACCACATATACAGAAAAAGGCCAGAAGGGGCGCTGTGGCTCAAGTGGTAGAGTGCTGGCCTTGAGCAAAAAGAAGCCAGGGACAGTACTCAGGCCCAGAGTCCAAGCCCCAGGACTGGCCAAACAAAACAAAACAAGAAGTCCTGGGAAGCCAGGGAATGGTGGTTTACACCTGTAATCCTAGCTACTCAGGAGGCTGAGATCTGAGGATCGTGGTTCACAGTCAGCCTGGGCTGACTCTAACCTCTAAACACACACACAAAGCTCAGAATCTGAGCTGGTTCAAATGATAGAGCACTATCCATAGGCAAAAAAAGCTCAGGGATAGCATCCAGGCACTGAGTTCAAGCCCCTGGATGTGTGTGTGTGTGTGTGTGTGTGTGTGTGTGTGTGTGCGCGCGTGCATGCAGTCTTGGGTGACTATGATCCAGTTTATGTTGGGAGAACTAAAGATGATAGAGAAGGTCAGATTCCATGAAGCCTTGAATGCTGAATAAAGTGCCATCATTCTGATAGGAGAAAACAAAACGAAACAAACAAACAACAAAAAACAACCTCCTTGCTCTCTGTTGCTGAGTTCACAGGTGACAAACCTGTCCCTGTACCCTTCTTTGCCTTGTTTCCCCCTGCTCTCAACTGGGACCATGACCCAGGCTCACAGGGATCTCTGATCCTAAGTCAAGGAGATCCCTTGTGGATAGATCTGTCAGAAGTGAGAGAACAAGTTGTTTTTCCAGCCTTGTCCCCAGTCATGGAGCCCTTTGAGAAGCTTGCCTAGATTTGATCTCCCTGTCCCACTGAACTTAGCTTTTCACTCCACTGATATTTTTTCCCCCTGCTGATGCTAGGAACTGAACCCAAGGCCTTGCACAAACTGGGCAAATGCTATACCAGTGAAACGTCCCCAGACCCAGGAGTGAAATCTTAATGGAAGTACTTCAGGTAGATGAGAACCCAGGCAAAACTATGCACGGGGCATTAGTTTCTAGATCCCTCATCTCATCATTTAGTCATTTATCTTCCATAGTTCAAACTTGGAACAAACTGGGCACAGTGGTTCATGCCTGTGACCCTGGCTACTCAGGAAGCTGAGATTGGGAAGATGCCAGTTCAAAGCCAGCCCAAGCAAAGAAGTAGTTAATGAAACTCCCATCTCAACAGAAAAAGCTGGGAAAGGTGATGCATGCCTGTTATCCCAGCTATGGCAGGAAGCATAGACAGGAAGTCATGATGCAAACTGGCTACAGCAAACATCAACCATATCACAAAAAATAACCAAAGCAGAGAGGGCTGAATGCATGGTGAAGAGCTGACTCCAAACCCTAGTATAGCCAAACAAAAAATCTGGAATAACCTGGTGGAGGAACTCACCCTATGCCACTTACTCCCTCACTGTAACCCAGTGAGTAAAGACACCCAAGTCTTTTTCTTAGTCCCCCAGACCCATTCCTTCCCAGCTAAAGCCAAAGACATGGGCAGCCCCCAGCTGCATCAGGTGATTAATGACCTCCCCAGGCACTGGGGCTATTTTGGGTCCTGGAAGTCATGCTTGCAATGATTGAGAACTGGCCCCGCCTGGCTCCAGCCATCTGTCACTGGAGACAAGCCCAAGCAGGGGTTTGGGGGACACAGTCTTCGCAGGAGATTTCCAATAACATGACTCTGGCTCAGCCCCCCATCTCCCCTCCTTCTGAGGTTACATAGCAAGAAGCAGCCATATGTCCTGCCTATACTCCAGGGGCTCAAGTGGGGCCATATAGAGCCAGAGAACTACAGATCCTGGAATACCATAGGCAGCCAGGTTGTTTCAGTCTCCTTGAGCCCAGGTGGGGATCCAGCTGGGGAGGTGATTCTGGGTTCCGTGGGCCCTGCTCAGATAGTTCTAAGGAAACCCAAGTGGAAGTGTGCACAAATGTCAGCACTTCCACATGAAACCCACAATACACATAAGTTCCACACACTCCACACCAAGGTGTAACTTCACAAAGGTTATACAAGCAATATAGTGATTCAGATCTCCCAACACAACCCTAAAGTATAGAACTCCAGGTAATCCCAGGATGTGCAGGTCCAGTGGTTACAAGAGGGTCAGCAATGCACAACTTAGTAATGCACAATCTATGAATACACACTACCTGGAACAGACAAAACAGTGACATACATTCCTATGCCACACAGGTCTATGCATCCTGCCACGCATGACCTCACTGGCTGAATTCATACTGGTTTAGTCTCACCTCAGGGCTTCTTTCTTCTGGACACTGACCACTCCATCATCTTAAGACCCCCACACTTTTTCTCAGCTCAGCAGCAAGCTTTGCTTGCTTTTATCTTCTTGCGCTCCTCCTTATGTGAGTCCCCCGCTCCCACTTCATTCCAATGAAAAGTCCTTCCCCCTCCACCATTGTGAGGGACCTTGAGGCACCCTCCGCCTCTTATTTCTTCTTTGAAGAGCCCTATCTTTTCCTCCTGCTCAGTAAGGGATTCTATCCCTTGTTCCATTTCTGTCAGGGAGCTTGTCCTTCAAACCCTTTTAATTTGAGGGATCCTGCTCCGTCTGTGTGAGTGGCCCTTCTCCTCACCTCTGAAAGAATCCTTTCCTACTTCACTCACTTTTGGGGGAGGGTCCTACCCCTCCCTTCCCTTCTTCATACCTGGAGACAATGATCCAGCCACCAGCTGGTAGAGGGATCGTGCTGCCTGCCCCAGCGGGCTCCGGCACCTGCGGGGGCAGCGGTTCATGGTTCAGCTGAGTCTATGGCCAAGCTCCGCCCCCAAGGTACAGGCCAGCGGGGGCGGTCTCCGCCCCCCATCTGTGTGGGCTCTGCGTGGGCGGGGCGGGAGGGCGTGGCCCACAGGCAGAGAATTTGATTCTCTGTTCTGCTGAACACATTCTAACTCCACCATCTGAAGTACCCACCCCCAAATTCCTCGAATGGGGAGAGGTACAGGGACAGGGCAAAGCCTCCTCACTGCCTTCTCTCCCAACGTCTGCTGGATTTCTGGCAGGTAGCCGGTTACATACAGATTTGGGGAGAAGAATTAGATGGGGAATAAGTCTTACTGTCCTTCTGCTGCCTCTCCCCCACCCCCAACCCTCCATATTGCCACAAAGATGCTAAGGGGTAAGAGGACATAGTTGTCATGGCAACTCTCCACACTTCCATACTTCCTGAATCAATGGGAGAAAAAACAAGCAAGAGGAAGGATCAGCATGTTAAAGTGGCAAAAAAGAGGAAGTAGAGCAGGGTACCCACTGCTACAGTCCTGGCTCCAAATCCCTCTTATCTTTCCATCCTGGTCCAGGAGGTTCAAAGACTAGATCACCATTACACTAGTGTAAGATGCCGCAAGTAGAAGCCTAATTATCCCTCTCTCTGCCCTAATTCTTTTCCCAGGCTCATCTCTACCAAGTAAGACCCAAAAGGGGGGGGGGGGACTGTGAATGTGGTAGAGTGCTTGCCTCATAGATATGAAGCCCTGGGTTCGATTCCTCAGCACCACATATGTAGGAAAAGCCAGAAGTGGCGCTGTGGCTCAAGTGGTAGAGTGCTAGCCTTGAGCAAAAAGAAGCCAGGGACAGTGCTCAGGCACTGAGTTCAAGCCCCAGGACTGGCAAAAAGAAAAAAAAAAAAAAAAGACCCAAAGGGACCCCCTTCCAGGACCTCTGAATGCTTTCAGACTCCAGGGAAAGCCTACAGAAAAGACATTTATCCGACAAGTATCCTTTTTCTTGGAGGTGGAGTTTTGTAAACTGCATTTAAGAGGAGATCTTAAACTCTGTTCATTTTGCCCACTTGATTTGGCAATGATCTCACCTCGGAATTAGTTCTGTACGCGGGGCTTCTCTAAGCCACACGGGGGCGCCCTACTCACAGCAAGAACACCTATGGCTAGAGGGACAGGCCTCCTACAGCTGTGTCCCAGCGACTCAGCCAGCACAGGTCTGCCTAGTCAGACCCCAACTCTCTGTCTTCTGTCCTTTGTCTGCTTCTCGGATAGAGTCGCTACTGACTGCAATCTTTTCCTACTATGTGGAAATGTCAAGGGGCCCAGGAGGGGTAGGACTTGGATCTCCAACCCTCCTCCCCTTCCCACTCCTCCCTTCTCCCCCCACTCTTGCTAAATAAAAGTACTTTCCAGCTCTGGTTTGAGTTTAGGGTGGGAGTAGGGAAAACTGGCCATCAGGGGTATCCAGAATATCCTCAGGATAACTTTGGGGTCTCTCACCTAATGGACCTGGATGCTGGAGCTGGAGACTACCATCTTACATCATTACATCAGATCCCAGGAATCCCTCCTGCACAGGGAAGCAAAGGCCTGAAGCAAGGTTCAGCACCGAGGACAACTCTCCTTCGGATTTCAACTTGGCAATTCAAAGAGCTCAGTACTGTTAACACTGTGGTACCAAACTCATTAGACTCTTGTAATTAACAAGCCCTCTTTTGAGATGAGAGGCCCTGGTAGACCTCTAATTCTACTTCTCAAGTCCTATGTGGAGCTATCTACAGCAATGATGCCAATGACCTGGACCATTATTATAGATGCTTGTCAAGATATGACATTGGGTCTTACTTAGGGCCTCTCAGTTGGCTTTTGTGCTCAAGGCTGACACTCTACTATTTGAGCCACCTCTTCACTTCTGGCTTTTTGTTGGTTAATTGGAGACCAAAAGTCTCAGACTTGCCTGGTGCCGGCGGCTCATGCCTGTAATCCTAACTACTCAGGAGGCTGAGGTCTGAGGATCACAGTTCAAAGCCAGCTGGGGCAGGGAAAGTCCATGAGAATTATAACTCCACTTAACCCCCAGAAAATTGGAAGTGGTGCTGAGGCTCAAGTGGTAAAGCACTAGCCTTGAGCTGAAGAGCTCAGGGACAGCACCCAAGCTGAGTGTTCAAGTCCCACAACTGCAAAAAAAAAAAAAAAAAAGCCTCAGACTTTTCTGCTTGGATTGGTTTTGAACTGCAACCCTCAGACCTCAGCCTCTTGAGTAGTTAGGATTACAGGCTTACAGGCATGAACCATTAGCACCCAGCCATTTGGCCTTCTTGTTAACTTTGGAAAGTTGGCAGCAGGCGGGAGGAAGTAGTATTCCCCACTTTGCAGGTAAGAAAAGTGAGGCCAAGAAAACAAAAAGTTGGGACTGGGAATATGGCTTAGTGGCAAGAGTGTTTGCCTCGTATACACGAAGCCCTAGGTTCGATTCCCCAGCACCACATATAGAGAAAGCAGCCTCTGTGGCTCAAGTGGCAGAGTGCTAGCCTTGAGCAAAAAGAAGCCAGGGACAGTGCTCAGGCCCTGAGTTCAAGGCCCAAGACTGGCAAGAAAAAGAAAAAAAGAAAGCAAAAAGTCACATAATCAGTACACTTCTACTCTGATTGACCTGAGATAGCACACTTTCAAATACAAGTGATTCCTCACTTCCCCCAGAGGGGGGGGGGGCGGTCATGAGGCCTGAACCTGGGGCCTGAGCAATGTCCCCGAGCTCTTTTGCTTAAGGCTAGCACTTTGAGCCAAAGTGCCACTTCCGGTTTTCTGGTGGTTAATTGGAGATAAGAGTCTCCCAGACTTTCCTGACCAGGCTGGCTTTGAACTGTGATCCTCAGGTCTCAGGCTCCTTAGTAGCTAGGATTACAGGCATGAGCCACCAGCAGTATTTTGATTCAATATTTTGATTCAACTAGGGAGAGGATGATTTCATTAAAGGGGAGAATCAAGCAAAAAGCAAATACTGATGAGCGGGTATGTTAATAAGGACCCTCGAGTCCTTACTATCAGGATCCTGAGCTGTGAGTGGGAACAGAGTTCATAGTCCAGCCAGATAGCAAATCCTTAGAGTCTACCCAGATCTGAACCCCATCTGGGGAACATCTGGCATTGTCACATATCAGGGACTGCATGAGTGAATGTTCTCCCTTTTGGGGTCTTGGCATAACAACTAGAATCTCCAGGGTCACTGAGTTGGGTAGACATTTAAGGCACCACATTCTAGTATCCTCCTCCATTCCCAGGTCTCAGCTGAACTCCATTTAGGCAAGATAAGGATCACGATCTCCCTTCACCTTTGTTTCAGCCTCAAGAGAGACAGTTTCCCTACTCCCTCTGAGCTCTTGTAAAGGCTGCATAACATGACACAAATACACACACATATATGGGAATGTACACAAAGGAACAGTCACCTGCACAAAACATGGACAGACCCACTACATCCAGGAATACACAAATGCACAGAGGTACTGGTTTCACATTCCTCCCAAAGTAGAAAAGAGGCTATCTGGGCAGCAGCGTGTTTTGGGGGAGCAAAAGGAGAACCTCACTGCCGTTCCCAGGCATAGAGCTTTTGTCTCTGGCTTTGGCTTTGGAAGGAGACAAGTGGTTGTGTTTTCTCTGGGGATTAGGTGAAGTTCTGAAAGGGTTTTTGAGGAATAAAGAAACTTCAGTTAAGAATAATCTAATTTTTTCCTAGGGTAGGGGCTGAACCCAGCACTAATCCAAGCTCTCCTATAGGAACCAAATACCAAACCATAGCATGTTTCTAGGAGTTTGTCTGGGCTGCTGGACACTAGAGCCCCTCTTTGGGTCCACCCTGGTTATTTGAAGAAAACTTGGGGAAGAAGTAGGGTACACTAAAGATCTCCATCTACACCAGGAAACCAGAGAGGTAGCAAGGATAAGAAGCATGAAGACTCAAAGAACCTCACTACAGGCGTTACACATGAAAAAGTACACAACCAACCCCAAATGCTAAACCCACATAGTTCCACAATCAAGAAATATCATACATACACACACACACACGAAATATAACACAATCCACTTTAGTAAATGTGCATCCCACGAGGTTCATGGTCATAAGTCTTATAAAGAGACACATTGACATAAAACAAAACCCTGACACATTATGGTAATCACACACCGCTTCATGTGAAATCATACACTAAAAGCACATAGCTGTGTGTACAACAGAAACACATGGTCAAAATAACAAGCACAGCCAGGGCCCTATACAACCTCACTCAACTGATAGGATCATACAATCACACTGCCACAGGCAAACACACTCACCCTGTCACCAAGCCCACAGGCACATGGCAACCAGCTGTGGGAGGTGCACACATATACACAGACACACATAAAATGACAGGCGCTCACCGCACGTAACACCTCCCACTCCAGACACTCCTAGCCCTGTGTCATACACTCCCACACCTGCTGGCTCCCTACACCTGCCCCACCTGCTCCTCAAGCCTCCCCCCACCCCCGGGGCTTTGAACCTCTGGGTCCTGATGCTCAGACTAGTTGGGAGGGTGCATGGGAACCGGACAAACTGCAACTATGGGTCAGGTCAGAGGTTAGAGAGGTGGAAGGGTCTTGAGGTAGGGGAGAGGGAATCCAGCCACCCTTCTGAGACCCCCGTGTCACCGACTCACCGGTAAGCTGGTCATAGGAGCCATCCAGATCTCGAGAATCGGACAAACTTTCCTTGCGGCCCTGGCCCCGCATGGCCCCCGGCGCCCCGCTCCCGCCTGGGCCGTGGGAGGGGGGCGCCGGGTGGCCTGGATAGGGCGCTCACACGGCGCCCCCTGGCGGCCTAGTGCGCTGCAGGGGCTAGGGGGTCGGGAGAGTAGGTCTGGGGCTGTCTAGAGACAGACCCCGGTTCTCGGGTCCACCTGGGGGTCCCAGGGCAGGCGCAGGAGGCTCAGGCAGCAAGTGAGCACAGAGCCCGAGGCAGAGCTGGGCGCAGAGCTGGAGCTGGAGCCCAACCGCCTCTCTTCCCGCCCCCTCCCCGCGGCTGTCACTGCCGCCTCCCCCCTTTGGCGCTGCCGGGATTGGCTCCCCCTACCCCCGCCCCCCACCCTCTGCAGCTCGGAGGAGGCACCCGGTGAAAGGGTGAACTGGAAAGTGCTGGGAGCTCTTCAGAAACATCAACCGCTAAACCTGAAAACCACGGGTCTTGGAGGGGTGGGGGAAAAGTGGAGGGGCAGAAAGGCCCCATTGTGAGGAAACCCCGCCCCAATTCTCAGGACCCCCTCCCCCACCAGCAGTACAGTCTGGGGTATACTTCTGAATCTTCCTGTCTTTTTCCACGTCGGTCCTTGTTTTCTATGTTGTTCCTCTCGCGGTGGTCCCAGCCAATCCCCCACTTTGCTTCAAGCAGAATGAGGATGCAGGGAATGTCAGACCAGCCTGACACAGGCTCACTGCTGGCCCGTGGGCATTTTTCTTTTTCCTTCACTCAAGATCCAGCAGGATCCAACTCTCCAGGACCCTTTTTCTGGTCTCACTCAGGTCTAGGCTGCCTTTTTCCTGATCTAGTGACTCCCTTGGCCATCTGGGAAGGAAAACAGTGAACCAGGTCAGTTTTTTCCTTCAACTTTTCTGCCCCTTTTTTCTCCTTTGCTATTTGCTTAGTCCTACAGAATTTTTTTTTTTTAAGCATGTTTAGGGAGCTAATGGAAGGTTTAAGGCCAATTGTGGATGAGCATTAAATGCTCCCTTTATGAAGTCACTTTCCTTTAAGATCAGCTCCTTTTCTGAGGGCACCATTAGCTCAATCTGGGCTCCCATGTGTCTCGATTTTTCTCAGGATATGTCCCAAAGCTTCTAGCCTTAAAGCCCCTAACCTGCCAAAAGAATGGGGATAATGTCTGATGGCTCTCTAGGACTACCCTGCTGAGATTAAATTAAATTACAGTGACCCCAGAACATTTAGTTTCTTCAATTGGATTTAATTTCCAAACACTTGATTGGGTCAACCCTGTGGGAATTGTAGGAATTGCAGCATAAGAAGGGATAGGCAACTGTAGGAAGGATTACCTTTGGGAGCAATACCCTTTTGACACTAAAAAAAGCCTCCATAGACCTAGCAGGGCATGAACAGAGCATAGGCAGACACACACACACACACACACACACACACACTCTCCAAGACCCCAGGAAGACACACACACACACACACACACACACACACACACACTCTCACTCCAAGACCCCAGGAAGAACATCTTTAAGAATAGGCAGAAGAGCCCTAGCTAGAAGGAACCAGCAACTGGGAGATTACCTTAACTCTGTGGAAATAAGTCTGGGCAACAGAAAAATTTAAAAGACACTAAAAAGACTTTCACACAAATTGATTTTTTAATCATTTAGATTTGCCTTGAGCTCCAGATCCAACTGCTCTTGACTTTATTACAGAGGAAAACACATTTGAAATTCTTTAGGCTGAGCTATATCCATCTAGTGATCAGTGATCAGAGATGACCCGGCCTGTGTGATTGCCCAAGAATCTACATCAATTCATGGCAGCCTGTTGGTGGGTTCTCTAAAACTAGTTTATTTCTGCTCAACCAGACTCTGGTTCCAAGGGAGGGTAAGTATCTCAAAGAGATTCAGGCTAAATGGATACCAACTTGAGAGATCCTAGACCCACTCTCACTGAGATTCTTCTTCCTGGACTGCTTTCTTCCTATCACCCTGCCATCCAAGGGGCTTTAGAGAGTGCTTTAGAAAGGCAGGATCTTAGAGCAGCAGCTATTTGCGGGGGGGGGGGGGGGGGGGGGCATTGTTATGGGGAAGGAAAAGGAAAAGCTATAGTGGTCCCATGGAAACTTCCAAAGGTCAGATTTGCCCGGGGCCTCACCCAGAATATGGGCAGGACAAGATGGAGGCTGTTTGCATGATGCTCACTTGGCCTCTTCCAGATGGAGGACACCCTGCCCCCAGTAGGTTTTTTCTCTCCTAGGCACCAGACCACAGCAGGAACAGATTCCTTCCCAGAGGAAATTCTCCCACAGGCTGATGTAAACAACAGCAGTGTAGGTGTGTGTGTGTGGGGGGGGGGGGGGGGGTAGAGAACAGTGTAGGGGGGCTTAGCAGGCTCCCAGTGGAGGAGGTGGTTTGGAAGGTGGGGGAGGCTGCTGGAAAGGGAACCAGCAAAGTAGGCACCTTGAGGGCTCCAGAAAACCTGTCAATGTTTATTTCACATACACCTTGAGACAGTTTAAAACAGACTAAAAATGAAAGGCTAAGTTGTGTGCCTGTTGTGCTGATAAGTCAATGGACTGGAAGGCAGGGAAAAGCGAACAGTGACAGTCTTAGTCCCCAAAAGAAAATCCACAAAGTGATGGCCAGACAGCAAGAGCACCAGACAGACTCCAATCTCCAATTTCTTAGAGGAGTCAACTTTGAATTTAGAAAACAGAAAGAAGGTGCCCCAACCCTACTCTAAGCTAAGGGTGCTAGTGACAGGATAGAGAGGGGTGGGGGGCCTGGGAGGGCATAGGGGACACAGATTTCAAACCCAACTCAGCCCTAGGTCTAGAGGATGCAGGGTGCTGTTCAGCTATATGTGAGAACTGATCTGTTTTCAGAGGCCAAGGAAAGCCATTGGCCTTCAAGATGTTGGCAAAACCTGAGGCTTGCCCTGCCAGCTCCTGAAGATTAGGTCAGAAGCCAAAACTTGTAATCTCATTTGGAAATGTGAAGTATCCAGGGTGCCTAGCCTGGAAGGCTCACATTCTTGGGACACCTCTCCCTTTGCCCACCCATTTCTCCCCAAATAAAATCATCCTTGGCTTGCCCCTGTTGTCCAAGCTCCACTGAAGTGTAGCCTTCACCAAGAGACTGGGTTTCTGCGCTCTCTCCAATCACAGAGGTAGCCCCACGCCCCTTCCAGTCCAGGAGCCTCATCGGTAAGGGCAATCAGTGTCTCAGCTGAGTGTGGCCTCAGGAGATGGTAGAGAACTCTTTTAGCAGGACCTCCTGGCTGAGTGTGTGGAAGGCAAGGTTCCTCCGGACGTTGGTGCTAATGGATCGAACCTGGGAAAGAGTAGAGGGAGGTAGGAGGACACAGGCAGAGGAAACAGAAGACAGTTAGTTACCAACAGAAGGGCAGTGCCCAAGGCATAGATAGGGCCAAGGTGAAGTGTTGCCTGTGTTGGCAGGGGAAAGAGCTACGAAGTGCAGAGGGTCAAGTTCCCAACGGTGGGAGAGTGCCATGAGGAATCTAGCTGGCTCTTCAGGGATGCTCATGGGTGGAACACAGGCAAGCAGAGTTAATGAAAGTGAAGGAGAGGAGAAAAAAAACGTGTGCCCGCCCTGGGCCCCAAAGCCCATGAAGCTTTCCTTCAACTTCTGCTTTGCTATATAGGGAAGATAATGAAGTCAGGCAGGAAGAAGAGGAAAGGACAGCATGGCAAATATCAAGCAACTAAAGCTTGTTAGCTTCAACTGGACCAGATCCATTTTCTCCCCTGTACTAGAGGTTCAGAAGGGGGTAGCACAGTGCCCAGGAGCCTAGGAAAACCATCTCCTCTAATTCTTTATAACCCTCATCATCTCTAAATAACTTATTCTCTTTCTAATTGCTGGCTTCCAGTAGTTCTCCCTCCTTCACCCCAAATGTAAAGACTCATTGGACACCTCATAAAAATATTCTGCCTGCTTTCTCTTCATACTAATAGCTTCCCTGTTCCCAACTAACTTTCCTCAAAGAAATCTTCAGGGTCAAAGTTGGGCTGTCCCAACAAGTCCTTCACCATGGACTTGACAAAACCAAGCTGATGCAAGTTCTGCCCTAGCAGAGGGAGGTCTGAGGGCATGAGAAGGAGGTGCAAAGCCTGGGTATCTGTCCTTGGTCCCCAGCCAGGATGTTTCTGTCCACTAACTTGTCTGTGTAGAACAATTATAAGGTGTTTGAGCTTTTCCTGAGAGCAGCTCTCAGCCTGGGGCAGTAGAGGAACAATCAATAGGCAGACCACAGTTATGTGCAGATGTTGATAGTGCAGTTCAGTAAAAGGCAGAGCAAATGCTTACTGGCTGTTGGTGATCAAGGGTAGGGGCTGAAAGATGAATGACTGAAAAGTGGGAGTGGGTATGGGGAACTATATTAGGAGGACATGCAGGCTAGGAGCCAGTTATGATGTGAAAGTGGTCGCATGAAGAGAAGAATCCATTACTCTCCTAAGTTGCTCTAAGGACAGGGTAAGGGGGGAGCATTGAGCCAGAGCTGCCACAGGGAACAAACACCTAATGTCAGGCCTGGTTGAGCTGGGCAAGGACTATGTCCATGGATGCAGAGAAAGTGGGCAATACCATTTCAGGAATATTTTCTTCTTGTGCTGCCTTCTTCTAAACTACTTCTGAAAAAGTTATATACCCAATCCCAGTAAACTCCTCTAGTCTTGCTTTTATCAGATTTTGGCAAACCTAGATTTTAGCTGCACAACAAAAGTCAATGACTAGGAATGGGTCCTCCAAGAGATACAGGCAGAGACAGAGATGTGGGGGGAACTCACCAGCTCTTTGAAGAAAGCAGCTTCCTTGTGCTGCTCAGAGTAGCGCTCATACTGGTCCAGGCCATCCTGCAGCTTCAGTGTGAGTGTATCATAGTTGGCTCGTACTACTTCTAGCACCTGGGGGAAGTCACAGGTCAGGCAGGGTCTTAGTCTTGAGCCAAGATGTTTATACAAACCAAGCAGGCAGGGTGGCAGGAAGCAATTACTCTAGTTTCTGGACCACTTTGTAATCTCTTTCATTTCTCACCTTTCTTTCTTTTTTTTCTTTTTTTTTTTTTTTTGGCCAGTCCTGGGCCTTGGACTCAGGGCCTGAGCACTGTCCCTGGCTTCTTCCCGCTCAAGGCTAGCACTCTGCCACTTGAGCCACAGCGCCGCTTCTGGCCATTTTCTGTATATGTGGTGCTGGGGAATCGAACCTAGGGCCTCGTGTATCCGAGGCAGGCACTCTTGCCACTAGGCTATATCCCCAGCCCCTCTTTCTTTTTTTTTTTTTTTTTTTTTTTTGCCAGTCTTGGGCCTTGGACTCAGGGCCTGAGCACTGTCCCTGGCTTCTTTTTGCTCAAGGCTAGCACTCTGCCACTTGAGTCACAGTGCCACTTCTGGCCATTTTCTGTATATGTGGTGCTGAGGAATCGAACCCAGGGCTTCAAGTATACGAGGCAAGCGCTCTTGCCACTAGGCCATATCCCTAGCCCTCTCACCTTTCTTGATCAGCCCAGCTTAGCCACCAAGGCTATTTACTGTGGCTGTGGTAAAAGAGCATGGGAAGAGGTGACAGAACAGCGTCCGAAGTCACACGTATCCATGATAACATAAAAGGTGTTTTCAGCCCTAACCTGAAACTTCATCTGGTCAAGTTGTCATCATTGCTGAGTAAGACTTTGCCCATGTCTCACTGCTTCTCCCTATCTGGGAATCACATTTCTTCAGTCCTGGGATGTTCCTCAACACCATCTGCTACTTGTTTTCATCTCTCAATGCCAACTCAGCCTTCCTATCCATTGCCTAGATGGAACTTTTGGGCATCTAAGCCTTAGGGTACAGGGAACACTCAAAACTAAGCTTCTGAAGAGGGAGAATCTCCTTAACAATAGCTCTGAGCTCTGACTCCCTCCCTCCCTTCCTTCCTCCCTGGGTCTTGAACTCAGCATTTTGCACTGTACCTGAGCATTTCTGCTCAAGGATGGCACTTTAAAACCTGAGCCACAACTCCACTTTCAGCTTTTTTTTTTTTTAAGTTAATTGGATATAAAAAATCTCCCAAGCTTTCCTGCCCAGGCTGGCTTTGAACCACGATCCTCTGATCTCAGACTCCTGAGTAACTACGATTACACAGGCCTGAGCTGTGGCACCTGGCTTGTGATCCTCTTATTTCAGTCTCTCAAGTGTTGAGATTACAGGTATGTACACTCTATGATTTCCACAGACTCTGGGAACTTAGAGGAGTATCTCTGGTTAAGATGGAAGGGATTCCCATATCCTGGGCTGATGCCCAGTTTATAAAACCATAAATCAAAGGCAGGACTGCTAGATGACTGGTACTATATCACGTTAGCATAAATGATTGGGAAGAAAGTAATGACGAGGAGATGGAATGACTGTTCACTCTGGTGATCCGAGTGAAGTTATCTGACCTTCAGGAAGGCTATGACATCATGAAGAGTTCCTTGCCTAGTAGGGAGCTTGGTGGTAATGGTGGTAGTGGGGAACTGATAAGGGACTGAATAATCCAGAGTTAGGATATGGTAGAAGGCTTGAAAATAGATGGGTGCAAAGGGCCTCTGGACTGTTCCCTTCACCAGTCCAAATTTGTGCCACAGCAGACTTCTCTTAGAAGCAAACAATCCTCCCTGCCAAGAATTCCTGAGGCAAGAGAAATGCTGGAGAACACAGTAGAAGGCTTGTGTCCTTATGTGAGAGCTTCTTAAATTTGGGTTTGGAGTGAAGGGACAGCTAAGGCAGAGATATTACCCAGAATTCTCCAACTAGCTACAGAGTTCATTTTGCCTACTGTGTCCCACAAACCCTAGTACAGGCTACTTTTTCTGCTTTTAATTCTATCTGTTAGCTTCATGGGGCTTGGTACCCAGCATTGGCAGTCACCCAAAAGTAATCCAGTCCTCTCATGCAAGTGGGCTATATTTGTGACAGAAATATCTACAGACAAGGTCTTAGCTTGGAAGTGAATGGCTTAAGCCCCCCTCTCCCCCTTAAAAGGCAAAATTCCTTCAAGATGGTACCAGTCCCCAAGAACTAGGTTAAAAAAAATGCTTTCCTAAGCTCTAAAATCTAAGCAGCTTCAGCAATGTCTATAACCCAACAATTTAGTATTGGCATTCCCTTTGGGGTCAGGTGCCAAAAGATAAATGCCATGTTAAAGCCAACTGCTGAAGAAAAAGGTACAGTAAGTACATAGAGGACCACTGCTTCTAACTCTTCTCCAAAGAGGCCAAGGCCTCACAGAATGTCATCTGAGCATTCTCCTCTAACTGGAGAAGAATGGAAGGTCTAAAGTCTTGCTCAGAACAGAGGAAAGTTGCCTGTCAGTTCATCTAGGCTCTGCTGTCTTTTATACAGACAGTAGCTTAAGTATCCTGAAGTTCAGTATCCAGGTTTGATGTCAGAGTTTCCATGACTACCAGGCTCCTCGGAGCTCCAGAGCTTGTTATTTCTCATCAGTAGCAACTGAAGACCCTACTCAGTCCTGCTCAACCCCTAACAAAACTTTACAAAGCACTCCACACTCATTTTCAGAAAAATTAGATTTGGCTGCTATTTTTCTTTCTTTCTTTCTTTCTTTTTTGGCCAGTCCTGGGCCTTGAACTCAGGGCCTGAGCACTGTCCCTGGCTTCTTTTTGCTCAAGGCTAGCACTCTGCCACTTGAGCCACGGCACCACTTCTGGCCGTTTTCTGTATATGTGGTGCTGGGGAATCGAACCCAGGGCCTCATGTATACAAGGCAAGCACTCTTGCCACTAGGCCATATCCCCAGCCCTGCTATTTTTATTTTTATTTTTATTTTTATTTCTTAGTACTTACTTAAGAAGCTTAGAATTTAAGTGCCTTTAATTTTTAGTTGGGCTTTTTAGGCCTCATCAATCTTGTGGTCTTGAGGCTAGGGGTAAAAATATTTAATAAATTCCTTCTATGATAAATGTTCATATCTCAAGGTCAATCTTTCATCCTCCTAAATAAACTACAATCATTCTGTTCTAGTTCTTACAGTTTTGCTTTAATCCTGTCAAACCCCTAATCATAGAAAAATGAAGCTCTGGTGCTATCCAACAAATATAAAAGTTCAAAGGTAATTAGGAAGATAAAGCTTTTTAGGGCTGGCACAAGTGGCTCACACTGCTCAGGAGGCTGAGATTGGAGGATCTCAGCTCAAAGCCAGGAAATTCTATGAGACTCTTATCTCCAGCTAACCAGCAAAAAAAAAAAAAAGAAACAGAAGTGGAGCTGTGTATAGTAGAGTGTCAAGTAGTAGAGTGTCAACCTTGAACAAAAAAGCTAAGGGACATGAAGCCAGCCCAGGCAAGAAAGATTACCAATTAACCACCAAAAAGCTGGAAGTACAACTGTAGCTCAAGTGGTAGAGTACTAGCTTTGGGTACAAAAGTTCAGGGGCAGCATCCAGACCTGAGTTCAAGCCCCAGTATTGGTGTATATACATACACGCACACACGCACGCAGGCACACACACAGCCTGGCACAGGTGGTTCACACCTGTAATCCTAGCTACTGGTTTGGAGGGGGGGGGGGGAGCTGAGATCTGAGGATTGCAGTTCAAAGCCAGCCCAGGCAGGAAAGTCCATGAGAGTCTTATCTCCATTAAACTACTCAGCAAAAACTGGAAGTGTTGCTGTGGCATAAGTCGTGTATAGTACTAGTCCTGAGCACAAAGAGGCTCAGGGACAACACCTAGGCCTTGAATTGAAGCCCCAGGACCAGCAAAACAAAACAAAAAACAAGGCTTTTCAGAGCATTTACATGTAAATCTCTTTCCCTAGTCCATTCTGATTTTTTTGAGATAGTGTCATGTCTCATTATACAGCCCAAGCTGGCCTAGAACTCCAGGTCTTCCTGCCTCTTGAATATAGGGATTACAAATACATGCTACTATGCTTTGCCCTACTTCAGATATTCACTTAACTAGTTACAAGAATGTTTTTTGGCTCAATTTCTTCCACAAAATGGAAATGGGGTCTTGGGAAATCAAGGTATTTGATCATTAGTGAAGTACTACTATGTACTCTACTGTTTCTGTAGGGGTAAGACCAAGAGGTCAAAGCAATGAACAGTTTCAAGCGGTGGCATGGAGAATCAACCTAAATATTCAGGTCTTGGTTATATGAACACAAGGATAGCTTTGTCCCGGACCTGTTGTGAAGGAATAATCTTTCGAAACTGTCCACAGACCAAAATCTTTCATAATTTCCCCATCATCAGCTAAGAGAATTCGCAGTACCTGCTCAGACTCCTCTGGCAGAAAAGACAAATAAGGGCATGGTGATGCTATTGTTTGAGGTTTCACAGTTTAAAGTAAGGAAGGAGGGAGGGAGAAAAAGGGAGGAGGAAGGAAGAAAGAAGAAAAT
The DNA here is from genome assembly GCF_023159225.1 of Perognathus longimembris pacificus. Taxonomy (NCBI): domain Eukaryota; kingdom Metazoa; phylum Chordata; class Mammalia; order Rodentia; family Heteromyidae; genus Perognathus; species Perognathus longimembris. The sequence goes on along the minus strand of NC_063162.1, from coordinate 21,623,164 downwards.
GAAGGAAGGGAAGAAAGAAAGGGAAGAGGACAGGAGGATGGGAAGGAGAGAGAGACAGAGAAAGATAGAAAGAGAAAGAGAGAGGAGAAACAGTAAGAGTCCAGCTGCCTTCCTAAAGTCTGCCTTCCTAGATTCACATCCCATCCTCCACATACTAGTTAGTTAAGCCTCAGTTTTCTCATCTTTAAAATGGGAATAGCAACTTTCATCAAATAGAGGACTAAATAAGGCAATGAATATAAGGTGCCAAACATACTGCTTGAACAAACAAGTGGTTAGTAACTACAACCATTACCATTATTTTCCGAGCAAGCTCTCTCCATCCTACAATCATTTTTGAAAGTACTTCCTTCCTATAGATTTCCCAATAAGGGATTTGTTGTGGAAAAAAGAAGAGACTTCCCCAGGCCTTGTGAATTAACCGTGCAGACATGCAGTGGCAGGCCCTCTCCTGGAGAAACAAACGTCCTACTACCATGACTGATTTTCTCATGGAAATTTGTCATAAATTGATTTTTAGCATCCTGAAGGGAAAGACTCAGTTACATTATGGATTTCTTACAATCCTTTACAGAATCCTAGGAAACAGTAAACACTCAACATGCTGGTAGACTTAATTTAGCAACATAGGCTCAACTAAAAAGGAAAGGAATCTCTCATCAAGGTCACATGGTTACGATTAGAGTTAGACCTTGGCAGTCTAACACTTCACTGTTCTCAGCACTTTGCTAGGCTCCTAAGGCCCTCACTCAGCGCCTTGGTGAAGCTACTAACTAAATTAGAGTAATCAAGCACATATAGGATTGAGCCAGTAGCAGTAAGCATTGTTTGGAGTCAGTTTAGCAAGTGACCTGTGAACCAGGTAGCTAAGTTGAGATACTGTCACACCTTTTAAGACTGAAAATTAAGGAACCCAAGGTCTCTTTTGTTTGTTACCTCTTCTGCTTTATATGACTGTGGTAGCTAATTCTGAGTGTAAAGTTCTCTATTGGCTATGACTATTATTGACAACTTAGGCTCCCATCCGGGCCAATCACCTAAAGAGTAATGATGCAGGCTCAGCCCTGACAGTGGGGGGAAAGACTCCTGCACAAAAGATAAGCAAAAGTTGGAAGAGTGTGGTAGAATGCTACTTTACTATTTAAATACACAAAGTATAAATTCAGTTTCTCAGAAATCAAGTTTGGTTCATTCTGAAACACCTTTCTGAGATATGTTCAATTTAATGACTTTTTTTTTTTTTTTTTTTTTGCCAGTCCTGGGGCTTCAACTCAGGGCCTAGGCATTGTCCCTGAGCTTCTTTTGCTCAAAGCTGGTGCTCTACCACTTGCCAGAGTGCCACTTCGGCCTCTTCTGTGTATGTGGTACTGAGGAATGGAACCCAGGGCTTCATGAATATAAGGCAAGCACTCTACCACTAAGCCAGATTCCCAGCCCTAATAACAATTTTTTTTGTGGGGGAGGGGGATCTGTCATGGGGCTTGAACTCTAGGGCTGGGTGCTATCCCTGAGCTTTTTATCTCAAGGCTAGCGCTGTACCACTTGAGTCACAGTGCCACTTCTAGTTTTCTGGTGGTTAACTGGCTACCACTAAGCCAGGTTCCCAGCTCTACTGACAATTTTTTTTGGGGGGGGAGGGAGATCTGTCATGGGGCTTGAACTCTAGGGCTGGATGCTGTCCCTGAGCTCTTTATCTCAAGGCTAGTGCTCTACCACTTGAGTCATAGTGCCACTTCCAGTTTTCTGGTGGTTAACTGGCAATAAGAGAGTCTCTCAGACTTTCCTGCCCATGCTGGCTTTGAACAGTGATCCTCAGATCTCAGCCTTCTTAGTAGCTAGGATTACAGGCAAGAGCCTCCAGCTCCCAGCCCTAATGACAAAATTTAACTGCAAAAATTCAGCTCACTTGTACCGAGTACTCGTTAGGTAATGTTCTAAAACAATCTAAACAGACAGAGACAGTGATCTTTGAACAGCCAGGTTCAAAGTCTTGCTAAACTATTTTTAGTATCTGTTTACATGTAGCAACTGAAAGAGCAGTATCTCAGAAGACAAGAAGAAACAAATTCATGGGCTCCAAGTCTAGAACTCAGAGGAGAGTATTAAATATTTTTCTTCTATACAGGACAAAACTTTATCTTCATGAATATGGCCTGAAAGATGCATAGTTACCAAGCCCATAGTTAAAAGTAGAAAGCAGGGCTGGGGATATAGCCTAGTGGCAAGAGTGCCTGCCTCGGATACACGAGGCCCTAGGTTCGATTCCCCAGCACCACATATACAGAAAACGGCCAGAAGCGGCGCTGTGGCTCAAGTGGCAGAGTGCTAGCCTTGAGCGGGAAGAAGCCAGGGACAGTTCTCAGGCCCTGAGTCCAAGGCCCAGGACTGGCCAAAACAAAAACAAACAAACAAAAAAAAAAGTAGAAAGCAGAGCTGGGCGCTGATGGCTCATGCCTGTAATCTTAGCTGCTCAGGAGGCTGAGATCTGAGGATCGAGGTTCAAAGCCAGCCTGGGGAGGAAAGTCTATGAGACTCTTACCTCCAATTAAACACCAGAAAACCAGAAGCTCAGGGCCAGGGCCCAGGCTTAGAGTTCAATCCCCATGATCAACAACAACAACAAAACAAAACAGCTGAGATCCACTAACTTCCTGTTCCAACTTTCCTTGCTGTTTTGAGAGACTGGTGGTGAGGTCAAGTCTTTGCAAATGATCAACATTAAAGCCCAGACTTGGGCTCAAGTCCCAGAGGGTGGGAGAGATGGGGGAGAATAATGGAAGGGATGGACACCAGGTCAGGATGCATTATTCTCATAAATTTGTGTTGAATTGAACTGCTTCATACAACTACTTAAGGGGAATTTTTAAAAATTAAAGAATAAAAGAGAAAAATGAGAAAAGGGAACAGATACTTTTTAGTGAATTATCTTCATCTTGAAAAGTACATAAAACTGCTCATTACTATATTTCTATTGTTTCTAATGTCATTCAAAAGTTTTCCCATAGCTTTGCGCAGTGGCAGTATTGTAGCCAATGAGGTTTATCCGAGGTGCGATTATTGCCGATTATTGCTAATTGAAAAGTTTTCCCAGTGATAACTGATAAAAAGAAGGAAGAAAAAGAATGAAGGAAGAGACGGCATAAATAAACAGCTAAGGAAAGGTTCTCTGAAAAGTGAGAAATTAAAAACACTCAGCTGGGTAATTCAGGGAATACCATAATATTTTAAGATAGAGTCAAAGATTCTATTTGCAGTCATCATGGAATCAGTGAGAAGAAAACAATTATTTTCAGACACTAGGTAGCACACAGTGTAGCACTGAGATTCTGAGAAAAGGACAGGTGGACATGAAGGTCTTTCTGTGCTAAAGAGAAGGTCTGAGTTTGGAAAACAAAGATAGCTGTACTTTGTGATGGAGATCATGAGGACAGGCGAGATAGGCAGACAAAGAACTCAGAAAATTTGCAGTACTCAAAATCTGTTGTTGAATAATAAGGACGACATGTATATGGTCTAATTCATCCAGAGTAGACAAAAAGAAAGAAAAGAAATGGAAAAAGAGAAGAGAAAGGAAGGAAAGAAGGGGAGGGGGGAGTGAAGGAGGGGGCGGGGGAACGGAGACAGGAAAAAAAAGAAATGATACAAAAAAAGATTTGCAAGGTGATTAATTCTTTTAGAGTTCGTTGAAAGGCATCTGAATTTGATCAACCAGAGCATTTATCCACTTCCCCAACCCCCACCCCACTTTTTCTACTCAAGGCTAGTGTTCTACCACTTTGAACCACAGTGACACTTCTGGTTTTCTGGTGCTCAATTGGAGATAAGAATCCTATAGACTTTCTTGCACCAGCTGGATTCAAACTTTGCTTTGAGATCTTAGCCCCCTGCATAGCTAGGATTACCCTGGTTTATCCAGAGCATTTCAATAGACACTATTCAAACCTTAATAGCAGCACTAAACTAGACCTAAAGGGGACTCTAAATCTACCCAAATTGCAGATTAAAAGGAAGTTTCAAAAGGATAATGTTGTTCCACACCATGCTTTCTTGAATATAATTCAACATTCAAGACAGACAACCAGCCAGACGCTGGTGGCTTATCTCCAATGACTCACCAGAAAACAAGAAAATGGCGCTGTGGCTTAAAGTTGATGGAGTGCTAGCTTTGAGCAAACAGAACTCAGGGATAGTGCCAATGTCCAGAGTTCAAACCCCATTAATGATTGACTGACCAAAAAAAAAAAAAGAAAGAGAAAGAAGGAAGGAAGGAAATGGAGGAAGGGAGGGAGGGAGGGAGGGAGGAAGGATGGAAGGAAGGGAGGAAAGAAGGAGGGAAGGATGGAAGGAAGGGAGGAAAGAAGGAAGGAAGGGGAAGGGCAGGGGGAAGGGGGAAGGGGGAAGGGGGAAGGGGGAAGGGGGAAGGGGGAAGGGGGAAGGGGGAAGGGAAAGGAAGGGAAGGCCTTTCAAACAGTCCAATCTGAAAGCCTGTGTCACCAACACTCCTGAACTGTAGGCCTGTTAAAAGTTCAGGCACATGAAAAACCTACCACTTTGATCTAAAAGTAGGAATAAAAAGTACTAGAAACATATTGGTAAATACTTAGGAAAGTCAAAGAACAAGATAATTAACTCCTCCTTGGATTTTGTTTGGACTCATTACGAAGCCCAAGCTAGCCACAAGCTCATCACTCACCCGATTCAGTTGAGTACTGAGATTACAGGTGTGTCCCCAGTAACTGACTTTTTTTTTGGTCCTATTGTGGAACTGAACTCAGGGCCTCCGCAAGTGCTCCACTACTTAAGCCATGCTCTCTACTCTCAATAGCTGACATGTGGGGTGGGGTGGGGGGACCTGGAGCTTATACTCAGGGCCTGGGCCCATTTTGCTCAAGGCTGGCACTCCACTACTTGAACCATAGCTCCACTTGTGGCTTTTTTGGTGCTTAGGGATAATCTTATGGACTTCCCTGCCTTTGGATCATGATCTTCAGATCTCATCTCCTAAATAGCAATGATTACAGGTGTGAACATCCTGAAATTTAGCATAATCGAAGAGAAAATGTACAATAACAATAGTACAAAGGACTGGGGAGGCAAAAAATAAGCTATATAAAGTCATATAACTTAACCACTAAAACTATTATATGAAGACATCTAAAAAAATCAACTGTGAAGATAAATGGAAACATAATAAGCCTGGTGCCGGTGGCTCACCCCTATAATCCTAGCTACTCAGAAGTCTGAAATCTGAGGATTGTAGTTCAAAGCCAGCACAGGCAGGAAAATCTGTGAGACTCATCTCCAATTAGTCATCAGAAAACTGGAAGTATTGCTGTGGCTCAAGTGGTAGAGCTCTAGCCTTGAGCTGAAGAGCTCAGGGATAGTACCCAGGTCCGGAGTTCAAGCCCCACAACCGACAGACAAACAAACAAACAAAAGAAGTCACAAAAAAGAAAAACATTAACTATGAACATGCATGGGAGAAACAGGAAAGAAACAGCAGGATTTAGCCAGACATTAGTAGCTCACACCTGTAATCCTAGCTACTTAAGAGGCTGAGATCTGAAGATCACATTCAAAGCCAGCTGGGGCAGGAAAGTCAGTGAGACTCTTTTCTCCAATTAACCACCAGAAAACTGGAAATGGAGTTGTGGCTCAAAATGGTAGAGTGCTAGCCTTGAGTGAAAAAGCTTAAGTGCAAAACCCAAACCCCAAATTCAAGCCCCATGACTGACCAAAAAAAAAAAGCAGGATTTAAAAGTTTTAACTCAGAGGGGGCTGGGAATATGGTCTAGTGGCAAGAGTGCTTGCCTCATATACATGAAGCCCTGGGTTCGATTCCTTAGCACCACATATATAGAAAAGGCCAGAGATGGCGCTGTGGCTCAAGTGGCAGAGTGCTAGCCTTGAGCAAAAAGAAGCCAGGGACAGTGTGCTCAGGCCCTTAGTACTAGGCCCAGGACTGGCAAAAACAAAACAAAACAAAAAAAAACTTTTAGCTCAGACATATTATAATTAGAAGGAAGATGGGGGACTGGGAATATGGTCCAGTGGTAGAGTGCTTTTCTCGAATACATGAAGCCCTGGGTTCGATTCCTCAGCACCATAGAAAAAGCCAGAAGTGGTGCTATGGCTCAAGTGGTAGAGTGCTAGCTTTGAGCAGAAAGAAGCCAGGGACAGTGCTCAGGCCCTGAATTCAAGCCCCAGGACTGGCAAAAAAAAAAAAAATTGAAGTTTGAAGCCAGCCTGGGTAGATAATTCTAAGAGACTCTAATCTCCAATTAACCAGGAAAAAAAAAAAAGGTAGCTCAAGTGGTAGAGTGCCAGCCTTGAATTATGGAAAAGCCAAGCAAGAGTGTGAGGCTCCGAGTTCAAGCCCCAGTATTGATACAAAAGGGAGGGGGAAAAAAGAGAAAGAGATGATCTGAATGGATATAAGATGCAACTATGGGCTATATAAAAGTTATCACTAAAATAAGACAAGTTAACTCACTTAAAATATAAAAATACAAGTTGAAAGCTAAAAACAACTACATAAATATGTTATACAAAAGGAGAATTGCTACATCAATATTTGACAAAGGAGATTTCAAGGAATAGTAAAAATGAAATTTCATGATAAAAGAATCACCTCATCCTGAAGACAGACCCCAACACATATGTATGTGCACAGTGCTATAAAAATCTGAAACAAAATTGACAGACTGAAAGGGGAAATAGAAAAACTACATTTGCAGTTGAAGATTTTGATACTACTTTGAGTAACTGCTAGAAAAAGAAAATCATTAGATTTTGACATTAGTAATCTACTTGACCTAAAAGGTATTTATAGAAAATTTTACTCAACAACAGCAAAACGTGTTTAAGTGCTATTAACATTCAGATCATATGCTGAATCATAAATCAAATCTTAATATGTTTAAAAGAATTGGAACCACATAAAGAATATTTTCTAACTACTAGGCAATTAAATTAATAACAAAAGTATATTTGGAAAATCACCAAGTAAGAGAAACAAAACAACACATTTCTAAATATCACAAGAGAAATGAGAAAATATTTTGAACGGAAGGAAAATGAAAATGGGCTGTTCTCAGGTGGGGCTTCCCTGAGTGGCGTTTGCTTCCCAGGTTGGGGTTGAGATGTTCTACATCCCCAGCCACCCCATCACCCCTATGGTGCAAAGAGGTGAAATTCACAAGCTGTACCAAGGTGAGAACTTAATCCTTGGCTTCAGCATCAGAGGGGGGATTGACCAGGATCCCTCCCAGAACCCCTTCTCAGAAGGTAAGGTAGACAAAGGCACTTATGTCACATAGGTATCTGGGCTGTAGATTGGAGACAAGATCATGCAGGTAAAAGGCTGGGACGTGACCATGGTGGCACATGACCAGGCTTGGAAGCGGCTCACCAATCCCTCAGAAGTGGTGCATTTGCTGGTGACAAGGCAGTTGCTGCAGAAGGCAGTGCAGCAGTCCATGTTGTCCTAGCACCTGGCCCTGACTCATGTCTTCCTGTTTGTACAGTGACATCACTACCATGTTCTGCCTATTTCCTGGCTTTTGTATACTGGGCCTCAGCTCAGAAGGGGGTCAGCTGATTCCCAGGCTGAGGCACCCTTCCTTGCCCTCTTACCCCAAGTCTGAGCTCTGGGAGCAGCAATTTCCCTTGGACACTGAAGATTAGAAACCAGGGCCTGAAGCTGAGTGGCTGTGCATCTGTAGCGACTAGATTCAACCCTCCCTCAGCCCTGCTGCCTGGCCACAGTAGTGCCCAGGCGAACAGGAAACACCTGAGAGTTGCCAACGCTAGGAAATGCCAGGTGGGGCCACTTTTCTGTTCGCTCTGGCTGCAGGGCTTGGCCCTGCCTATTACTTCCACAGTGTCTGTGCTGCATGCTTCCCTAGCACTGCACTGCTCCCCACAAGCCCATCTGGGGTCTAGACTCACACAGTACCAGCGCTACTAGGAAGGTTGAAGTGGTTGGGGTGGGCAGGCTCCTGTTCACCTCCTCTCCTCCCACGGGTGCTGGCCTCCTGAGGGTTTGTCTGCTTACAGGATTTAGATGAGTTCCAGAACTGACATTTCTGGGCAGCTCTCAGATTGCCTTTTCTTTCCTCTTCACTTGTGGGTTTCACTTTTGTATTTTTAAAATCATAACTATGATACAAAGTGTTTTTATCTTACTATTTGGAAAATGCTAAGTCTACTTTTGAATTTAGCTTAATAATTCACATCTGGGAGCAACTTTTCTTAGCACACAAACCTTAATTTGGTTAATGTGGAAATGGGGCAGTATAATGCTATCTCACATGTGACATCTTGTGCCTAATGAATGATGAAATGAAAAAAAAAAATGAAATAGCATACCAAAACTTATGGGACGGTGTTATCAGGAAAATTGTAGAACTAAAATTTTGTATTCGAAAACAAGCCTGTACACTGGTGGTTCACTCCTATAACACTATTCAGAAGGCTAAAATCACAGGATAACAGTTTGAAACCAGCCTAGGTAAACAAACACATGACATTCTTATCTCCAATAAACCAGGAAAAGTCAGAAAGTGGCTCAAGTAATAGAGTGCCAGCTGTGATTGAAAAAGCTAGGAGAAGGGGCTGGGGATATAGCCTAGTGGCAAAAGTGCCTGCCTCGGATACACGAGGCCCTAGGTTCGATTCCCCAGCACCACATATACAGAAAACGGCCAGAAGCGGCGCTGTGGCTCAAGTGGCAGAGTGCTAGCCTTGAGCGGGAAGAAGCCAGGGATAGTGCTCAGGCCCTGAGTGCAAGGCCCAGGACTGGCCAAAAAAAAAAAAAAAAAGAAAAAGAAAAAGCTAGGAGAAAGCCGGGTGCTGGTGGCTCATGCCTGTAATTCTAGCTACTCAGAAGTCTGAGATCTAAGGATCTTGGTTCTAGCCCCGGCAGGAAAGGTCGTGAGACTCATCTCCAATTAATCACAGAAAAAGCAAAAAATGATGCTGTGGCTCAAGTGGCAGAGCACTAGCCTTGAGTAAAAGCTCAGGGACAGCACCCAGGCCCAGAGTTCAAGCTCCTGGACTGGCAAAAAAGAAAAAAAAAAAAAGCTGAATGAAAGCAGGGAGCCCTAAGTTTAAATCCCAGTACCAATAAATAAATAATGATAGGCTTTCAGATGAAGTTAGAGAACAAATTAAACCAAAACAAATGATAAATAAGATAACCATATAAATCAATAAAAATAAAAGAAAATGAAACTAAAAGCTAATTCCTCAAAAAGACTAATAATGAAAGTTCCACTTTCATCTTTTTCATGAAACAGGCAATGATGAAAAGCATTAGATGACCATGACTCTTCTGGCAAAAACTTACTCCAAGTAAGGACTGTCGCCAACCATTTATGGATTTGTAATGAGACAATTTTTCACTGGAGATTCAAGAACAGGGAGGCTCATTTGCACTTCTTAGGTTTATAAAGGTGGGGCTGATGCACTTGGAAATATATCAGCTGAGAGGTCTACAAAAGTCGACAGAGGCAAAGCTCTAAGGAGAAACTAGTAATCTAGCAATAGTTCAAAAGCATACATGGGTTTTGCATTTTTATAGCAACTTCCTTGACACAACAAACACTTCTGTACTTTTTTCACAAATAAGCAGAAATCTTGGAAACCCTAAGCCTCTAAGACATAGATTTTCTATCTTATTGCACTAAGGACACTCAGTAGCAGAGAATTCTTAGAGAAAGCAGGTCCTGAGAGCCGCCTCTGATGGTAAGAACTGGTATTTTTTTTCAGAATGCTTTAGCTCAAAGTGGCTGAAATAGCAAAACCAAAGAAAATATCCCAAAGCATAGGAACCAGAATAAATAGCAAGCTGTAACAAAACCACAGACATACCACATACACTCCTCAGAGTGTCTCTCTCCCCACTTGGTATCTAGAGTGACTTTCTAACAAGGATAACCTGTTCTCCTCTCCCATCACTCAGTTGTTTGGAAACAATCTAAAAAATGGACATAAATCTCTTAGGATTCTGAAAGATGACCTGCTTTTTAAAAAATAATTTCTTTTATACAATCACCCTGAATATGCTATGTCCTTTCTGGTTTTTGGTTGTTTTTTTTTTTTTAATCCTTTCTGTTTTCATCTCCTATACTTCAGGACCAAACCCAATTGCAAAACCAATTTAAGCTGGTCAGTTCTCCCTGTCCATGCCTCTCAAGCCCACTACCAAAGGGCTCTCCACTGTCCCATGATTTATTGATCTGGCAGGCTGACTCTGCCCTTCAGCAAGGTGGATCAGATAATGAACCTCACAGTGGGTGACTAGTGTGAGAGGCCATCAGTTGGTTAAAGGAATGATGACAGTGACTTCCTTTTAATTTCCCTGGGCAGTCACTTCCGCCTTCCTGGCTTTTGTTTGGTTGAAGCCCTAGACAATCTTTGTGAAGCTTTTCTTTGCACTAATTATAGATACAACATGCCAAGGGCCTTACCCTGCACAAGTCAAGGTATTCAATCACACTAAGAGGCAGCCAAGTAACGGGAGTGAGGGAAACACAATCCACACAAATATCACTTCATGTTGCAAATGGGGCACTCTACCCAGTTCCAATCCAAAGGCAGATGTCTTTGCACTCTCCAGCTGAGGTTTCTTATCACATCTCAGAGAGGGAAACAGAACACATCTCTGATCCTAACTTGCCAGTCTTCACCTATTCCTTCCTAGCTGGTAAATATCTGTGGGCCAGGCACACTTGAGGGGCAGAAATAGGGAGGGCTGTGGTTTGTCAACAGAAAAATGTGGATATGGTGGTGCATACATGTCATGCCAACTATAGTGGGAAGCATAAATAAAAGGATTACAGTCCAAGTTGGCCTGGGTAGGAAATAACACCCTAGCTCAAATGAATAACCAGAGGTGCCAAAAAAAAAAAAAAAAAAAAAGAAAAGAAAAAGAAAGCTAGAGACAAGATTCAAGATGTAGAGCAACTGTGTAGCAAGTGTGGGGCTGTGAGTTCAAACCCCAGTAACCAAAAGAAAAGACAAGAAATCCCATGAACAACTTCCTTCCTAGCTGGGAGTGTTAATTTTTAGACTGTAATATCCTTTGAGCAAAATCACTAAGGCAAGTCAAGACTCTATTTGGTACTTGACAAAAACATTTCAAAATAACACTGCTTATAAAAGTTTATACAGTAGCACTTCTAGCCTTGAATAGTACCACAGTGGCAAATCATACTCTTCCAAGTACATCTTTAAAAGTGCTCAGCCAGCCGAGCACTGGGAGCTTACTACTATAATCCTAGGCACTCAGAGGCTGAGATCTGAGAATTGCGGTTTGAAGTCAGCCCAGGCAGGAATGTTCTTGAGACTTTTTTCTTTTTGTCAGTCATGGGGCTTGAACTGTCTGTCCCTGAGCTTTTTCACTCGAAGCTAGAACTCTACCACTTTGAGCCACAGCACCACTTCCATTTTTTTTTTTTTCTGGTGGTTAATTAGAGGTAATAGTCTCTCAGATTTTCCTGTCTGGGCTGGCTTCAAACTGTGATCCTCAGATCTCAGCCTCCTGATTACAGGCATGAGCAGTGCCAGGCTTCTGTGAGACTCAGAAAACTGGAAATGGCCCCGTGGCTCAAAGTAGTATAGCACTAGCCTTGAGCACAAAAGCTCAAGGACAGGGCCCAGGCCCTGAGTTCAAGCCCCACAATGGATGGAGGAAAAAAAAAGTGCTGAATCACTTCCTTGGGGAAGAGATTGTAATTCAAACAAGCAAACTTCCTAAATATAAATATCTACAAGCAGAAGGAGATAGATAAAACCAGACTGACCAAGGAAATCCTACTTGAACTCTCCTAATAACCTAGAACTAAAGATCTTAGGTCAAATGAAGAAAGCAAAGACTGCTTTGCTAACAACGACATAGAATTCCTATGTGTTCCAATACTGTTCCTCCTATGACCTGCCATGTAATTTCACAATTGCCAGGCTGAAGAAAGACCAGGAGTAGATGTGACAGTCATTTGGAAAAAATGCTGACAGTGGCAGAAGTAAAAATAAAATGAGTTCTTCTCTACCACTGGCCTTTGCATTCACCTAGCTTGGAAGCATTCAGATATTCATTTTGAGATTTTTTTTTTTTTTTGCCTTTTGAACAAAATAAATAAATTTGGAAAATAAGTAAAACTCAATATACTTTTTAGATTTTGTACCATATAAATAAATTCTTTATTAAGTAAAAAACATTTTTAAGAAGTCACTATGCCCCTTTGATGTATAGAAAAAGTTTTATTTCTCACCATGACCTTCCTGGGACACCTGGGTAAGGAGACTCTACTCTTAAGTATAAAGCTATCAACGGTTGCCAGAATCCTCTATCCAGGCATTTCTGCCCACCAAGAAGGCAAACTGTCTAGCCCCCTGTTGGATAATTTTTGTCCTCAACTGAAAAGATCCTTCCCAATCCAGAACTTTCCCCTATCTTTGTTTATATTTGTATTGTGTCCCTCTCCATCTTCCTATCTGTTGTTATTTCTTCCTTCAAAATACTGACAAGACTCAGGTTGGTTAAGACCTGATGCCCAGGCTGATGAAACAGAAAAGGTTTTGGACTTTGGAGTCAGACAGACCTAGGTTCACATTACAGCTTTATCCTTTATATCGGTGCGCTTCTGAACAAATTAATCTCATTAGTGTCCTCCTCTATAAAATGCTAATTATACCTATCCTGAATGCTGATGTAATAATTAAGTAAATAACCATATAAAAGGGTTGAACTCAATAATTATTGCTTCTTTCTTCTTACCTATTTGTATTTGTTTCAAATCTCCAATACTTTCTTTCTTATAAAGTGTTTCTGGTAGGGCAGCTGATTTCCTGGTTCAAGTACAAATGGTCACCCTGGCAGCACATAATTAACTGACCCTCTTCTCAAGATGCCTATATAACACAAAGTTGATTATAGAGGGTAAGCAGCTTGTAGGAAAGCCCTTCTGCTGAATTTGTATCTTTCCTGCTTATTAATGTACTCGGTAAACAAATTACTCATACCACCCTCTCACCCTCCCCTCCCCTCCCTTTTTAAAAATGACAAACAGGTCAACTAAAATGCCATCATCTACACAAAGGCAACAAGAAAGGCAAGGTCAGAAGGCCAACTCTATGTCACATGCTTGCACTCAAATAGTTCCCGCAGTCACCATAACACATAGCTACATGGAGACAGTGCAAGACAACTACAGGCTATGGTAGAAAAACACAATGCCAAGTACAGGAAACAGTTATGGCTATTGTGTGAATTAAATCTCAGCACTCCAGCATATGTCTTACCATGGCTGTTTTACATGATGCTTAGGGTTCTATCATAAGTTGAGAAAACATCACAGGGGCTTCTTATGGTAGGCTATTCAGAAGTCTTAATTGCTGTAAGTTCTAAAGGTACCGTGGGGAGAATTTTTTTACAGGTAGTTCCCACGGGAAAGTAAACTACATTCATTTTCTGATCAGAAACCCTGACACATGGCATCACAGTCCTTCACTGGTCTTCCTCAACAACCACTGGCGTTCTGGAGCTGGCTCACACAAGCCTGGCCTGGGAGAGCTGACTGTTAAATGTCAAGAATTTGGGAGCCAGCTGGCTTCCATAGTAGCTATGGCAAAGCATTCACACTGAACACAACAATCCATTCCTCTCCTTCTACTCACGTTCCCTAATGGCTGTTACACATTTCCTAGCAAATCAAGAGTGAACAATCAGTCTCAGGCTTGGGTTCCTCATAATCCGTTAAGCTCTTAGGACTTTCTCCCAAGATTTTTTTTTTTTTTTTTTGGCCAGTCCTGAGGCTTGAACTCAGGGCCTGGGCATTGTCCCTGGCTTCATTTTGCTCAAGGCTAGCACTCTACCACTTGAGCCACAGTTTAACTTCTGGCTTTTTCTATATATGTGGTGTTGAGGAATTGAATCCAGGGCTTCATGTATGCAAGGCAAGCACTTTACCACTAGGCCATATTCTCAGCCCCACCAAGATTTTATGCTTTTTTTTGGCCAGTCCTGGGCCTTGGACTCAGGGCCTGAGCACTGTCCCTGGCTTCCTTTTTGCTCAAGGCTAGCACTCTGCCACTTGAGCCACAGCGCCACTTCTGGCCGTTTTCTGTATATGTGGTGCTGGGGAATCGAACCCAGGGCCTCATGTACACGAGGCAAGCTCTCTTGCCACTAGGCCATATCCTCAGCCCAGATTTTATGTTTTGTACATTCTTTCTCAAGTAATGGATGCTATTCAGGTCTCCTATCAATGCAGTACCTCACAAACTGGAAGCTCACTTCTTACTAGTATAATAGCTCATGCCTCTCTGGGTAAAACTAGCTATGCATCATTTCTAACATTCAAAAGTCCTTTATAATGGCTTGTAGGATCAGGAGAAAACAAAAAAAAGGTTTAGAAAGATTACTTACAGGTAGAAATTAAGTCACAATATTATTTTATCATAGTATTTTTGAAGGCACATCTTATAAAACACTATATGGGCCTCCTCTGAGTCCAAAATCCAAAGCTCTAATGAGGGTGGAAACTTAAAGAAATAATGAGAAGTTAAACCCCATCAAAATGTCCAATACTGAACTGGGTGCAATGGCTCATGCCTATAATCCCATAATGGCTATACTAAAGAGGCTAAGATCTGAGGATCATGGTTTGAAGCCAAGCCAGGCAGAAGAAAGTCCGTGAGACTCTTCATTTCCAATAAACTACTCAGAAAAGGCTGGAAGTGGCGCTGTGGCTCAAGTGGCACAGAACTAGCCTTCAGTAAAAGAAGCTTAGGGACAGCTCCCAGGCCCTACGTTCAAGTCTAAGGTCCAGAAAAAAAAATCTTAATTATTCAAAGGGATTTCAATTCAACATGTCAGTTTATATGCTTCTTGATCAATGTCATCCCTTCCATCCTCTCCTCATCTCTCCCAATCCCATCTCTCCCCTCAGGCTACTTTTCACATACATACATTGAATATTATGACTGTATTTGTCCACCCCTTCTTGCTCCATTCGTTTGCCTTCCCTCCCCTTGAGAACACCACATGTTTTTGGCTTCCTGGTATTCAAGAAGCTAGTTGTTTAAAGTATTTATACCCTCCCCTGTGTACATCATACTTTAGTCAATGTTTATTGTTTTTGTTTGTTTGTTTGTTTGTTTTGGCCAGTCCTGGGCCTTGGACTCAGGGCCTGAGCACTGTCCCTGGCTTCTTCCCGCTCAAGGCTAGCACTCTGCCACCTGAGCCACAGTGCCCCTTCTGGCCGTTTTCCATATATGTGGTGCTGGGGAATCGAACCGAGAGACTCATGTGTAGGAGGCAAGCACTCTTGCCACTAGGCCATATTCCCAGCCCAGTCAATGTTTATTGTATATATGCACATATCTCTCTACTATGTTTTCATGTATGTTATTATTATTATTATTATTATTATTATTATTATTTTTGCCAGTCCTGGGCCTTGGACTCAGGGCGTGAGCACTGTCCCTGGCTTCTTTTTTGCTCAGGACTAGCACTCTGCCACTTGAGACACAGTACCACTTCTGGCCTTTTCTAAATATATGTAGTGCTGGGGAATCGAACCCAGGGCTTCATGTATACAAGGCAAGCACTTTTACCACTAGGTAATATTCCCAGCCCTTCCTGTATGTTTATAATTTAGACCTAACTTGCACATATCAGAGAAAACATGTGTCATTTGTCTTTCTGAGCCTAACTTCATTTAATGTAATTTTTTTCTAGGTCCATTATTTCCTTGTAAATGACATAATATTCTACTTCCTGAAGAATGAGTAAACTAAGTAAAATTCCACTATATGTATAGGTGTGTATATGCACACACCTACACATTTTCTTGATCCATTTGTCCATCATAGGCATCTGGGATGCTTCTATTACTTGGCTATGGTGAATGGTGCACATGGGTGTGCAAGGGTCTTTACTGTATCCTGACTTGTAATCTTTCGGATAAATGTCTAACAGCAGAATTGAGATCACAGGGCAAGTTTTTTGTTTGTTTGTTTTGCCAGTCCTGGAGCTTGAACTCAGGGTATGGGCACTGTCCCTGAGATTCTTATACTCAAGGATAAAGTACTACCAATTGAGTCACAGCACCACTTCTGACTTTTTTCTGTTTATGTGGTACTGAGGATTAGAACCCAGGGCTTGATGCATGCTAAGCAAGCACTCTACCACTAAGCCACATTTGCAGCTGAGATCATAGAGTAGTTCTATGCTTGGTTTTTTGAGGAATCTCCAAACTCCTCAAAGATAATTTTGAAGATGTACTAGAAACAAGCCAAATCTAGTAGTTTCATAGTTCCTAGAAAAGCAAGTTACAGTTTTTCTCTAATCTTTATTCATAAAGATATGTCAAATGCAAAAAAGGAGGCCAAAATGTTCTCTCCTACTTTTGTATATAGAAACTGACTCATGCCTGTAATCCTAGCTACTCAGGAGGCTGAGATTTAAGGATCTTGTATGTTAAATGAAATAAGCAGTCACAGAAGTATATTATTTCGGGCTGGGAATATGGCCTAGTGGCAAGAGTTCTTGCCTTGTATACATGAAGCCCCGGGTTCGATTCCCCAGCACCATATATATAGAAAATGGCCAGAAGTGGGGCTGTGGCTCAAGAGGTAGAGTGCTATCCTTGAGCCCCCCACCCCCCCCAAAAAAAAAAAAAACGAAGCCAGGGACAGTGCTCAGGCCCTGAGTCCAAGGTCCAGGACTGGCAAAAAAAAAAAAGAAGTATATTATTTCACTAAGACACCTAGATTAGTTAAATTCAGAGTCAGAGAACAGAACAGTTCTTACCACAGGTTGGGGGCGGGCACCAATGGGTGTTATTATTTAATGACTATAGGGTATTAGCACGACACAATGAGAAAGTTCTAGAGAGACAGATAGTGGTGATGGTTTTGTACAGCAATGTGAACATACAGAATGTTTACTTAAAAAATGGGCCAGAGGCATGGCTCAGTGGTAGAGTATATATCTAGCAAGAATGAGGCCCTGGGTTAAAAGCCCAATAACACACACACACACACACACACACACACACACACACACACACAGTGAAAAATTGTAAATATTTTAATCACATGCAGAAAAAGAGCTCAAAATAAAGAGGTTTCTGTATATATACACTATAAAAATGCACTCACTTTATTTATTTTTGCCAGTACTGGGGCCTAGGCACTATCCCTGAGCTGCTTTTACTCAAGACTAGCATTCTACCTCTTCAGCCACAGCAACACTTCTGGCTTTTTCTGTTTATGTAGTACTGAGGAATCAAACCCAGGGCTTCACGCATGCTAGGCAAGCAATCTACCACTAAGCCACATTCTGAGCTCCACATTCACTTTATTACATCAGAAAATGTACTAATCAGTCATGATGAGGATATTAACTCATTAACAAGCCCTGCCCTCCATGAAGCCAATGAGAATTAACAGAAAATTATCATCTATCTTCTACATGTCTGGGAAAAAAAAGCCCAGGCTTTGTTTAGTCAGTCAGTAGTAATGCATTGCCCTGAAATGTCTATAACAAAGACTAGATTGTACCTGGAGGTTGTCAGAATACAAGAAGTCAAAAATTTCTTACCAGAAGAAAATGACAGGGCTGGGAATATGGCCTAGTGGCAAGAGTGCTTGCCTCCTACACATGAAGCTCTTGGTTCGATTCCCCAGCACCACATATATAGAAAATGGCCAGAAGGGGCACTGTGGCTCAGGTGGCAGAGTGCTAGCCTTGAGCAAGAAGAAGACAGGGATGGTGCTCAGGCCCTGAGTCCAAGGCCCAGGACTGGCCAAAGAAAAGAAAAGAAAATGACAAGTTAAGCAGGCAAATCTAGCAGAAAGCCTTGTCTTATCTGCTAAGTTACTGCTATAATTCTAGTTAATGCCCATCTGTGGTCTTAGGTTTTATTTTAGAAGTACATTCAACTCTACTGGAGATTAAATTCTTGACTTTTTTCCCTATTCAGTTCAAACACTTATAGAACCCTACTGCATCCCAAAGCCCTATGAGAAGATGTGAATACTCTTAACATTAAGTGACTTTAGCATTAATGTTCATAAGTGAAGGGAGAGAAGTACTCTAACACATGTTGGAGATAAACAAGGCAGTCAAATACTTCTAATCTGACAGGGCTGAGAATAAAACCAAGTGCACGATAAAGCTGTCATTTAGTACTCGATGGCAACTAGAAAAGACAAAGAACTATTTCAAGGGTGGTTTGATTTTTCTTCCCCACCCCCCCAGTCCTGGGGCTTGGATTCAGGGCCTGAGCACTGTCCCTGGCTTCTTTTTGCTCAAGTCTAGCACTCTAACCACTTGAGCCACAGTGCCACTTCTGGCTTTTTCTGTTTATATGGTGCTGAGGAACTGAACCCAGGGCTTTATGCATGCTAGGAAAGCACTTTACCATTAAGCCACATTCCCAGCCCTTAAGGGTGGTTTCGCAAAGGGTATTAAAGCCAGGCACCAGTGGCTCACACCTGTAACCCTAGCTACTTAGGAGGCTGAGGTGTAAGGATTGCGGTTCAAAGCCATCCTCAGCAGGAAAGTTTATGAGATTCTTTTCTCTGATTAACCACCAGAAAACCAGAAGCAGCACTGTGGCTCAAATTGGTAGAACGCTAGTCTTGAGTGCAAAAGCTCAGGGAGAGTGCCCAAGCCCTGAGTTCAAGCCCCACAAATGAAAAAAGGAAGGAAGGAAGGAAGGAAGGAAGGAAGGAAGGAGGGAGGGAGGGAGGGAGGGAGGGAGGGAGGGAGGGAGGGAGGGAGGGAGGGAGGAAGGAAGGAAGGAAGGAAGGAAGGAAGGAAGGAAGGAAGGAAGGAAGGAAGGAAGGAAAGTAAAGGGTATCAGGATAGCAGTACCCTCCCAATCTTTCCAAGGCAAAAAGATTGCTAAGGGAGGTAAAAACTCTTTGACAGCAAGTACTATACTGAGATTACTCACCACTGATCCCCACTACTCAGAACATCTTGTATTGCCACAGGCATGCAATTATTTATTGTCTAAGTAAATCTTTGATAGTCTCTATCTCTTCCCTGTTCTTGGACAGATACTCTCCCTTTCCCTAGGAACTGCCTCATTTCTGGTATATAGACTTCTTTTGAGATGTATTTTTATTACTTCATTTACTTTGGAAAAAAAGTTGAAGGAGGGTTAGGACACATGCTTGCTAATCATCCTTTTCCAGATTGCCTCATGCACCACAATGGGATTTTATTATTGGTCTGTGGCTGCTACTGCTGGAAAAAGATTTCAGCCTGACCTTCACAAGCTGCTGGGGATGAATGCTGCACGTGACTGACAGCAAAATGTGTCTTACTGATTTTTTTTTAAGCCTCCAGACTAACCAGATCTTACTGTGGAAGGAAAGAAAATTACTCCTCTCACTGTACTGATCTCAGGGTGTTGCAATCCTCTACATAAAAATGAAATAGTAACATTGACACAAATTGGTCTAACAGGAAAAGGTAGCAGCACCAAGAAACACTTCTCAGAGGGTACCAGCTTCAAAGAACAGAACTCTGAACTGCTCAATGGACAGAGAGAAAAAAGAACTTAAAACAGAGCCATTTATAAAAACAGTTTTAGGGCTGGGAATGTGGCTTAGTGGTAGAGTGCTTGCTTAGCATGCCTGAGGCCCTGGGTTTGACTCCTCAGTAACACATAAATAGAAAAGGCTGGAAGTAGTGCTCTGGCTCAAGTGATAGAGAGCTACCCTTGAGCAAAAGAATTTTGGGATAATGCCCAGGCCCTGAGTTCAAGCCCCAGAACTGGCAAAAAAAAAAAAAAAGCAGTTTTAAATGTGAGGAGGCATTCACACAACTGGCCTCACAAAAGAGAACAAACACCTCCAAGGAAACAACTGATAGACCAACAGAGTCCAATCCATCTGGTTGAGGAAAGGGCCACTGCAGGGAATCCTGAGAAGCCTGTCTGTTAAGAAAAGGCTTGCCTGGTGCCTCATTGGGTGAGGTGAATAGCTTTTAAGGAATGTCAGATTACATCATTATATTCCATAGCTGCCAGTTAAGAGCTCAGAAAAGGCTTATAATGATGCACTGGCAAGAAAGGACGAGTGGAACATATGTGGTCTTCTTACTGGCTTGAAATCTATATCTTGGCCCCTTCAACTTGAGAGTAAGATAGGAAAGAAAGAAGAAAAATTCTATATGTTTTATTTTGTGCTTTTAACAAGAGACTGAATAGCCTCAAAATTAAATATCAGGTTCAACCCCACACCATGCTAAAGCCCCATCTGGACTTTTATATAATGCTGAGTTGAGTACAACAAGCACTTTGAGAGGAAGGGAAATCAGGCCAGACGCAAACAAAACACACACACACACACACACACACAGCCATCTAAATCTCTTAACTCAGTCTATGCTTTAGAAAAACCTGCTTGGAAGTAATTGCTCAAAGCAAAGGGAACTCAATTACTGAGGAAAAAAAATCTGTCACAATGAGAGCTCATGTTTTAACGAGACAAACAGTTTTAAATTAAGCTGAACTCAGAGTTTTCCTAATGGCATTTTCATCCATTTCTAAGTTCTCATTTAAAAAAAATCAAAATGACTCTAAAATTAAAAGAGAAATGCTTTATCATTCACTCTGAAACAATAATTCTCTAAAATTTCACCTGTGTACCTTCTATATAATTAAACAAATCCTTATGGTGGTACAAATTCAATCGGTACTACTCTATTTAAAGTACTATCAAACAATTCTACACTAATTCCCCTTGGCAGCTTGGCTCTTACAGTCTCTGCTAAAAGCTCAGCCACAGAACTGCCTGCTATCATAGAGAAAGCAAGTGCCTGATCCCAGACACTGACTAGGTCACTCTGGGGAAAGTAATGGCTTACCTGCTCCTCCGACAGTTGAGATATATGATTCACTGCAGCATAGGACTCAATTTTGGGATTAAAGTGGTTGATGATGGCTCTGAAAGAAATAATTATCATTAACATGACATCAAATGGAAGAAACCTTTCTGGTTTAACATACTAGATCAAATGATTTTAAGAAAATAACTCTGCTTTCACTGGACCATGGAGAGGTTACAAACTGGAATGGAAAAGGTTTAAAAATTTATTACAAAAAAGTTGAAGCACTTCTGCTTATGCAAATGAGCTAAGGAGAAAACCTCATAACCAAACAACCAAAAATCATGACAGAAATTCTTTAGACAAGAAATAAGACTCCAGTTGTTGTCCACTAGGGGGCTCTGGTGTTCTAATCTGAAAGAAAGCGGTCTGTTCTAACTTGGAAGAATAGAAGAATTCATCAAAGCTGGCCCCAAATGTTGGGTAAATACAGTCTCCATAGTCTAGAGGCAATCATCACACCAAAATCGTAACTCTAATTACTTAAGCCAAAGTCTGAGAATTATTTTCAAATATTCCCTGTCACTTGCCCACACTCCAGATCACCGTATCCTACAAAATCTACCTTTCAAAAATCCCTGAAATTTGAACTGAAAGTGTGCCTCAAGTGGTAGAATGCCTACCTAACAAGCTCCAAAAGCCTTGAATTCAAACCCTAGTACTGCCAAGCAAACAAGAAAATCCAAACTAAAAATACCTGAAATTTGATTTAAGTATATTTACCTGAAACTAATATATTGGTATAGTTTCTTATCATTTCTTGCCTGTTATCACAGAAAGAACATAGGCTTTAGATCAAAGTTTGACATGAGTCTGACCAATAATTTTACGTAGTATATATGTAGATAGCTCCTTCTGTAGTAGGTAGAGTTTAAATTTTCATTCATGCAAAGAAAGGGCTAGAACTAGTGACTTAGAGTAGCAAAGGGGAAACCAGTAATTTTACAGTAAAGAAATCTGGTAAACACTACCTTAACCAAATGCTGAGGATTAATATCACCAATAATGTCCTATGGATGTCATATAACTCATGGTATCTTATCACGAGAAGGGCACATTATCTCTGTGGAATCCTTCTAAACACCTATAACCGTAACACCTATAACTGTTTTTGTTAAGATGTTTATGATGCAATTTAAATAACAATCTTATTATACAGTATTAAAAATGTCCACAATACAATCAAGATTACTTGAACATATGAAGAACCAGGAAAATCTCTGCTCATGTGCACAAAGATAATAGATATTGAAATGATCAAATTCACTGAATTGTCCATTTAAAATTGGTGCATTTATTATATGCAAATTATGCTTCTATTTACCCAAGGAGAGCACAACAATAAAAGGAGGACAGATTAAAATACTGTATTGTATTTTCTCTATAGTGTAAGGTAAATTGACTTTTTTCTCTCCTTTTATTTACTTTACATTTTCTATTTTTAAATTAGCATACATTAATACTATTAATACTAGTATTTCATTGTGATAATATCACACATGAATAAATGCAGTGTATTTGAACAGATTCACACACGCATACTGTATATTCCAATTCCTCTTCTCCTACCTTCTATGACCTTAATTTAAACATCAGACAACATTAGGAATGGTGGTACATGCTATAATCCCAGCTCTTTGGAGGCAGAGGCAGGAGGATCTCCTGTTCAAGGTCAGCATGGACTATACAGCAAGACCTTGTCTCAAAAAACCAAGGGCTAAGCCAGATGTCAGTGGCTCATGTCTAGAATCATACTACTTAGGAGGCTGAGATCTGGGGAATTTCTGCCTGGCCAGCCCAGGCAGAAAAATTTGCCAGACTTCATCTCCAAAATAGTGAGCAAAAAGCAGGGCTGGAGGCATAACTCAAGTGGTAGCCTAGTAAGCATAGGGCCTCAAGTTTAACAGCACCACCAAAACCAACCAAGCAACAGCAAAAACAAAATGTAGTTCAATGATAGAATGAGGGATGTGTAAAATTCTGGGTTCCATCTCCAGGACTTCAAAAGAAAAAAAAAAAAAAAGGTAGGGAAGGGGAGGTAGGAGAGAGGAAGGTATGGAGGAACATTTCAGAAAATCTAGACTGAGGATAGTCTACCAGTACTCTTGTAACAATTATGAAAAACAAGACTTGAGAAACTGTTACAGGTCAGAGGGCAAGGAGAGCCATGACAACTAAATACAGTATAGTATCTGAACTAGATCCTGAAACACAAAGACATGATGTCTTTTAAAAAGTCCAGCAACGAACAAAGGATGTCAAATGGAATAGATGGATAGTACTGAGCTTTATTGTTGGAAGATGAGCTGGTAATAAGAAGGAAGATTATTATTCTTAAACATTTTTTACCTTTTTTTTATTCTCTCCTTTCTCCCCCCTTCTCCCCTTCCCCCCCTTCTCTCTCCCCCATTTCTCCCCCTCTCCCTCTCCCCCCTCCCCCCCCCTCCTCTCTCTTGTCTTCTGGCTTGGGACTCAGGGCCTGGGCACTGTCCCTGGCTTCTTTTTGCTCAAGGATAACATTCAACCTCTTGAGCTACAGTGCCACTTCTGGCCTTTTCTGTTTATGTGGTGCTGAAGAATCGAACCCAGGGCTTCAAGCATGCTAGGCAAGCATTCTACTGCTTCTATCGCTAAGCCACATTCCTAGCCCCTTTTTACTTTTTAAATCATTCTTTTCTTTTTGAGACAAACTTGGCAAAAAAAAAAAAAGTTAAATAGTCTTTGTGCTGTACTGTCCAGGCTAGTCTTAAACTCCTCAAAGTGACCTTTGCCAGGCACTGGTGGCTCATGCCTGTAATCCTAGCTACTCAGGAAGCTGAGATCTGAGGATAGCAGTTGGAAGCCAGGTCAAAACCAGAAAGTCTGTGAGATTCTCATCTTCAATAAACTATTCAGAAAAAGCTTGAAGTGGCTCAAGTGGTAGAGCGCTAGCCTTGAACATCAAAGCTCAAGGACAGAACCCAGGCCCTGAGTTCAAGCGCAAGGACCAGCTTAAAAAAAAAATTTCAGGGCTGGGAATATGGCCTAGTGGCAAGAGTGCTTGCCTCGTATACATGAAGCCCTGGGTTCGATTCCTCAGCGCCACATATCTAGAAAACGGCCAGAAGTGGTGCTGTGGCTCAAGTGGCAGAGTGCTAGCCTTGAGCAAAAAGAAGCCAGGGACAGTGCTCAGGCCCTGAGTCAAAGGCCCAGGACTGGCAAAAAAAAAAAATTTCAACTGACCCTACTGGCCCAACTTCCTAATGCTGGGAAACAGCAAGTATGTACCACTATATCCACTCCCTTGACCATTTACCATTTGTTTTTAAGAGTGATGGTTGGTGCTGCCCATATTAGTCAGACAGCCCTTCAGAATTCACAAAAGGATTCAAGGAGGATCCAAAGAAATATAAATAATGAGGCCAAAGAAAAGAGAAAGTGCACTGAAGGTAAAACTCAGTGGGAAAATGAAATAGAATTTCTAACCAAACTTCCAGCTTTCCTAAAACTGGGACCAACTTAAGCTCCATGAGGGCAGGGATAAAATTGATTTTGGTCAACAATATATTCGTAGGCCTGGTACACTGAGAGATTCAACTTCAAAAAATGGAATAAAAAAGTTGAGGCTGGTTTCTGATCAGTCAAATAAACTTTTGTTAGGGGAGATTCATGATCATCAGTTATTCTCCTATAGCATAAATATAATAGTAAAATAGTCTAACCTCTGCCTAGGAGATAAGCCAGGTCAGATGTAAACAGCTTTTTTCTTGTCACTGGAGAGTAAAGCTTCTCCCTTCTACCTCTTCGCCCCCCACCCCAAAGTCACACCAGGGGGGCTAGAAGAGAGCTTCTTAGTACTTCTTACTAATGTAATCTAATGTCTTCTAAGCCTCATTGTTTATTTTTTGTTTGAGAATAGGAAGGAACAGAGGAGTATGTTATATACTGAAATCAGTAGCTAATGTCAGTGAAAGTCCCAAATAAGAAGGGAAAATGAAATGGACAATGTCACAGTGAAGGGAAATTGTTAAAACCAGCCAGTAGAAGACAGCTCTGTGCTCAATGCACCTTTAAAGGCAGAAATCTAGGCCATTCTCCAAAGTTAGTGTCAACTCCTGACAGATGAAGACAGGGGTCACTTATACAGACTAAAGTAAAGATAGAAGAGCAAAGTTGAGTAGCAAACCTACGGAGAATTTCATAGTCCATTTTTAACTTATTCTCTCTGACTCATGATTCTGCAAAGCAGCTCTCTTTCCCCAAGGGCTGGCTGAGACACACAGTTAATGTCCAACTTAAGCAAGGCATGCCTGGAAATATTACCTTCAAAATGTAAAAAGTGAGCTGGGCACTGGTGGCTCACACCTGTAATTCTAGCTACTTGGGAAGCTGAGATCTGAGAATAGCAGTTCAAAGCCAGCCTGGGCAAGAAAGTCTGAGACCCTTATCTCTAATTAGCTACCCCAAAAGCCAGAAATGGAATTATGGCTCAAGTAGTAGATCACTATTCTTGAGCAAAAAAGGTTAGGGACAGAGCCCAGACCCTGTGTTCAAGCCCTAAGACCAGCACGCACGCATGCGCACACACACACACACGCACACATACACATACATACATATATATATACATACTCTCTCAAACACACATACACACTATTTCTTTTTAATATAGGCAATACAGTTTAATAGAAAATGTAGGTTCTTCCTCATCCAACAGGAATCTACAGCAAAATTTCTCAAGATGTAATTTCTCAGGATTGCAGACACCTCACATGAACAGAAACATCTAACAGTTTTCTATGAAACAATAAATAAAGAAATATTTTTGTCCAAGAGCCCAGAACACGATGATTGATTCACTACTGAGATACTTAGGGGAAACAGGCTGTCTCTGAAAACTGCTATATAAATCTTTCAGGCAGAAAGCAGAAAGAAAGAGAAAAGTTGTTTACAGGCAAAGTTTTCATTTCAAGGGAGGATATACAACAGGTATATTCAACATGAGGTATTCTAGGAAGATTCTTAAATTTTTCACTGCAAAATTAGGCCTGCAGAGCTATAAGATTTACATTAAAAAAATTGATTATGGGGGATTATCTGAACCTTGGTAAAATTCTTTAATTTTAAGCTCCAGCTCCTAAGAAATATAGCCCTTTATTATTAAATGTGTGCTAAATACAATCGGCTGGACATCTCTCTTTTGTTTACCAGTTTTTCTTCATATGGGTTGCTATTTCTTTTCACCAGTGACAAGCCTGAATCATCTTCTTTTCTTTTTTTCTTTCCTCTTCTCTCTTCTTTTTTTTTTATATAGCACAAGCTGGCCTTGACTTTTTCATCTTCTGCCTCAGCTTCCTGAATGCTAAGATTACAAGTGTGTACTTCATAACATGCCTTTTAAATTTTTCATTATATGTCAGAAAAGAACTTTTTTCTTGTGCTACTGAGCCTGGAACTTTGTGCATGCTAGGTAAAAGCTCTCCCACTGAGTTACATCCTAAACCTCCAAATCCTAAGTCTTATTTTTCCTAATAGGTGCAGATACCACTACTTTTCTGAACAATATAGTGCATACGGAAGCTTTAGAGGAAGTAGGCCTGGGTTAAAATCCAGATTACATTACTTCTTAGCAATGTAACTTTGGGCAAGACACCAGTCTTTCTTACCAATTTATTCCTTTCTCTCTCTCTCTCTCTCTCTCTGTGTGTGTGTGTGTGTGTGTGTGTGTGTGTGTGTGTGTGTGTGTGTGTTAGTACTGGGGCTTGAACTCAGGGCCTGGGTAATGTTCCTTTGCTTTGTCACTTACGCCTTTTGCTCTACCACTTGAACCACAACTCTATTTCCTGCCTTTTGGTGGTTAATTGGAGATAAGAGTCTCATGGACTTTTCCTGCCAGGCTGGCTGTGATCCTCACGTATGGCCTCCTGAGTAGCTAGGATTAAAGATGTGAGGCACTGGTGACTAGCATCTTTACCAATTTCTTCAGCTGGTTGATTTCCTCTCCAAAGCTTTCCATCTGTTTTTCATATATACCATCTCATTTATCACAAGGAGAATATTTATTTATTTAAGTGCTAGCAATCAAACCCAGGGCCTTGCATTTAGTAGGCAAGTACTCTACCACTGTGCTATAACCTTGAAAGGAAAAAAAAATTTTTTTAAGACAGCTTCCTCTTTCTTAGACCAGAACGGTGATATACTACACAGCATACTACAGAGTACATTCTCAGTTATTTATGAATTAAAAATAGGAAAACCACCATAATCATAATCACTTTTACTAGAGAAACCTTCAAATACACTGGCTTCTGAGGAGGGGGAACTGAGTGGCATGTGACAGTGGTTAAAATAGTTCATCTGAGGTTGAGTTATTTAATGTTACACTAACAATTCTTTTTACCTGCAGAACTGCCTCACTCCCATTTCATGCAATAATAAGCTTCCTTCCTCATGGAGCCAATGAATCTTCAGACCATCTAATTCAACAACAACAACAACAAAAAAAAGCAATTTCCCTTGATGCCTGTTAACAGCAGTGCATTACAAGCCTCAGAGACTCTGCTGATTAACATTTAACAAAATAAAACCTCAAGTAAGAATTCCTTCTAACCTTTTCACTTTGAAACTATCTAATCAAAACTTCTGCAACTGACCTGTGAGATTACTCTTTAATGCCAATTGTCCCTATAGCCACACTTTTCAGGCCAAAGACACAAAAATGGAGCCTTACTACAGAAACCATTTTGACAGCCAGCAGGATGAGCTACTGGCTGGCACTGCTAGTTGCTTGTTTTACAATGATTCACTTCTTTTTCTTTTCTTTTTTTTTTTTAACAGTCCTGGGGCTTGGACTCAGGGCCTGAGCACTGTGCCTAGCTTCTTTTTTTATTCAAAGCTAGCATTCTGCCACTTGAGCCACAGCACCACTTCTGGCTGTTTTCTGTATATGTGGTACTGGGGAATTGAACCCAGGGCTTCATGTATGCGAGACAAGTACTCTTGGCCACTAGGCCATATTCCCAGCCCCCAATGATCCACTTTTTAAAAACTTTTTTTTGTTTTGTTTTTGCCAGTCCTGCTTGAACTCAGGGCCTGGCCACCATCCCTGAGCTTCTTTTGCTCAAGGCTAGCACTCTACCACTTGAGCCACAGCACCACTCCCAGCTTTTTTCTATGTATGTAGTACTGAGGAATCGAACCCAGGGCTTCATGCAGGGCTCCAAGCACTCTACCACTAAGCCACATTCCCAGTCCCCAATGATCCAATTTTGTGAACTAGCTTAACAAAGCATAGGAGAATTTTTGCTCGTCAGTGCATATAAATTTGTTGGTTGAAGGGAGCAGAAGAGAGACTATGTATCATTGGCTATGTCTTAGCAACTTTCATATTTTCACATGGAAAATGACTGAATCAGCATGTTACATACATGTTATACCAAGTAAGTTATTCACCTACTGGCTACATTTTTATCCAGGAACTGCACTAGGCAATGAGAGTGTACAAGTCATTAAGGTAGAAATAGCATCGGGTTAACATGTATAAAATATACATGCAAATGCCCTGAGGGGCCGGTGCCTCATTTTCTAAAGTGTGCATGACAATGTGTTCTGGCAGTTTGGTCTTTCTACCTTGAGGTATGACTTTGTCCAGTGTAGGTTTCTAGTTCATAATCCACTGGAAATTAAGCAACTGGTTTTAGTTTTTTGCGGTGTGAGGGGGTGTGGGGGTGTGTGGAGGTGTGTGGGGGTGTGTGTTGGGGGTATTTTGCCAGTCCTGGGGCTTGAGCACTGTCCCTGGCTTCTTTTTGGGTTTTTTTTTTTTTTTTTTGGCCAGTCCTGGGGCTTGGACTCAGGGCCTGAGCACTGTCCCTGGCTTCTTTTTGCTCAAGGCTAGCACTCTGCCACTTGAGCCACAGCGCCACTTCTGGCCATTTTCTGTATATGTGGTGCTGGGGAATCGAACCCAGAGCCTCATGTATATGAGGCAGGCACTCTTGCCACTAGGCCATATCCCCAGCCCTCCTGGCTTCTTTTTGCTCAAGGCTAGCATCCTACCACTTGAGCCACAGCACCACTTCTGGCTTTTTCTGTTTATGTGGTGCTGAGGAATTGAACCTAGGGCTTCATGCATGTTAGGCAAGCACTCTACCACTAAGCCACAATCCCAGCCCCTTTAGCTACCTCTTATAAAACAAGCTGATCTTCTAGTGTTTCCCCTCTCTCCCTTAACTCTCTTACCCCCTAACCATTTCTATGAGGTTTCACTGTGTTATTCAGGCTGGTCTTGAACTCTAGGGCTCAAAAGATCATCCTGCCTTAACCTTACAAGTAGCTGCACCCAGATAAAAATGAACTGAGTCCTAGTACTTGTGGCCTCAAACCACAGATTTCAGCCAACTAAGATGCCACAAGATTTACATTTTTGGCTAAATTATCTCCTCTTGCATTGTCATAGAGAGGAATATAATTTCTCTCACTTTAGATACCAGTCTTACTTTTTTTGTTCCCACTGTCACATAGAATGCCAAGAGGAGAATGAATGAATCATAAAACTTGAAAGAACCACAAAAGTTAAACGTACTGTCCACATTTCATCATTTAATGCATTCCTATTAGATATGTCTATCTTTTATTAAAACTTTCAATATATGAACAGAAGCTCCAAAAACTTCCTAAAGACAAAATACCCACAAGACGAATCGACTCAGTTCAGATCTCATTACTCTGTCCTTCACATTCCTTTTCTCTGTCTCTACTGGCAGGTCAGTTCCTGTGGCTACAGAATGAAAGCTTCTGGAGTTTGGCCCTTGGTTTCCTAACAAGGCCACTCTATATTCTCACAAATACCTAGTGAATACAAAGGTATAAAATAAGCCATATGAAAATGTGTATTATATTTTTCTGTTCCCTTTCAAAGACACAAAAAATGCTAATATATACCTTGGGGGGGGTAGTTTAACACAGTAAACAGCTTAAAATTCAAAGAAGTGGCTGGGAGTATAGCTCAAGTAGTAGAATACTTGGCTAGCAAGTGTGAGGGACTGAGTTCAAACCATAGTAACACAAACACACGCACACACACACGTGCAAAAAAATTCCAAGAAGTGACTTAATTAATGACGAACATTCCAATGTCTTGAAAATGTTTTTAAAACCAGCATAAGACAAAAGCCTGAAATATTTTAATAACATCTCATTCTCATTAGCCCAGTTAATTTATTATAAGACATCTAATTTTGATGCATGGGACAGACAGAGGACAAGAAAATAAGCTAGTGACTTAGGCTTCTTTTCTTTTTGGTTGGTTGGTTTTTGTTTTTTTAACTGTATTTTTTTGTCTTTTCTTTTTTGGTACTGGAGATCGAACCCAGGACGTTGCACTTGCTAGGCAAGCGCTTTGCCACTGAGCTACATCCCAGCCCGGCTTCTTTTCTTATAGCTTAAAAAAAGAAAGAAAAACTTTGATGAGTCACATACTAGATTGAGGAAGGAAATACTCTGTAGATACTATTCTAGTTAGAGAAAAATATTCTCACAACATTGAGCCACACATGCACCTCAACTGTGGAGGAGGAGGAACAAGGATCTCATATGAACAAAGAAGGAAGGATGACAATAGCTCTGAGTGGCCCAGCATGTTAGATAAGAGTGGTCCTGCTAACTAACTATTCACAGGAACGAAGGGATGGTGAGGCATATGGATCACATACTGGTTTTTAAGAAGTGCAAGAAAACATAAATTAAAAGACATAAAAAGATGTTTATCCTTCATCCTAAAGGGGAAACAGGACCTTTTAATACTCCTTAGGAAAGGCAATCAGTGAGACTGCCAAAGTAATTAAGCAAGTGAACATTTACCAAAACACCCCTATAAGTTAAGTGAACACAGATGAATTTTATTAAAGTGCACTGTCAGCTTGGAGCCTTCAGGTAATGATCACTCAGATGTGGTGTTGTTTGGCCCTTACTGCTTTCCTGCCCACTATGACTGTTTTGTCCTTTGTGTCAGCTCTGAAGAAGCGAGCTGCTTTCACTTGTTCTGGCAATGACTTGTATCATCTTCAGCAACCTAAGACAAGTGTTTACCTATAAGAAACTTGAGTGTAGCTTTTGGGAGCAGGTGGTGAGCATGTCCAGAAAAAGGAGCCCTGAGAAGTAGAGGACAGGAGAAAGCAGGGGTGATGGGTAGTAGTTTCTGTTAGTAGAGAGAACAGCATAGTTTAGTTTAGTCAACTAAGAATTAGAAAAGTAGTAAATAAATATTCTGCCTAAGTGAAGTTGATAGCCTATCTCTCTCAAATAGGAAAAAATTAAATCCACACTTTACAACGTACCTTCTGGGGCTGGGAATATGGCCTAATGGTAAAGTACCTCGCCTCGTATACATGAAGCCCTGGGTTGGATTCCTCAGCACCATATATAGAAAAGGCTGGAAGTGGTGCTGTAGCTCAAGTGGCAGAGTGCTAGCCTTGAGCAAAAAGAAGCCAGGGACAGTGCTCAGGCCCTGAGTTCAAGCCCCAGGACTGGCAAAAAAATTTTAATTAATTAAAACAATGTACCTTCTCCTCAGGAAAATAATTCTTATTGAGAAGTGTTGCCTTTCCAACACTAAGGGCAGTCCCAAGTAGCACAGTCAAATTTTCTCAACAACCTACTCATTATTTAATATTTAACAAAAATCCAGTTGCTAGAGGAAATAGTAATCTATCCTATGATTGACAAACAACCTGTTTCTTTCTGTAATTAGCCCCAAACTGACTAAATGCCAACATATTAAAAGTCAGAAAGCTAGAGAACTTTTAAAATTCAACAAAAATCCACACAAGGGAAAGGCTGTAAGAATAGCTGTGGAAACTCAAAAATCATGTAACTCATTTCAAAAACTCATTAAAGACCATATGTTTATTACTCCAAGGAAGAGATAAGAATAGACAGATAAAGTAGGTAAAGCCCTTGAGTCCAGAAACAACCAATAAATCTCCAGTTCATTATACATAGGTGGTCTTAAAGACATTGCTGGGAGAAAGCCAACTTCAGAAATGCCATGGACTGGGCTTGAAACTGAAACGGATGCTGGAGGTCTGACTGCAAATGCACTTGCAGGCACTTTTTTTTTTTTTTTTTTAACCTAAGACAAGAGCAAATAAAGAGCTGTGGTAGCAAGTGATTTGCAACTGTACTTTGCTCCCACTGCTCTTTGTTTGCAACAGGCCCTTCAGTTCCCTTATATGCAAGAGTGGCAGGAGGTAGAAAAAGAAGGGGAAGCTAATGACTACTACTCTGAACCAAGCAGCGCAGCCCAGGAGAGGACTTGATGGGAGGGTAAATTTGGGGCCTGATTCTTTGACAGCACCTTCAGTAATAGCTAGTAAAACACAGGGTGAGAGCCAGCCTCAAACATTCATCATAATAGTGCAACAAGATGTAGGTCTTCAGGGGCAAGCTTGAAATTCCAGAGTAAGAAAATGAAGCCGTGTGGAGGGTGAGGCAGCTGGCTCTGGCAGATTCTCTATGGGAGGCTGGGTGTAATTGTTTTAAGCTCATGAAGAGGTTATTAACTGCATTCTCTCCAATCTATCAGTGGGTTTTTTTTCTCCCACCTGGAAGGGTGATGCTACAAAAGCAGAAATTTTAAATGATTGCAGAACTTCAGAAAGAGGAAAGAGCTTCTGCATTTTTTCTCTTCCTCCCTTACACTAAAAGTAACTGGCTTTCTCATATGGTCAAGGGACACCCTGTCCCTAGAAGGAAGTCTTAAGGACTCTGAAGGGTTTGCCAGCATCACCTGTGACTCTTGTTCATTGAATCTGTTTGACAAACATCTGAATATCTTCCATGTGCTAGCACTATGCTAGGCAACAGGGGAGACGAAAGAAGTATGATACTAGATATCAAGGTGTTTACAGATTAGAGGGAGAGACATTATAGGCACCATCTCATTTTATGTCATGAGGATTAAATCAAAGAATAGAGAAAGGTTACCATGGAGGCACAGAGGAGGGGGGTACCGGGCTCAACCTAGGTGGGGAGAGGGGGTGTTTTAGGGGATGGTGCTTGAATAACCTGAAATATCAACTAACTAGGCAAGGCTAGGGAAAAATGTGCTGGCACATTTCTTACAGGGGTGGAGACTAATTCTCACCTTTTAATAATTACACAAAAGAAAGCTTCAGTTAGGCTTACAGCGGTAAATAGCTGAGAATTTCCAGTAAACTAAAGAGACCAATTATACTTCCTTTCCTAAGGTCTCATTTTAAATCTTTTCCAGCTAAAGGGAGGCAGAACAATCTTTGTCAAAGCCACAAGATCTTTGCCTGTTGGAGTCCTGTTTGCATAATGCTGACTCCAAGTAGGCTAAGCCACAAGATCTTTGCCTGTTGGAGTCCTGTTTGCACAATGCTGACTCCAAGCAGGCTAGAGCAGGTTCTGTTCATCCTCCCCCAAACTCAGTGTAAACACCAAGCCTTTTTCTCAGTTGAAAACAGGCCTTTCATTCTCCTCGGAAGTGGAAACATCTCTCAGCTGTGTGGTGCTGCCTTTACAGAGTGCCAGTCTCCAGATGTTAATACAGCTGCCTCACTGAAAGCTGTGCTGGTTTCTAGTATCTGATCACCACACTAAACTGAAGAAAGGGCTCTTCTCATGCTTTTTTGTTTGTTTGTTTTCTTTTGGCTTATAAGACAATAGTATACATTTGGGAAGGCCTAAGAAACACAAAGGAGAATCTTTAACCCCACAAAGAGCCTAAGCTAACACCTTTCTGCCAAGAAAAGTAAGGCTTCTAAACACCTATACCAGTAACACAGAACAGTACTAGACCATAAATGACAGCAACCCAGAATTAAGCTAATGAGAAGGTTTGGACCTCCTTAAAATTCATTTATAATTCAGGAAATCAGCAAAGATTAAAATAGCATTAATTGCCTTAACTTCCTACTTAAAAAAAAAAGAATGAAAAACAATGCATAATGCTATCAATAATTCACTTCAAAGTGGTTTCAGTTTAGATAATTAAACTTTTTTGGCTATTCTCTTGTTACTCTGGAAGGAACTGGAAGTTAGTAAATTCTACTGTAAACAATTCAGTTTAGGCAAACAATTCAATTTATCTTTGAAAAAGGGAAGCATACTACTTGGCTATATCAGTTAATCCAGGGGCTGTCAAGACTATTTCCTATTGTCTATTAAGATCTGAAGCAGACTTTCAAAATGAGACTCAGCAACACATTTCCAGAGCATAATCATTGGGGGAAGCCTATAAGCACTTCTTGCTTTGGGGTATTTTTTTGTTTTGCTTTGTTTTTTGGTTGTGGGGCTTGAACTCAGGGCCTGGGCAGTGTCCCTGAGCTTTGTTGCTCAAGGCTAGCACTTTATCACTTTGACCCACAGCGCCACTTCTGGTTTTCTGGTAGTTAACTGGAGATAAGAGTCTCAGACTTTCCTGCCTGGGCTGGCTTCAAACTGGGATTCTTAGATATCAACCTCTTGAGTAACTAGGATTGCAGGCATGAAACACCAACATCTGGCTCTACAAATATTTCTTAGACAGTGATGATTCTAGAAGATAATGGCACTATAAAGGCCTTGGAAGAGAGAACATGCTTCTATTTTTCTAATACTCTATTGCATAATAATCTAGCTACTTCAAGTGCTGTCTTCTAGCACTGAAATGGAAGGATAATATTAAAGTTAGTACTGTGATCTCTTTGCTACCATTCACATTATACATTTATTCTTGAAACAGAGCCTACAAGCTCAAGGTTAAATACAAAGGGTGATTTTTTTTCTTCACCATTAGGTCAAGACCATGCTTATGCCTATACATATTCTCACAAAGAATAAAACTGGTTATTTTTTTTGGTAGGTAATAAATGAGAATTTGATCAAAGCTATAGATCCAGTCCTTGGAAAATGACTACGCTGTTATGCATAATTTTAGGTAATCATAAACACTCTGAAAGCTGTGTACTGGTACCAGTTTACACTTCTCTGCTCTAATGTTAAAAACAGGGATGAAGGTATAGCTCAGAGGTATACTGAATGGTTAATATAGTTAGACCCTGAGCTCCATCCCTAGCACAAAAAGATGGGAAGAGGGGCTGGGAATGTGGCCTAGAGGTAGAGTGCTTGCCTAGCATGCATGAAGCCCTGGGTTCGATTCCTCAGCACCACATATATAGAAAAAACTGGAAGTGGCACTGTGGCTCAAGTGGTAGAGTGATAGCCTTGAGCAAAGAAGCCAGGGACAGTGCTCAGGCCCTGAGTCCAAGCCCCAGGACTGGCAAAAAAAAAAGGGGGGGGGGGAGAGGAAAAGTGATAGGAGAAGCTGGGTGCCAGTGGCTCATGCCTATAATCCTAGCTACTCAGGAGGCTGAGATCTGAGGATCTTGATTCAAAGCTAGTCCAGCCAAGAAAGTCTGTGAGATTCTTATCTCCAATAAACTACTCAGAAAAAGCCAGAAGTGGTTCTGTGGCTCCACTGGTAGAACGCTAGCCATGGGCACAAAGAGGCTCAGGCACTGAGTTCAAGCCCCAGGACCTGCAAAAAGAAAGAAAAAAGAAAAATGACAGGCGGGAAAGGGGGGAAAGGGAAGAGGAAGGAGGGGAAGAGAGGGCAGGGTAAAGAGGGACAGACGGGGCAGAGCAGAGCATAGAAGGGCACAGCAGGAAAGGGCAGGGCGGAGCAGAGCAAGGCAGGGGCAAGACAGGGCAGGCAGGGGAGGACAGGGCATGGTAGGGCAGGGCCAGGACTGGATCTTCCAAGGTAAAAGGAACCAGGGCTTCAGTAGTTGACTCCAGGTCTGGGGCAGGAAATGGAAAAGATAATCTTAGGACATCTTTCTTGGGGGGTGGGGAGTGGGGGGTGGATTCCAGGACGTGAGCTAAGGATTTTGCACTTTCTCATTTGGCTATTCTGGTCACGGCTGGCATCTGAGCCCCTTTCTCCAGTCCAGCATTTTGCAAGCTA
Source organism: Perognathus longimembris pacificus (assembly GCF_023159225.1). NCBI lineage: Eukaryota > Metazoa > Chordata > Mammalia > Rodentia > Heteromyidae > Perognathus > Perognathus longimembris. Next base: position 21,587,303 of record NC_063162.1, on the reverse strand, counting down.
ACGAGATAGAGGACTGGAGATTGAGGACTTTTCTACCCAGGCTGACTTCCAAAGGAGCTCCTCAGATATCAGTCACCTGAGTAGCTAAGATTACAGAAACAAGCTACCAGTGACCAGCATCATCTTTGGACATTTTATACCAGAAAGCAAGAAGGCTAACAAAAACGAATTGATCTTAGCAAAAGGACATGGAATCCAGTATGAATATTCATTCTAGAATATCCAAAGATGACACTTAGAGCCCCAAACTGTAATTAACTGAAACACAGCAAATATATAAAATGCTAGGGGGCACCAGTGGCTCATACCTGTAAACTTAGCAACTCAGGAGGCTGAGAGTTGAAGGATCATGATTTGAGCCCAGCCCTGGTAGAAAAATTCACAAGATCCTATCTTGAAAATAACCACAAAAATGGCTGGAGACATGGCTCAAACGGTAGTGCACTAGCCTAACAAGCACAAGGTGCTGAGTTCAAACCTCAGTACCAAAAATACATAATAGAGAAAAATTCACTAGATAAAATGTGTTTATTGTGTTTACATATACAAGTAAAATTGATATTTGTACACTGAACTTGTAACCCACAACCTTGCTAAATTAAATTCATTTATTTTAGTTTTTTGTAAATTCCATCATGTTTTCTATATTATCATGTTGGTTGAAAGTGAACATAGTTTATATCTTTTTTCTAATCTAGACAGCTTTTCTTTTTCTTGCCTGACTGCACTATTTAGAATCTTTAGCATAATGATGAACAGACGTGAGAATGTACATCCATCTTGTTCCTTGGTCTAGGAAAAACCATTCAGTATTTCACCAATAAGTGAAACTCAGGTTTTTCATAGATTTCTTTATCAGGCTGAAGAAGCTCTCTTCCATTCCTAGTATCCTGAGATTTTTTTTTTTTTTTTGCCAGTCCTAGGCCTTGGACTCAGGGCTTGAGCACTGTCCCTGGCTTATTTTTGCTCAAAGCTAGCACTCTGCCACTTGAGCCACAGCGCCACTTCTGGCCATTTCCTATATATGTGGTCCTAGGGAATCGAACCCAGGGCTTCATGTATATGAAAGCAAGCACTCTTGCCACTAGGCCATATTCCCAGCCCTATCCTGAGAATTTTTATCAGAAATAAATGTATTTTCGCATTTCCAAAATGACTGATAAAACAATAAAATACACTTCTATACATACACATAATTTCTGAAAGGATACCCAAAACAGAGAAAGGGAAAAGGAGAAATTCTTGCTTTAGGAGTAAGCTCTTACTTGAAAAGGCAGCCAGAAAGAAGGAGCCTGGGTACAAGTCAAAGGCCTCTAGACTTAGTGGGTAAATGTTCTCAGAGACCTGTTTGGTTTAGTACTTAAAATGGTCAGTTTCTTCCTGCAGCTGCCATAGCTGCACAGAAACTGTTCTGGAACAAATGATGAGTCATAGCAGTTGTCTGTTCTCTCCTGGAGGTTTTTTTTTTGTTGTTGTTTTTTGTTTTTTGGTACTGAGGTTTGAGCTTAGGATCTCATTCTTGCTAGGCAGGTGCTATACAGATGAGCCACTCCTTCAGCACTGGTTAGTTTTGAGATAGGGTCTTGCTTCCTGCCTGGACACATCTGGACTGTAATCTGTCTACTTATACTTCCTATGAAGCTAGGATGACAGGCATGTGCCACCACATCCAGTTATTGGTTGAGAAGTGGTCTTTTTTTTTTCTTCACCAGACCTGACCTCAAATGTCAACCCTCCTAATCTCAGCCTCCCAAGCAGCTAAGATTATAGGCATGAGCCACCAATACCTAATTCTCTTAGAGCTTTTTAAAGGAGCTATAGTGGGGAGCACAGCTGTCTTAGTCACATTTTGTCTCAGGAAGAGAATGATTGTGCCTTTTTTCTTTTTTCTTTTTTTTTTTTTTGGCCAGTCGTGGGCCTTGGACTCAGGGCCTGAGCACTGTCCCTGGCTTCTTCCCGCTCAAGGCTAGCACTCTGCCACTTGAGCCACAGCGCCACTTCTGGCCATTTTATGTATACGTGGTGTTGGGGGAATCGAACCTAGGGCTTCATGTATGGGAGGCAAGCTCTCTTGCCACTAGGCCATATCCCCAGCCCCTGTGCGTTTTTTCTTTAGCTGTTCTTCAAAGTCTTAATTGCAACAGCTTTCAATCCCATGAAAATTTACCTTTTAGGATACTTTTTATGTAAAGTCAGAATCTAAAGACATAGCCAAGACACAGAAATTACACAAAAGTAATTAATGACTAGTTGAGACTTAGTCAAAATGAGTCTTCATTTCTAGAGAGATGAAGTGATATTATGTCTATCTGCATTTTTAACCCCTTTTGGGCTGAAAGAACAAAGATGGAGTTCACTTGATATACTGCTGATCTACACCTTTATCTCATAGGTTTTTTTTGTTTTGTTTTGCCTTTGCTTTTAATGGCACTGGGGTTTGAATTTAAAGCCTTGAGCCGTATCTCTAGACTCTTTCATTTAAGATTTTACAGATAGGGTCTCAAGCTTTTGCTTGGGGCTGACCTCTTGACTATGATTCTTCCAGCCCCATCTCCTATCTAGCTGGGTCACATGCTGCCACACTGGATCTCATAGTGTTTTATTATTACCTAGTTACCATCCTCCAGAGTTTAAAATGTTACAATGTCTTTCCTTCTAAAACTTATCATTTTTACAAGGTTAACTATGGATTTGGGGGGGGGTACTAGTCCTGGGACTTGAATTCAGGGTCTGGACTTGTCCCTGAGCTTTTTTGATCAAGGCTATAGAATTCTACAACTTGAGCCACTATTCCATTTCTGGTGTTTATTTTTTTGTGTGTGTGCTTAATTGAAGATAAGAGTCTCATAGACTTTCCTGTGAGACTCTTCTTGTCCCAAGTGGCTTTGAACTAAAATGCTCAGGTATCAGTCTCCTGAGTAGCTAGGATTAAGGCGTGAGCCACTGGAGCCCGCCTTAATTATGGCTTTTAATTACTACTTGCTACAGCCTGTAAATATTGGCTAATATACTAAGGCAGGATAAGAAATAATATGACACTTAATACATATGGCTACTTAAGAAAACACTATTTTCAATCTAGTTCAATCCTGAGCAAAAATATTAGAATCCTGCTCCAATAGTAGACTCATTTAATACTACTTTACTATCACACTAGAAGAAAGGACATACTTTATTAACATGAATACAAATCAATCTAAGTTTTTTTTTGTTTTTTTGCCAGTCCTGGGCTTAGACTCAGGGCCTGAGCACTGTCCCTGGCTTCCTTTTGCTCAAGGCTAGCACTCTGCCACTTGAGCCACAGCGCCAATTCTGGCCGTTTTCTCTATATGTGGTGCTGGGGAATCGAACCCAAGGCTTCATGTATAGGAGGCAAGCACTCTTGCCACTAGGCCATATCCCCAGCCCCTGATCTAAGTTTTTAATAGGTTGTCTGTTGGGGGGCCGCAAAAGCCTCTTTAGGTTCACTGCTACAAGTCATTCAGTTGAAAACATTGAAAGACCTTGATACATTTGCTCAAGAACTCACTCAAGGAATAAGTATCTTGCTAAATGTAATCAACCAGGGTGGACCAGAATGATGGCCACACATCTGCTCAGAGTAGTCAGTAACCTGCTGCTACCAGAGCTATATTCAATATAATGGTTGAAACTAGGGCTATACCATTACCATCATATAATCTTCCCGGTCTATTTTCAAAGCTGGACTAAAGAAAATTGGACATCCAGGGAAGTACTTCAAGTTGGACATGAGAAACAAGCAGTTAGTAAGCATAGAGCCAACAAGGCCCTGGTTCCATCTCTAATAGATATAGGAGGGAGAGGAGGGAGTGGAGAGAGAGAGAAGAAACAGAGAAGAGAAAAGGAGAGGAGGGGAGGATCAAGGTGAAGAGAAAAGCATTATATACAGTTCAGATCACTGGAAATAGAAAGGGAAAAAAGAGGCACAAGTTAACTTCAATGGTTTGGTGTTTGTGGTTTCTTATTCTCGAGTCTCTCACATTCTGCAAAACCTTGCTCTATGAGCCTACCATGAAACAAACCTTTTTGTTATATTCAAGTGCAGAGGAGTGTGGAAGTTGTCAGGTTAGTTATGGGACAGAAATATCTCATTACTATTCTGGGTCTTACAACAAACATCAGCGGTGGGAAGGTCCAGACATAACAAATAAACATAGCTTTAAAACAAAAACCAAATTCACAGACACCAAATAATTGGATTCAATCCATAAACTCAGAAAATGATCCTCATGTCAATATCTGGTAGCTATCAACAAGACCCAACAGCTCTTTAACTGTGCGTTTCTTCTCAAAATAACCTTCTCATTGATGTACAGGTTATACAATGCTGACACCTAGAAAACCATCAGAAAATTCCCTCCTATCTGTGGCTCTCACTCAAAAACAAACAAAACACTGGAATTTGGAATATACATGAAAAAAAATCCAATCTTTTTGTAGTTGTTGTGGTGGTGGGGCACTGTCCCTGAGCTCTTTTGCTCAAGGCTAGCACTCTACCACTGTGAGTCACAGTGTCACTTCTGGTTTTCTGATGGTTAACTGGAGATAAGAGTCTCACCTGAAACTTTTCTACCTGGGCTGCCTTTGAACCATGATCTTCAGATCTCAGCCTCCTGAGTAGCTAGGATTACAGGTGTCAGCCACTGATGCCTAACTCCATTTTTTGTAAATGGTTCCAGTGCTTTACAAATGGAGCCACACCTGCAGTCCTGTATTTTGCTGGGATACGTGTGTGTATGTCTGTATGTGTACGTGTATATTGGTCCATATTAATCCATATCGACATATTGATGTATATAACAGCAGTTTATTTCTTTTTATTTTATTTTTTGGTGCTAGTACTGGCGCTTGAATTCAGGGTCTGGGTGCTGTCCCTGAGCTTTTATGCTCAAGGCTCCTTGGGCCACAGCTTCACTTCCAGCTTTTTTGATTGCTAATTAGAGGTAAAACTCTCACAGACTTTCCTGCCTGGGATGACTTGAAACTGCAATCCTCAGATCTCAGCCTCCTGAGTAGCTATGATTATAAGCATAAACCACCAGCACCTGGCTGGTTTTCTCCTTTTCATTGCTGAGTAGTATTTCAATTATATGGATTTACCATAGTCTATTCCTCAGTTTGAAGCATTTGAGCTCTCTCTAGTTTTTATAGTGTATGAATAAAACAACTATAAATATTTGACTAAGCCAAGTTTGGACATTCATTCATTTCACTTGAGTACTTAGAGGAATAGATTGCTAGATCTAAAACATATCTGTCTCTATTCATGTAATTTCTATATTGCAGGGATACATATTTCCAGGGGAATAATGGAGTTAATTTCTGTGATGCTCCTCTTCCTGTTCCATTTGTATCACTGCTCTACCTCCCTAGGTGCAGAAAAGATCTCCAAATCTCCATTACATAAAAAAAATCTTTATTGGGACTTGGAATGTGGCCTAGTGGTAGAATGCTTGCCTCACATACATGAAGCCTTGGGTTCAATTCCTCAGCACCACATATATAGAAAAAGCTGGAAGTGGCACTGTAGCTTATGTGGTAGGGTGCTGGCCTTGAGCAAAAAGAAGCCAGGGACAGTGCTCAGGCTCTGAGTTCAAGCCCCAGGACTGGCAAACAAACAACTTTATTAGCACTTTGCTTTCAGTACTAGAATCATTAATAAAACTGCTATGTCCAACTTCCTCATCTGTGTCCTGTTGCATCCTAGAAAACAATATTCCCCACTCTATTATTTAGCTTTATACACATTTTGTAGCTTGCTTTTCATCAACATGATCTCTTCTATATTCTTAATCAATTTTCAATTGATCCAAGAATCTTCAGTATATCATTTCTAATAACTACATGAAAACTAACAATAGCTTTTCTCAATTCATTGGCAGTTAGTGTACATATTGTACATCAGAGATACTGACAACGACAAAAGACAACAAAGAATATACTCAGAACATTTCAAGTGGTACTCCCTAACACCAACCTAAAAGCAATGTTAGGCTTTGTTACTCCCTAAAGCAGACAGTACTCTATCCTAAAACAAAAAAGCTTATTAAATAGAGGTATTAATTAAACTAGAGGAAAGAAAAAAGTAAGCATAATTAACAGACAAAGCAACAGTATGGCCTAATTAATCACTATGAAGAGCAATCGAATAAAATACTATGCATTTTTATGGAGCAATTTAATCTGGCAAGTAATTCATCACAGAAACACTAAGCAAAACAAATGGATTTCCCTTAAAGGAAGTCACATTTATCATCTCTAATGTATCCCAAACTCTAATTTGTGATCTCAACTCAAAATCATCTAGAAGACAATGAATTGTCAGCCTTAGAACACTGGTTGCTGATGAAAAAGAACACTAAGCTTTCAAATCAAGTTATATCAGAGTACCAAAAGACCTAAGGGTTAAAGGGCAGAGATCTGTGGCAATAGGGAAAGAGATCTTAACCTCAGAGTTCTAAATCTAGGTTGGTTCAGTGAAAACCATATGTAATTGCTAAATGAAAGAGAAAACTCTTAGTTATTAGGAGCAACAATTATAGGTCACAGACATTAGCAAAACCCCAAAAGGAGGCCCTTTAAACAAAAGGGAAACAGCTTTTATTTATTTATTTATTTATTTTGCCAGTCCTGGGCCTTGGACTCAGGGCCTGAGCACTGTCCCTGGCTTCCTTTTGCTCAAGGCTAGCACTCTGCCACTTGAGCCACAGCACCACTTCTGGACATTTTCCGTATATGTGGTACTGGGGAATTGAACCCAGGGCTTCATGCATACGAGGCAAGCTCTCTTGCCACTAGGCCATATTCCCAGCCCCGGGAAACAGCTTTGATCTTCAAAACAAACAAAAGGAAAACAGATAAATAAGATTTAACTCGGGGCTGGGGATATGGCCTAGTGGCAAAAGTGCTTGCCTTGTATACATGAGGCCCTGGGTTCAATTCCCCAGCACCACATATACAGAAAATGGCCAGAAATGGTGCTGTGGCTCAAGTGGCGGAGTGCTAGTCTTGAGCAAAAAGAAGCCAGGGACAGTGTTCAGGCCCTGAGTCCAAGCCCCAGGACTGGCCAAAAAAAAAAAAAAAAAAAAAAAAAAAAGAAGATTTAACTCAAATCTCTCCCTCCATTCTTTCTTCTTTTAAATAATGACCCATTTTCCCAGAGTCCATATAGCCTTGCTAGATTGAAGAACAGCAATGGGGGGTGGGGTGGTGTGTGTGTGTGTGTGTGTGTGTGTGTGTGTGTGCGCTTAAACGTAGGGCCTGGGTGCTCTCTTTAGTTTTTTTGCATGGCTAGAGCTCTTCCATTTGAACCATAGCTCCACTTCCAGCTTTTTGCTGGTTAATTGGAAATACGAGTCTCATGGACTTTTCTGTTGGATCTGGCTTTGAATCATGATACTCAGATCTCAGCCTACTGAATAGCTATAGCATCCATCAAGCAGACTGAGGTTTTGAATGGCCTCAAAGTTCAAAGACCCAGTGATAAGTATTAGTTAAGGAGATACAACAGACTTCTTCGTATCTTCCCCTTTGGTGTGGCTATATATGACACTAGATGAACTACTTTTTCTTTACCAAGGAAGCTCAGGACTCTTTATAAACCTTTTCTTCGGTATGCTCATCTTTCGCAGACTCTTATTTTTTTTCTGTCTGTGCTGATCTCAAAGGGCTTCACTTCTCTTTATAGCACCCCTCTAGACTGAGGCACCTGGTGGATGAAGTTTCTGAGGCTTCCGCTTGGCTGCAACCAAAACAATTTTGTCTTTATGGATAAGTGCAACCTCCAAATGCTGGGTCTTATGAAATATTTAGTATTCAACTATACATGGTGAGTTGTGCTTTTCACACTTCCACAATGAGGAAAGCTGTTGCAGATAACCTATTTGTCCCAGGCCATTTTTGTCTAGACTATAACCCTTCAAAGCTCTTTGTACTAGTATATCTGCTTGTATTACTGGCTTGACCTTCAGTCCATTATTTCATTTTGTAGAATCTGCCTAGAATTTCTGTTCAGATTTTATTGGGCTTTTGACTCTCCAATTGTCCTTACTACGTTCCACAATCATCCCACAACTAAAGTACAATTACTCCCTGCCTATCCCAAATCAGGTCCACCGGTATCCTAAATCCCCATTTGTCTAACAGAAATTGTGTTGACTCTATGTTCAACAAGTAATGACTAAACACAGGCACTACGTAGGATATAAATGCCAGATGTCATTTGCTTTCAAAGAGCTCAAAGACTAGTAAAAAAGACAACCAATGGTTATTACAATAGTATGGCCAGGCATGACTCTAAGGATTAGATAAGGATAGGCTGGTGGTTCATGCCTGTAATGTCAACAATCAGGAGGATCATGTGTTCAAAGACAGCCTGGAATATAGAGAGAGATTTTACTGCCAAAAACAAAAACAACAAACATAAAAAAGAAAGAAGTGATGCTCAAGATGGACTATTTTAAGAAATATGCTAGCAAGTTATGAAAGGACAATCTAGGCAGAGGTGAGACTTATAAAAAGGGTCAGGCATATGAAACAATTTATCCAGCAAACTACTGATTTTTCTGGTTTGTTCACAGAATTCTGGGTGGTCTGGAATAGCTTCAGTTAGGTAACAAATACCTACGACTTAAAAAAATAATAATATTAAGGATGGAAACCAGATGTGGTAGTGTATGCCTATAAATCTTAGGAGGCTGAGGCAAATGTGTAACAAATTTGAGGCCAGTCTAAGCTATATACATAGTGAGATCTTGTCTCAAAAAAAAAAAAAAAGAAAGAAAGAAGGAAGGGAGGAAGAGAGGGAGGGAGGGAGGGAGGGAGGGAGGGAGGGAGGGAGAGAGGGAGGGAGGGAGGAAGGAAGGAAGGAAGGAAGGAAGGAAGGAAGGAAGGAAGGAAGGAAGGAAGGAAGGAAGGAAGGAAGGAAGGAAAATCTGAAAAAGCGGTAATATGTGTCATACTACAGAACTTATTGTTTATTCTGCAGGTGATAGTGAGCAAGTGAAAGAGTCAACACTGGGAGAACAAGAAAGAAAAAGGAAGCCAGGCACCTGTGGCTCATACCTGTAATCCTAGCTACTCAGGAGGCTGAGATCCGAGGATCACCAATTAACCTTATCTCCAATTAACCAAAATGGGTACCTGAGTTCTGTCCCTGAGCTCTTCAGCTCAATTCTAGCACTCTATCATTTGAACCATAGCGCCACTTCCAGTTTTCTGGTGGTTAATTGGAGACAAGAATCTCACGGACCTTCCTGCCTGGGCTGGCTTTAAACCTCGATCCTCAGCTCTCAGCCTCCTGAGTAGCTAAGATTACATTACAGACATGAGCCACTGGTGCCCAGCCCTTGCTTTATTTTATTTTATTTTATTTTTTTGCCAGTCCTGGGCCTTGGACTCAGGGCCTGAGCACTGTCCCTGGCTTCTTCTCGCTCAAGGCTAGCACTCTGCCCCTTGAGCCACAGCACCGCTTCTGGCGGTTTTCTGTATATGTGGTGCTGGGGAATCGAACCTAGGGCCTCGTGTATCCGAGGCAGGCACTCTTGCCACTAGGCCATATCCCCAGCCCCACATCCTTGCTTTATTTTTGAGACAGGGTCTCATTATATAGTTCATTCTGGTTTTACCCCACTGTTTCAGCCTCCAGAGTGCTAGGATTACAGGTGTGTCCCATCATACACTGCTTCATTCATTAATAGTCTTTCAAATTTATCTAATATGGGGGCTGGGGATATAGCCTAGTGGCAAGAGTGCCTGCCTCGGATACACGAGGCCCTAGGTTCGATTCCCCAGCACCACATATACAGAAAACGGCCAGAAGCGGCGCTGTGGCTCAAGTGGCAGAGTGCTAGCCTTGAGCGGGAAGAAGCCAGGGACAGTACTCAGGCCCTGAGTCCAAGGCCCAGGACTGGCCAAAAAAAAAAAAAAAAATTTATCTAATAGTTCATACTTAAGAAATTAATTCAAACTAAATGAGAAAACTTTAATCTATCCTAAATCTCACCTAGTAAATTATCCCAAAACTACTACAAGAAAAAAACATAAATCTCAGCCCTCTGAAGAGAGTTGCAACTACAGAGGCTGTATCTTCTCCTTCTGAAATAAATTACCAAAATGAATGTGTGTCAGGAGACACCAGTGAGAACCAATTGTCTCTGAAGCTTTCTTGAGACTGAGAATTCCCATCATATGAAAACAATGTCAAATGAAAGAAAAAGTAATGTTCTTTAGGGTACAGGGTAGTGAAAATGCATTAGCCTATGTTTGACATCCCACTCACATGTTCATGGGTCTAAAAGAAATTATATAGAAACCCTTAGGAAAAAAAAAATCTCATTAGGTCTGTTACAACAGGAGCCCACTTTGCTAGAGCATGCAAAATATCTGGACTCCAGGGAGAAATGTATAATCAAGGTAAAATTAATCAAAACCTATAATAAAAAAAGAATAGCAAGAATCAGCTTAAGAAAAAAATATATTTCCTCATTGTTAGAAACTCCTGAAGTCTAATCATTGAGTGCATAATTCTATTTATCATTATCTTCTACTAACTAGCATATTTATAATTAGGTTGATATCACAGTAAAAATGCAGATACAATCCATTTAACAATTAATCTACTGGAGCTAAAATTTCTTCCTCATATCATTAATTGCCTCCTTAAAATGCTGCCTCAGTTTCAGTTTCAGACTACCAGACCCTGTCTTTAAAAACTCAGGGGAAATGCAACACACACAGCAAGGTTTATTTAAGGGAGAAATAGCAAGTATCAGTGAGTTTCACAGTTTGTTATCCCTAAGGACTCCAACTCTGGAAGAGCCTTTATTGTGAGCCACCAAGCTTAGTACTAATGAAGAGAGAAAATAGTGAAGAGTATACTCTTCAGTAAAACTCTCCTACCCAACCTCTCTCCTAAGATTTTTTTCTTTCTTTCTTTCTTTTTTTTGGCCAATCCTGGGGTTTGGGACTCAGGACCTGAGCACTTTCCCTGGCTTCTTTTTGCTCAAGGCTAGCACTCTACCTCTTGAATCACAGCACCATTTCTGGCTTTTCCTGTTTATGTGTTGCTGAGGAATCGAACCTAGGGCTTCATGCATGCTAGGAAAGTACTCTACCACTTAGCCACATGCTTAGCCACATTCCCAGCCCTCTAAGATGTCTTTTTATTGCTCTTTATCTTTATGGTCACGCTCATTTCTCAAAATAAGAATTAATGCTAACTACAACATTTTGGTTTTTTAGTTCTTTTTTTTTGCCAGTCCTGGGGCTTGGACTCAGGACCTGAGCACTGTCCCTGATTTCTTTTTGCTCAAGGCTAGCACTCTGCCACTTGAGCCACAGCACCACTTCTGGCTTTTTCTGTTTATGTGGTGCTGAGAATCGAACCCAGGGCTTCATGCATGAAAGGAGAGCACTCCACCACTAAACCATATTCCCAGCCCTGTTTTTGTTAGTTCTTGAACTAGTGAATCCCTCTGCCAGGGTTTTGGGAAAGTAAGAGGCTAGAGGAAGACCTGAACCACTCTAAGAAGGTTGTTAATCCTGACTTTTCCAATGAAAGATCCTATTTTTGTAGTCTGGCCCTGGTTGATGATTCCCTACTCACAGCTTTTCCTTTAGAAAGACTTTGCAGATGATTCTTAAGGGCTTTTTTTTTTTTTTTTAAGTTTTCATGGCCATTTTATATAACAGCAGCAAACCAAAGCCCAGAAAGGGGAAAGATTGGTCCTAAATCATCCATCAAAGCAGGAACAGAGTCAAGAATAGATCAAAGCATCTGGACAAAGACTTAGAAGGCACATTTGCCAAATGTGCTGATGACACAAAGCTGCAGAAGACAACCAATGCATAGAATAACATAATCAGGATTTGAAAAACATCCTGATAAACTACAATGATGGGTTGAAATCAACAAAATACATTTAACAAGGATAAAGAGTGAACTCTTTATATAAGTTAGTTTTTAAAGGAAAAAAGACTGCAGATACTCATGAGACGAACCAAAATAATATCTGAGGCTATCTCAAAGGGTAAGATCATAGATGGCTTCATTTTACTTTGTTCTTTGCACTTTTCTATATTGTTAACATTTTTAAGGTAGCATTGAAATAAAATGTAAAAAAAAATAGTGCCATAAGCCAAACAAAGCAATATATTACTAATAACTAAACCAGCAGGTTTAGGATGGGAAAAAAGCTGACTGGAAGTCTAAGTAGATTTGAAAGTTTCTGTAGGCTCTAAGTTTGCTATGAATCAACAAAGTAATTTAGCTGCCAAATAATCTAATGCAATTGAAGAATACAAATAAAATATAACCTGCATGAGTGCTAATAATCTCCTTACAATCTGAGCCACATATCTGGATCCTGCTGTAGATATCATTCACTATAGTCAACTATTTGTTTTAAATACTTGTTTGGTTCAAGTCATACCATAATACTATATTTTAGGGTGTAAATTAAGAAATGAAAATATGGGCTGGGGATATGGCCTAGTGGCAAGAGAGCTTGCCTCGTATGCATGAGGCCCTGGGTTCGATTCCCCAGCACCACATATACAGAAAATGGCCAGAAGTGGCGCTGTGGCTCAAGTGGCAGAGTGCTAGCTTTGAGCAAGAAGAAGCCAGGGACAGTGCTCAGGCCCTGAGTCCAAGCCCCAGGACTGGCCAAAAAAAAAAAAAAAAGAAAGAAAATATGATTAAAGGACAATCATAGCATGCTAGAAATTTTGAAACAATGTCATATGAAGAATAATTGAGTTAAGAGAAAAAGGATATTTTGCCTACAAAAGGACAGAATTATATAGGTTAAATCTTTGAAAAAGTTAACATTTAGAAGATAGTAAAATTTTTATGTTGCATGGGAAGGTAGAAATACAATAAACAGGTTCATGTTGTAAAGAAGTTTCTAATCTAAGGAAGAGATTCTAATGCATTTAAAAACTAGAGAGTTTGGAGCCTCAGGGTTAAGTCACCAAGTATGAAATGCCAAAGATAAATATATTTCCAATGACTGAGGTCTCTATGTTTGTGAAGGGGATATAGATGCCTTTCAGTTCTTATAGTTTTTTTTTTTTTTTTTGGCCAGTCCTGGGCCTTGGACTCAGGGCCTGAGCACTGTCCCTGCTTCTTCCTGCTCAAGGCTAGCACTCTGTCACTTGAGCCACAGCGCTGCTTCTGGCCGTTTTCTGTATATGTGGTGCTGGGGAATCGAACCTAGGGCCTCGTGTATCCGAGGCAGGCACTCTTGCCACTAGGCTATATCCCCAGCCCCAGTTCTTATAGTTTTTAAGGTCTATGAACTAAGCTATCTATGCTATCTATGGTCTACCTTGCTATCTATGGTCTAAGTTTTTAAGGTTCTGTGATTTAAGCACCTCTGGTCAAAGTTCAAAGAAAAGAGAAATGCTAATAAAATACCTAAATCATAAACTTGAGATTTTATGGAATAATTAAGCTATGCACTATTCTGAATTATTCACAATAACCAAGGAAATCTAAAGTTGCATCTAAAGATATATATATATATATAATATATATATATATATATGATAGGGCTTATCAAAAGGATAAATAGGGGGGCTGGGGATATAGCCTAGTGGCAAGAGTGCCTGCCTCGGATACACGAGGCCCTAGGTTCGATTCCCCAGCACCACATATACAGAAAACGGCCAGAAGCGGCGCTGTGGCTCAAGTGGCAGAGTGCTAGCCTTGAGCGGGAAGAAGCCAGGGACAGTGCTCAGGCCCTGAGTCCAAGGCCCAGGACTGGCCAAAAAAAAGAAAAAAAAAGGATAAATAGGGGCTGGGAATGTGGCTCAGTGGTAGAATGTTTGCTTGGTATGCATGAAGCTCTGGGTTCTATTCCTCAATACCACATAAACAGAAAAAGACAGAAGTAGCACTGTGGCTCAAGTGGTAGAGTGCTAGCCTTGAACAAAAGCAGCTCAGGGACAGTACCCAGGCCCTGAGTTCAAGAAAAAAAAAAGAGACAAAAAATGAACAAGTGGCTACAGCTTAAAGATGACTTTAAAAAAACAGCCTTAGGGCTGGGAATATGTCGTAGTGGCAAGAATGCTTGCCTCGTATACATGAAGCCCTAGGTTTGATTCCCCAGAACCACATCTATAGAAAACGGCCAGAAGTGGTGCTGGGGCTCAAGTGGCAGAGTGCTAGCCTTGAGCAAAAAGAAGCCAGGGACAGTGCTCAGGCCCTGAGTTCAAGGCCCAGTACTGCCCCCCCCCCCAAAAAATAGCCTTAGATACTGGAGAAAAAAGAAAAGGAATTAATAATCCTAGCTACTCTGGAGGCTGAGATCTGAGGATCATAATTCGAAGCCAGCCCAGGCAGAAAGGTCCCTATGAGACTTATCTCCAATTAACCACTCAAAAACCAGAAGTGGTGCTGTGGGGCTCAAGTAGTAGAATGCTAGCTTTGAGCACAAAGAGGCTCAGAGACAAAGCCTAGGCCCTGAGTTCAAGCCTCACAACTGACCAAAAAAAAAAAAAAAAAAAGGACCTAAATTATGCTAGACTCACAATTTATTAATAGCAGCTAGTATTTTATCGACTAAGCTACTCCTAAATGTCTACATTTCCTGGCAAAAGTAGCTCTGAGAGGGAAAAAAATAACTTTTGTCTTAAATGAAAACTTTTTTTTTTCCGTGATTCTTTAGTTTGAATCCACAGCTTTGTACTTGCTAGGCAGGTGTTCTCTCAGTTGAGCGACACTCTGGAGGCTCTAGCCCCTTTTGCCCTGGTTATTTTTGGGACAGGGCCTCACTTTTTACTCAGGCCAACCTACCAAGACTGTGATCCTGCTATTTGTACTTCTCACCATAGTTTGGTAAAAGGTATGTACTGCCATGCTCAGTTATTTCTGTTGAGATAGAGTCTTGCAATTTTTTTTCATGCTAGTTTTTAGCCACACTCCTCCCAATGTAGCTCAGCCTCCTATGTAGCTGAGATGACAGTCACCACTGTGCCCAGTTACTAGTTGAAATGGAGTCTCTTGCTACTTTTTGCCCAAGCTGGCCCCAAACTGCAGTCCTCCTGATCTCTACCTCCTGAATAGCTAGGAATACAGGCCAAAACCACTGACAACTTGTAATTCTCAAAATTAATAATAATTAGGGTGTATCATTAAGGAACCAGAGACAGTGGTGCTGGCAAAAGCCGCCCATCTCTAGAGAGTCAGACTGGGGATAGCTGACTGGGAAAAGGTAAAAGTCCAATGATAAGGTTTGGAACAATAAAGACTCTATCCTCTACCTCCGAGTTTCTATTATATAATGAGCCAATCAGAAATATAGAGAAAGTAGCAGTTGTAAGTCACTATGACTGCCCCTCTAGCTCTCAATGTCTAGCATTTAAAAACAGCTCCAAAGGTAAGGAAACTGGTAGAAACAGAAGAAATGCTCCTTAAACCAGTGGTTTCTAAAGAAACATCCCAAATCTATCTCAACAAGCACATTACACTGCCCCTCTCATTCATTCTCTCTCTACTCAGAATTTCAGCATTCACCTAAAGAAATTGGAAAACCGATCAAGTGAAATGTCTCATGCTTATTCTAGCTACTCCTGAGTAGCTGAGATCAGGAAGATCAAGGGGTTTAAGCTCAGCTGGGCAATAAAGTTTGCAAGATCCCATTTTCATTACTAAAAAAGCTGAATACAGTAGCACACACCTATCATTCTATCATAAGGAGCTTAAAAGGAATAAAGCTCAGACCAATATGGGGGAAAAAAATTCAAGTCCCTATTCACAAGAGTAAAAAAGCACTAAGGGTTGGAGTGTAGCTCAAGTGATAGAGCGCCTGCCCAACAAGTACAAGGCCTTAAGTTCAAACATGCTGCCATTAATATTAATTAATTAGTAAAATGAATAAGAAAATAATATAGTAGAGGTCATGTTGATTAAAATAGAAGAATAAAGAAAGAGCACATGAGATGATACATCTGAAATACACAAAAAAATTAAGGCAAGTATAAAAACTGTTAATAAAACTATACCATAAGGTTATAAGTAGGAGATCAATCCTATCCATTTCTAATGGGACAAACGCACAAAATAAGTCCTTGTTGTACAAATATTTATTTACAGAAACGAGGGCCAGTATGAAACTGTGGACCTAAAAGGAGAGAAGGGGTAGGAGGGTGTAACTCAAAGGAAGAATACATGCTCCACACTGAAAAAAGTGGGTTAAGACAGAGGGTGAGTAGAATTTGTCCTCTTCCTGCACAGTGAAAGTTTTTACTCATACCTGGAACCCAGGGGTGAATATTTTAGAGCAACCTGCCAATCATCCATTCTTCCCTACAGTGCTCTGAGCAATTTCATCTACAACTATCTACTCGGAATATAACCACATTAATTTACCTCTAGCCACCAGAAAGCCACTAGTCCATTTTCACCAGCTCAGTCACAAAACCATTCCTACAACAATTCCAAAAGACTCAAGTAAATGCCTTACATAATTCATCAACTAAGTGAAACAGTAACACAGTAACAATAAAATAATCTATTCCCAGTTTTACAAAATCCTATACTTTACAAAGATTGAGGTCTCACACCAAGGAGGCTTCAAGTAATGCCCTCAGAGCATGTAGCTGGAGTCTGCTACAAAGAGCCTTCTATTTCAGTCAGTTAGCTTCATTCAGGACAGAGAGAGGGCTGAGCTCAAGGTCAACTACTTCTCTCCTGAGGGCAATACTATAGAAATAGCCCTTTATGGGGCTGGGAATATGGCCTAGTGGTAGAGTGCTTGCCTCATATACATAAAGCCCTGGGTTCAATTCCTCAGCACCATATATATAGAAAAAGCTGGAAGTAGTGCTGTGACTCAAGTGGGTAGAGCATCAGCCTTGAGCAAAAAGAAGCCAGGGACAGTGCTCAGGCCCTGAGTTCAAGCACCAGGACTGGCAAAAAAGAAATAGCCCCTCACCTGAGCCAAGAAAACAGGCCACAGTCAGCAGCTCCTATGTTATAGGGAGAAAATGAGATGCCGAAGGCAAGGTAAGTAGCAAAACGAACCTATGCAAATCAATGCTGATTCCAGACATGCCATAAAAGAACACACTTCACATCTCCTTCAGCCACTCTACATCAAGTTACTCTGGCCTCTTCAAATTGCATACCCCCAAATAAACTTTCATCATTTGGTCTTGTTACTTTTATATCTGTACTCAACATGCTCAACATGCAGGTTTGAAGAGCCAATGAGCTCTGATTGCTCATATCTTGAATACAGGAAAAGAGATTGCTATGGGCTATTAGCTCACCAGGGAATAGAGGAAGATCTAAAATGCTGTTTAACGCCTACATATGAGAAAAATCTCTCACAAAATGAAATGTATGTATGCAAAATCTAAAAACAGGCAGGCAGGCGATAGTGGCTCATGTCTATAATCCTAGCTATTTAGGAGGCTGAAATACAAGAATTGTGGTTTGAAGCCAGCCTGGGTAGAAAAATCCACAAGACTCTTAGAAGAAGTGGAGGTATAGAGCCCCAGTTTTAGGTACAAATCCTAAGCAAGAGCATGGGATCTTGGGCTCAATCCCTATTATTAAAAAATCTAAAGTGGGTGCCAGTGACTCATACCCATAATCCTAGCTACTCAGGAGGCTGAGAGCTGAAGATAACAGTTTTAAACCACCCAGGGAAGGAAAAGTCCCTCATTTCCAATAAACTACTAAAAAAGCCAGAAATGGAACTATGGCTTGAGCCATAGTTAGCCTTTTGATAGATAGCCTTTTGAGCAAAAGAAGCTCAAGGAGAACACCCAGGCCCTGAGTTCCCAGGACTGGTGCACACACACAGCAGTCTAAATATAGACTTTCCCCTCCCTATCACATAGACTAAATTCTACATATGATAAAGCAGACAAAATTAAAATCTTGTTTCTAATAAGTTTTCACTTTCTCAGGAAATAAAAGAAATTCTTCCTTTTTTGTGGTTTGTTTTCATTTGATTTTGTCAAATAAGTTTTATTCAAATGGGTATTGTGTACATATGTTATTTAGAACTACAAAGGAGTAATATTCCTATATGTCACTGAAATTTCACCAGTATAAATCTGAGCCAGGTGTAGTGACATGCATCTGTAATCCAAGTACTAGGGAAGCTGAAGCAGGAGGATCACTTGAGTTCAGGAGTTGAAGGTCTGCTTGGGCTAGCCACATAGGAAAACTGACTTTTTGTTGTTGTTGTTGTTTTTGGCCAGTTCTGGGGCTTGGACTCAGGGCCTGAGCTCTGTCCCTGTCTTCTTTTTGCTCAAGGCTAGCACTCTACCTCTTGAGCCACAGCACCACTTCTGACTTTTTCTGTGTATGTGTTGCTAAGGAATGGAACCCAGGGCTTCATGCATGCTAGGCAAGCACTCTATCACTAAGCCACAGTCCCAGCCCCAGGAAAACTCATTCTTTAAAAAAAAAAAGTATATAAAAAAAGTGTAAGTCTGAAGCTGGTGGTAATTGTTAGGTCTGCCAGGGAGAACAGCCCTTTCCTCTTCCTCTTTGTAAAAGACAGCATCTAGCTGTACCAGAAATAACCTGCCTGAAACCAGTATTCACCTGACTATGAGTCAGCGAAGGACCACAGACTCTGAGGTCACTTCTTCATCTGCTGAGGTCACTTCCGGAGCCATCTTGGTCACACCTCCTTCTGACAGTGAAAGGTTCCCCAACCTCTGAGATCACTTCCACATCTTCTGTGGTCATGCCTTCCCACCTTTCCCTAAATAATCCCTCTCAATGACAAGTTCCCTCCCTGTTTTTCTCTTTTCTTCTCTTTTCTCTCTCTGCAGGCTGGCAGATTGCTCTCCCTACAATTAACTCTTTTCTTCCTGAACCATGTGGTGGTCTCCTTTCAGTGAAAATTATAGTAATAAATTAAGATGCATATGGTAACTGTTAGAGGGACCACTAGGAAAATTACTTTTAAGGTTTTTAGGTGAAGAAAAAAAGAAAGAAAGAAAAATGTGAAGCCAGGCATAGTGGTATACCCATAATCCTGTAATCCCAGCTACTTGGGAGGCTAAATCATGAAGATCAAAAGTTCAAGGCTCCCTGGGTTACATAGTAAGTTTGTGGCCAGAGTAGGCAACTTAGTGAGAACCTGTCCCAAAATAAAATTTTAATGTAAGAGTACAGTGGTTCACAATTGTAGTACTAGCTACTATGGAAGCTGAGATCAGAAGGATTGTAGTTTGAGATCAGTCTGGATGAAAAGCTCAGGAAATCATATCTTAACCAATAAAAAGTGGCACATGTCCATCACTCCAGCTATGTAGGAGGCAAAAATGAGAGGACTGCAGTCCAGGCCAGCTTGGTTTTGATTTTTTTTTAAAGTAAGGCTCTTACTTTACTAAAGCTCTTACTAAAGCAATAAGGGCTTGAGGCATGGCTCAAGTGATAGAATGTCTGCCTTCCCAGCACAAGACCCTGGATTCAGGGTCTGCTACTACAAAGAAGGGGAAGATATAGCTCAGTTGAAGAATGCTTGACTATCATGCA
This sequence comes from Perognathus longimembris pacificus, assembly GCF_023159225.1. Lineage (NCBI taxonomy): Eukaryota > Metazoa > Chordata > Mammalia > Rodentia > Heteromyidae > Perognathus > Perognathus longimembris. Next base: position 21,567,775 of record NC_063162.1, on the reverse strand, counting down.
GGAGGACCTGTGTTCAATCCTCAGTACTATCTCCCCAACAAAAGAAACAGAAATGTTACATTAGAAAATATTTACTTGCCAGGCATATTCTATAATCCTAGCTAGTCAGGAGGCTAAGTAAGATCTGATGATTGTGTCTCAAAGTCAAGCTAACCAGCAAAAAGCAGGAATTGGAAGAATGGCAGAATTCTAGTAATAAGTCAAAAAGCCAAATGAGACCAAGAATCACTGAGTTCAAGCCCCTATACAGGCAGCAAAACAAACAATTTCTGGGGGAAAAAAAGAGTCATGCTCTAATAAATCCTCCCAAACATTTCAAGAAGAATACCAATCCTTCACAATCTCTTCCAAAAACCTGAATAGGAAGGCATACTCCCCCACTCATTATGATTCCCAGTATTACTCTGATACCCAAACCAGACAAGAACAACATCACACAAAAAACTACAAACTAATATTTCTATGTTCTACAGATGTTGAGTATGAATGAATATATCCTCAACAAAATACTAGCAAAATGAATCTGGCAACAAATGTAAAGTATTGCACACAATGACCAAGTGGAATTTATCCTAGTAATGCAAGGTTCATTTTACATCTGCAAATCAATTAATGCAGTATACTGTGTCGACTGAATAAGAAGCAAAAACCACATGATCCTTTCCTTGTCAACCTAAAGATGACCTGCTTTCGGTCTATTGCCAAGTATCTATTTTTTCCTAATAAATGTCAACATCCTTTCATGATATAAATGCTTAACAAACTTGGGATAGAAGGAAATTCCTCAAGTTGATTAAGGAAATCTATTTTTAAAAATCCATAGTTAAGGGCTGGGAATATGGCCTAGTGGCAAGAGTGCTTGCCTCCTACACATGAAGCTCTCAGTTTGATTCCCCAGCACCACATATATGGAAAATGGCCAGAAGGGGCGCTGTGGCTCAGGTGGCAGAGTGCTAGCCTTGAGCTGGAAGAAGCCAGGGATGGTGCTCAGGCCCTGAGTCCAAGGCCCAGAACTGGCCAAAAAAAAAAATCCATAGTTAAATATTTTTTGTTTTATTTTTTGCCAGTCCTGGGGCTTGGACTCAGGGCCTGAGCACCGTCCCTGGCTTCCTTTTTTTTGCTTTTTCTATTCATGTGGTGCTGAGGAATCAAACCCAGGGCTTCATGCATGCAAGGCGAGCACTCTACCACTAAGCCATATTCCCAGCCCCAGTTAAATATTTTTAATAAGTTGAAACATAAAGAAGAAAACTTAAAGCCATTTATAATCTCTCTGAACAAAAGATTAAGAACAGATTGACAAATGTCATCTCTGCTACCGTATATTCACTTTGGGTAAGTTCTTTTACCACAATAACAGCAAGAAGAGAAACTTCTCACTTGAAAATAAGTCAAACAACTCAGAGGACTAGAAGGACTAGTTTGTGAAAACACAAAATCAACAAATCAAATTATTTTTCAATCAGGGATGCCCAAAAGCAGACAGGCAGCCTAATTTCCAGTACAGTACAGCTGCTCCTGATGTCAGCTCATATATATATTAACCAGTCCTAGGGCTGGAATTCAGGGCCTAGACACTGTCCCTGAGCTTCTTTTTACTCAAGGGTGGCACCCTACCACTTGAGGGTTAGTACTCTACCACCTGGGCTTTAGCACCACTTCCAGCCTTTTCTGTTTATGTGGTACTTCGGAATTGACCCAGGGATTCATGCATGTTAGGCATGCACTCTACCACTAAGCCACATTCTCAGCTCTATAATTTTGTATCTCTGGTCTCTACTAGTTCCTCAAGAATAGGGATAGGGACTGAACAATTGAATATGAAGGAGACTTACTTCTCCAGAATGAGTTCTCATGTAGACCATCACAACTGAGGCTGGTTAAGATCCCCAGACTTGCACAATCAGGGCAATTTACCCATAATGTCATTTAATAATCTCAGTAATAAGGGGAATGAAGAAGGGGTGACCTTCATCAAGATGTACTGTGCTCATAAACTGATATGTTAAATTGAAACTCCTTTGTACAGCTACTTCTCAATAATGACTCAGGCTCAGTCCCCTCACTTTATGGTTGAAAAAACTAGAGCAAAGACTTCCCAAAGTAAGTGGTAGAGCTGAGACTCAAATTGAGACAATCTGAGTCTACAGTCCCTCTCAACCACTGTGTTATGGCTAAGTCTTAAATAGCAGAGGAATAAGCAAACTATAAAGTGATCCTTTTTTCTACCTCGGTACTAGGTGGAAGTACTAAGATTGCAGGCATGTGCCACTGTGCCCAGGTTACAAAAGTGTTTTGTTTCCCAGGAAGGGAAACAAGAGGGTTTTGTTGTTGTTGTTTTCTTTTCTTTTTGGCTTGGTTCGTTTATCTTTGGGAGGATAAGGGGGTACACAAAAATGGAGGGACAAAGTGTGAACAAATGAAGCAGTGATACTCACTATACATTATGTTGAAAATGAACTATATAACTCGTGAGTTGTGGTGGGAAGGAAAAACTGGGAGAGAGTGAGGGTAGGGGTGACTTTGTCCAAAAAGACATGTACTCTTTTAACTGACTTATGTAATGGTAACCACTCTATACAGCACCTTTGTTTCGGTCTTGCTAAGCTGCCCAGGGTAGCCTCAAGCTCTCAATGTAACTTAGCTAGCCTTGAACTTGTGGTCCTCTTTTAGACTACTGGGTGCTGGGGCTACAAGCAAGCCCAACCATGGTGGATTTTGGTTTTGTTTGGTTTGGTTTCTTAGCACACATTAGCTATACAAGGAGAATTTCAATGTGACATTTCCATGCCATATGTAATACTTTCCAATCAATATGCCCCATTGCTTTCCCTTGTTCCCCTTCTCCCTTCCTAACACAATTTCAAGAGGTTCCATTGTTCTACTTTTATGCTTGCTGATAATCTTTTGACAATATCCATCCTCTTTCACCCTAGAAGCTCTGATTTCTTAACTTAAACCAGGCTGATATGTAACTAACAAGGCATAGAAATGGAGCTCAACAGTAACTTTTTGTTTTTTAGGTTTGCTCATTCTTCTGCTATTGAAGACATAGCCTAACACAGTGATTTAGTAGGGATTGTAGACTCAGGTTGTCTCAATTTGAGTTTCAGTTGTACCACTAACTTTGTATAAGGAAAAAAAAAAACAAAATACCCCCTAAAATTCAACAATAAAAGCTAAACAAGTTAATTTAAAAATTGGAGGAGAGAGACTAAGGATATAGCTTAGTGGCAGAACCCTTGCTGAGCTTACAAGTTTGATACCCAGAACCAATTAAAAAATAATAATAGTAAAGAAGCTGAGTCTCAGTAGTTCCTATCAGTCTGGGCAGAAAAGTCTGCTAGACTCAACAGTAAAATGGTATGGTTGTGCTTACTTGTCATCCCAACTATGACTGTAAGCCTTTTAAAATAAGTAGCTCAATCTAGAGCAGCCTAGAAAGAAGTGAGACACTATCTAAAAATAACCACTGAAGAAAAGGGCTAAAGGTGTGGTCAGTGATAGAAAGGCTACCTAGCATATGCAAGATTCTGAGTTCAAAACCTCAATAATACTCCCTCCAAAACAACCAGAATGCTAGTACATGCCTGTAAATGCAGCAACAAACTTAGCTATGGCCTAATGCAAAACCTCACTTGGTAGCATAAAGCAAGCTAGGGCAAACAGGCTAAAGAGATTTAAGACATTAAGAAACAGTGACTTAAGAATAATAATGCTGGGCTGGGGATATGGCCTAGTGGCAAGAGAGCTTGCCTCCCATACATGAAGACCTAGGTTCGATTCCCCAGCACCACGTATACGGAAAACGGCCAGAAGGGGCGCTGTGGCTCAGGTGGCAGAATGCTAGCCTTGAGCGGGAAGAAGCCAGGGACAGTGCTCAGTCCCCTGAGTCCAAGGCCCAGGACTGGCCCAAAAAAAAGAATAAGAATGCTGGGGGCTGGGGATATGGCCTAGTGGCAAGAATGCTTGCCTCATATACATGAAGCCCTGGGTTCAATTCCCCAGCACCACATATACAGAAAATGGCCAGAGGTGGCGCTGTGGCTCAAGTGGCAGAGAGCTAGCCTTGAGCAAACAGAAGCCAGGGACAGTACTGAGATCTGAGAATCAGAGTTCAAAGCCAGCCCAGGCAGGAAAATCAGGGAGACTATCTCCAATTGCCCACAAGAAAACCAGAAATGAGTCTCAGGTTCAAAGTGACAGAATGCTAGCCTTGAGCAAAAGAGCTCAGCATTTGAACAAAGAAGACCATAAAGAAAACAGTGAACATGAGGTAAATGCATTTGCACTAATTTATCATTCTCACACACCGCGCCCCCCTCCCCCACTTATAACTAACCACACTGGTATCTAAAAAGTTATTCTTTTCTTCTCCCCCCCCCCCAGTCCTGGGGCTTGGGACTCGGGGCCTGAGCACTGTCCCTGGCTTCTTTTTGCTCAAGGCTAGCCCTCTACCTCTTGAGCCACAGCTCCACTTCTGGCTGTTTTAATGCTTAATTGGAGATAAGAGTCTGTCAGAGGCTGGGAATGTGGCTTAATAGTAGAGTGGCTCAAGAGGTAGAGTGCTAGCCTTGAGCAAAAAGAAGCCAGGGACAATGCTCAGGCCCTGAGTTCCAAGCCCTAGGACTGGCAAAAAAAATAAAACTGTAACCTCTCTGTATATCACCCATATAATAACAATAAAATATGTATTTACCAAAAAAATTATTATATGATCCAGCAATTGTTCTTCAGGGTATGTGCCACCAAAATGTGAAAATAGGACCTTATTTATTTATCGACAAGTCTCACTATGTAGCCTATGATGGCTCTGAATTCATGATCTTGTCTTAGTCTCTCCATGTGCAGGGATTACATGCATACATTACCATATCTGGTCTGATAGCAGGATCCTGAACAGAACCCATGCTCACAGCAGCATTATTTACAATAATCAAAAGGCAGAAGCAATTGAAGTGTCCACTGACAGGTGAAAAGGTATAGTAAATAAATACAATGGAATATTATTAGGCCTAAGAAGGATGGAGTGCAGACATATGCTACAAAATGGATGAACCTTGACGACACTATTCCAGGTAAAATGATCAGAATAGTGTAGCTACAAAGAGTTTTAATAAACATTATATAATTTTTACTACCACTATACATATAATGTAATAGTTGCTACCATCATCATTCCTATTTTAAAAATGTAGCTAGAAAGAGATCCAGAGAAGGGGCTGGGAATATGGCCTAGTGGTAAGAGTGCTTGCCTCCTATACATGAAGCCCTGGGTTCGATTCCCCAGCACCACATATACAGAAAACGGCCAGAAGTGGTGCTGTGGCTCAAGTGGCAGAGTGCTAGCTTTGAGCAAAAAGAAGCCAGGGACAGTGCTCAGGCCCTGAGTTCAAGCCCCAGGACTGGCCAAAAAAAAAAAAAAGAGATCCAGAGAAGTAATTCAGCCAAGGTCATATGGCAAGTGATAATGACCAAAGTAACAACAAACTAGTGCTGAGGGCACCGGGACTTAAACTCAGGACCCTGAACCTGCTAAGCAGGTACTATACTACTTGAGTCACATCCAAACATCCTTTTTTTGCTTTATTTTTCAGATAAGCCTTATGCTTTTTGTCCAAAGCTGACCTTCAATCTCAATCCTTCTACCTATGCTTCTCTATGCTGGGATTATAGGCATGAAACAATATGCCTAGCTTATTTGTTTAGATGAGGTCTTGCTAACATTTTGTCTGGGCTGGACTCAACCTTCAATCTTCTGATCTCTGCCTCATGAGTATTTGAGATTACAAGGGGAAAAAAACAAACCTTTAAACCCCAACTTTTCTATCTGAACTGTCCATACTATTTCCAATTTATCATGCTAATTTTTTTTTAACTTCATGGTAGCCCTTGCTATAACTATATAGAAGGAGAGAAGGCCCTGAATTTGAAGTCTGGTATTAGAGAAACAGAGAGGTGGGGGGAAAAGGGGAGAGAGAGGGGGAGAGGGAGAGAGAGGCACAAAGTCTGGCTTTTAGTAGGTAAAAAGAGATGTCAAAAGGAAAAAAGGTAGCCTGTATACTGGTGGGACTCAGGCCTGTAATCCTAGCTACTTAGGAGGCTGAGATCTGAGGATCATGGTTTGAAGCCAGCCCAGGTAAGAAAGTTTGTGAGACTCTTATCTACAGTAAACTACAAAAAAAGCCTGGAAGTAGAGCTGTGGATCAAGTAGTAGAACACCAGCCTTGAGCAAAAGAAACTCAGGGATAGAGCTCAAATTTGAGTTCAAGCCCCAGAACTGGAAAACAAACAAAAAACAGGAGAAAAGGTAAGCTGTGTATCATCATTATGTCCCCCTGGTCTGGACCTGTATGCTAAGATTCAAACACATGCTTCCAGTAATCTCTCTCTCTCTCTCTTTTTTTTTTTTTTTTTTGCCAGTCCTGGGGCTTGAACTCAGGGCCTGGGCACTGTCTCTGGCCTCTTTTTGCTCAAAGCTAGCACTCTACCACTTGAGCCACAGCGCCACTTCCAGCTTTTTCTATAGATGTGGTACTGAGGAATCGAACCCAGGACTTCATGTATATGAGGCGAGCACTTTACCACTAGGCCATATTCTCAGCCCGTCCAGTAATTTCTTGAGAAAACCAAACAAGTCTTTGCTACTTTGGGAGTATACCCTTAATTAATTAGCAATACTAAAAATGTTATGGTTATTTTCTGCAGCAAATGAAAACTAGTGCTTGATAGAATCAGGGGAGAAAGAGGTCATGGTACAGTCACTGTTTTAAGACTCAACCAGGTACTTTCTCAGCTATTTAGAAAATGGAAATGCCAAAATCTCAATCAGCTACTTGATGGCCCTTGGGAAGAATAAGGACAGCAAACAAGCCAGAAACCACTGTAAGGAAAGGCAACAATGTTGGAGATAAAATAAGCCTTGAGGAATATGATCAAGTAAACAGGCCCCAGATGGAAATAAGCTACCCGGAAAGCCTGAGTAAATGCATGAATAAATAAATACAACATAAATTATAACCCATATATGGTCTATACTTTTAGCCTGTATCTTAGTGCTTCACTTAAACACTGGCATTTGTCATACTGCCCTTAGGTCACAAAGGGATATTTGGGTAATTTTAGATTCTCACAGAAATTCACATTTATCATAGACCTCAGCACAGTGTCTGGATTATGTGCTAGGTGCAGACATGCATTTATTTGTAAGATTTATAAAATTGTATTTGCTGAAATGTCTCTGGGGGCATGTAAAACAGCCTAAACTTCATTGCAATCTTGTTAGCACATCTCACCCCACGCTCCCTCATCCCAGCCCTCCTACCACACGCATTTCACAGTGTTTCTTTTACTCCCAGATGTATCAAACACTGTAGTAAATCACTGGAGGGACAGGACATTCTACTTTTGTGAAAGAAAGATACAGGAAACATTCTGCCCCAGCTCTATCACACAGTAGAATCTATACCAAGTTGTAAATGTTCATTACTATTATTGGAATGTCTGGCAAGGCTTACATCTGGAGCTAAATCAAGTTCTCCATCTGTTAGGATTCCCTCTTTTACTCAATGTTAATTTTTCAATTGTTTGCAAAAAACAATTTATTAACTTGAGAAAATAGAAAATCACAGGCACAAAGACAGCAAAGACTAGAAGAAAAAATCAATTAGATTCCCTAGTACCCAAAGCACTTTCTCACTTACAAACAGTGTACTCTTAGGAGTGAATGACTGGTGCCTCTCATGACTCTGACCAGTTCCACGTCACATACAACACACTCAGCACTATGGAATTGTATTGTGTTTCATAAGGAATCTAAAGTGACTTTGTCCTATGGATTCCTCCTAATGTTTACTACAAATAGAAATAGACACATATAATGTCAAAAGTCCTAGAACCCCATGAGTCATCAGGTGAAGTCATAGGGAATGGCAGAAGAAATCATCAGAGAAAAGCTTTCAGATAGTTGGCTTTTATATAGAAAACACTTCAGCAGCTAAGACACCTGAGAAGCACTCATAGACATCTTGATCGAAAATTCACAGAACAGCCAGCACTTGAAAGCTATTTCAATATGACAAAATGAAAGCTTCATGTACTCCTGCTTTTCTTGTTCAAATACAACAACTTCTTCCACTCCTACAGTATCTGGGTTTAAAATAGCAGTAGTGCTCCCATGTATTCTCCTCAGAAAGATCCAATAAAGCTCACAGAGAGCAAAGATCTCTGGGGGAAAAAAATTCTCATTTCTTACCTGATATTAACCAAGGCGTGGGTCACCTTGCTAGCTGCTTCCTTCCACTGGCCTGCGTTGGTAGAAAGCCTAAGAACTGTAAAGGAAAGAACAGATGTGTCAAATCTCTGCTATACAACACATATATGAGGAATGAAGACATTTCAACAGCACTATTAGAGTAATCAAATCCTGTGCCAATCTTCTGTTACTAACAACCTCAGACAAGAAGAAAATATTAAAGCTTACAGAATTCTTCCGATGATTTTCCTCCAGGAATTTTTGTTTCTAACTTCTTGCTTTCCATCAAAATACTCTTCTACTGGAGTTGGAAGTGCATGTAGAATGCTTGCCTTGTAAGCACAATGCCCTGAGTTCAAACACTATTACTGCCCAAAACATATACTAGTCATTCTCTGCCCTGATATCTTGTTAACAGGGCTTAGTTTTTCCCTTCATTTAGAAACTGCAAAACGAAAATCTGGTGCTGTATATGTCATTCCTGTAATGGCTAGGGCTAATTTAGTGGAAATAACTAGCTGACTTAAGAGTATGCTCATGCTCCATATGCATGTATCTTTCTGAAACTGAGAGTGTAACAATAACCTCTCCAGCTAGAGGATGGTCATGTTTCAATCAAGGAGTAATCTAGTTTTGTTCCTCTAGCTTAATTATGTGGCTTGTGAAACAAATTACCAGGAAGACTCTTCCCAGTCTGATCAAATCTGTCTTTTCCAAACTCACTCAAAAGAGGAGAGATAATAGAAATAGCAAATTGAATACATCCTCTATCACCTATGATATTCAGAGCCACACATTATAGTAACTGTACCATTTAGAAAAAAGACAACACAAGCACTCTTTGAAAGAGCAAATACGTGCATGTGTTTTTGTGTGTGTGTGCCAATCCTTGGGCTTGAACTCAGGGCCTAGGCATTGTCCCTGAACTTTTGTGCTCAAGGCCAGAAAGCAATCTATCACTTGAGCCACAGCTCTACTTCCAGATTTTTAAAAATTATTTTTGGTGGTGGTTAACTAGAGATAAGAGTGTCATGGACTTTTCCTGCCCAAGCTGGCTTTGAACCTCAATCCTCAGAACTGTCTCCTGGACAGGAGGAATTACAGGCATGAACCACCAGTACAGTCTATGTTTATGTTTTCTAATGTATAGCTAATTAACAAAAGGCAAATATATGGATAGGTTACTAAGTGCCAGGTACTACACAAAATTAGGTTATACGCAATATAGCACTGAGCAGAGGAAAGAGATTCACAGAATGAGATTGAGATGATTTACAAGTTGTAAGTGATGGAGCTGAAATTTGAATTTGAAGGGAATGATTTTAGAGCCTGTACTTACATAGAAAAATGAGTAAAGAACATGAACTATGAAGCCATTGTTAGGGTTTAAGTCCAACCTTTTCTACCAATTACAGTATAGTGACAATATCTACAAGAAATTGTTATAAGAATTAGATGAGTTAGTACACATAAAGCTCTAATATGAGTGCCTGCTATGTGAATTTTAGCTACTGTTAACTTCATTAGAATGAATGGATATACCTGAGACTTTCAAAAAGAAAGGGCACAGAGCCTCAGTTACATAACCAGATCTGGGAGTTAGGCTCAACTGGTAGGATACCCAGTTCAAACCCTAGTACTGCCCTCCTCCCCCACCAAAAACAAGTATAACAAGTTTGCACAGGAATTTCATACTGGAGTACCATCACGAACTGCTTCTGAGCCAGATCTCTAAGCAGTAAGACCAGTAGCAGTAGTCTATGGCTATGATGGGGAAACAAAACTCACTTGGATATTCCATATGTCTTAGCAATGCTTCAGTGTTCTAAGTACATACAATTTCGTGAAAGAGAAGACAATATGGAAGTCTTAGCAAAACACCTCATCATGAATTCTACTTTTCTGATTTGTAAGATGTACTATACTATCAGCTACAGGGAAAGCACAATGGTAAGATGCAGTGACACACACCTGTAAGAGCACAAATAGGAGGGCTGTAGCTCACTAACCTTGAATAAAGTAAGACCCTACTTGGAAAATGACCATATCAGCCTGGGGATGTAGCTTAGTGATAGAGTGCTTGCCTAGCATTTATGAAGCCCTGGGTTCAATTCCTCAGTACCACATAAACAGAAAAAGCTGGAAGTGGCGCTATAGCTCAAGTGGTAGAATGCTATCCTTGAGCAAAAGAAGCTTGCGGATAGTGCCCAGGCCCTGAGTTCAAGCCCCAGGACTGGTAAGGAAAGAAAAGAAAGAAAACAACCATCTCAAAAAGGGACGGGCCCCCCAAAAAAGTTTATAATATGATGTAATTTATGCTTCAGGAAAGTTTTGTGCAGGTCCTCTTAGTCACTAAATTTCACTACAGTAAAAAAATGCCACAGGAACATTGTGTGCCTTTATCAAAATGTCTTGGTGACCTACCTCTCATAGACATGATGAAGTAAAAATAGAAAACTTGGCAAAATATATGAAACAATGATTATGAGATAACAGATGGTATAAAACTATGATCCCTGAAGGACAGAAAAGAAAGAAGGTACACCCTATAATTTGTCCAGCTTATTGTATGGAAAAGTGTCTAGGCTGCAGGAGAGAAAGACCCTAAAGAAAAGTCACAAGTTTTGAAGAGGCCAAGACATCTTATAAGGTATGAGGAAGGGTACTGCAAACAAAGTTTTGTTTTTTTTGCTTTTACATCAACTTTATTCAGAGCCAACCTGTATAAGTTAACAAACCCCCACATTGCCAACTGTTGTAGGAATCATATTCCTTCTTACATGTTCCAAAATCTCATATTCAACAATGAGTTCTGGGTTGCAAAAAAGGATTTACTGTTTGCACCTGTCTGTAAGGCTTCATCACAAAACTGAGAAGGAAGATTTTTGACATGGAGTTCTAGAGATTCGCAAATGGATCCTGTTATGTCTTATTGATCATTGATCTCTACATATGAAAAAGGAAGCTATCCTAGCTGACAGTAAACAACCATTAGAAGGGAGAAACTGTGGAGTCATAGTGGGATCCACAAATAAAAATAAGCTGTGTTTCTGCTGCAAGAGTAGAAAAACTAATATATGGTATCAGGCTGACTTAGCTTATGGGTATTGAATTTTAGTAAAGAGGTCACATTAGCCCCCATTAAAAGTTGCATTTAGAAAGGTATAGGAGTATACACCTATGATCTCAACATTCAGGAGGCTAAGACAGGATAATTGTACATTTGATACCAGCCTGATATACATTGCAACTTCAAGACTCAGCCTAGGCTACATAGCAAGATACTGTCTCAAAAAAAAAAAAGAAAAAAATTATATCTCTTTTTTTAAATTTATTTATTTATTAATTTTTTGACAAGGTGTTGTGCAAAAAGGGTACAGTTACATAGTAGGGCAGTGTGTACATTTCTTGTGATATCTTACGTAATTCTCTCTTTTAATGAATACACAGGTGCTCTCAACATGCTCTTAACACTAAAAAGAAAGCCTTAAGGTCAGGTGCTAGTGGCTCACAAATGTAATTCTAGCTACTCAGGAGGTTGAGATCTGAAGGTTGAGGTTCAAAGCCAGCCCGAGCAAGAAAGTCCATGAAATTCTTATCTCCAACTACCTAACAAAAAGCCAGAAGTGGAGATACAGCTCAAGTGGTAGAGCACTATCCTTGAGCAGAAACACTTATACTGTCCAACAAGCACCAATAAAAGAAAAAAAGGGCTGGGGATATGGCCTAGTGGCAAGAGCGCTTGCCTGGTATACTTGAAGCCCTGGGTTCGATTCCCCAGCACCACATAGCAGAAAATGGCCAGAAGTGGCGCTGTGGCTCAAGTGGCAGAGTGCTAGCCTTGAGCAAAAAAGAAGCCAGGGACAGTGCTCAGGCCCTGAGTCCAAAGCCCAGGACTGGCAAAAAAAAAAAAAAAAAAAAAAAAAAAAAAGCCTTAAAAGAATCAAACTGGAAACCAGGCACTGGTGGTTCACATCTGTAATCCTAGCTACTCAGGGGGTTAAGCTCTGAGGATCATGGTTCAAAGACAGCCTGGACAGGAAAGTCCATGAGAGTTTTATCTCCAAGTAACTGCCAAAAAAAGGTGGAAGTAGAGCTGTGGCTCAAGAGCTCTAGCCTTCAGCACAAATGCTCAGGCTCAGAGCCCAGGCCCAGAGTTCAAGCCTAGGGCCCATACACACACACACCAAAAAAAAAATTAGCAGTATTAGGATTGACTCAGAGCCCTGCATTTCTTAGGCAGGTGTTCTACATTTAAACTACATACTCAGTCCAAAATTTATTTTAAGCATTCACACTTTATTACACAGTTATACCTCAATACTGTAAACTGGAATTTTTTTCCTTTTTTTTTTTTTTTTTTGCCCTGATGGTACTGGGGCTTAGCAAGAGCTCTAGACTACTTAAGCTATACTCCAGGCTCATAAATTGGGACCTGTGAAATGAGATAATTTTTCTGAGTGGTTTTTTTTCTTTTTTTTTTTTCTTTTTTTTTTTTTTTTGCCAGTCCTGGGCCTTGGACTCAGGGCCTGAGCACTGTCCCTGGCTTCTTTTTGCTCAAGGCTAGCACTCTGCCACCTGAGCCACAGCGCCCCTTCTGGCCGTTTTCCGTATATGTGGTGCTGGGGAATGGAACCGAGAGCTTCATGTGTAGGAGGCAAGCGCTCTTGCCACTAGGCCATATTCCCAGCCCGTGGTTTTGTTTCTGTTCAATCTACAATGACCTTTCCAACTCCATACAGGTAAGATTCACTAGGCCAGTTTTCCAAACTTGGAGGGACACATGACCTTTTTCAGAAATAAGTTATACTCATTATGGCTGCAGATACAATTTTCAATGAGCCAATTATTGAAAGGCTTGCCAAAATTATTTTTATTTAATTCCTACCTCTTGTAAATTATGATAAAAATACACAGGCACAATAAAGTATAAAATCCCATAATTTCTCAAATTACAATGTTCCTTTGGGATCTAAGCTCTTCTGTTTGCTGCTATCAATTCCCACCCACACTTTCACCCTCATCTCAGTGGCATTCACCAAATCCACCAGCTTCTTTAGTCTCTCTTTCATAAGCATCAATAAAGGATTTTTCCACTGAGATAAACTGTTAGTTGCTCAAGGCAAAAAGGTCCACAATATACTTTCTTATTGCCTTAGGAGAGAAGATGAGACTACTTTATTTCTACACAAAGCAAGAGTACCAACCAACTATAGGAGAGTCTTTTGTAGTATTTTCCTCTGACTTGCCAAAAACCACAGAGAGGACCAGGAAAGAATAAAAAGAAATGAGCTTACCCATGGAATAGAGGTTGTCAAAGCTCTGGTGCATGCGGATAATCTCATAGTAAAGTTCATCGTAGCTGCTGGGAGTTGGCAGGAATGTGTCTCCATAGGTGATAAACATATTAAAGAGGTTCACAATCTAAAAAAGAAGTAATAACCCATTTTTTTTTTCTTTTTTTGGCCAGTCCTGGGCCTTGGACTCAGGGCCTGAGCACTATCCCTGGCTTCTTCCCGCTCAAGGCTAGCACTCTGCCACTTGAGCCACAGCGCCGCTTCTGGCCGTTTTCTGTATATGTGGTGCTGGGGAATCAAACCTAGGGCCTCGTGTATCCGAGGCAGGCACTCTTGCCACTAGGCTATATCTCCAGCCCAATAACCCATTTTAAGACATAACAATATGAAGATCCGAAAATATTATCAGAATGCTACAATCATCTCTTCCTGGATTACTAGAGCTAATTTTCAAGAATTGTTATAAAACACTTATAAAATACAGCCATTGTAGAAAATTCATTCATATAAATTATAAATACATAAATTATATTAAAATGAAGACAACAGTCAAAGCTTATTACTTTCAAATTATTTTCTACCTTCACTCTCATCTATGCTCTTGAGATTATTTGATAACTATGTGGTAGGAATACCACAAAATGGTTTGCTTCTATACATATCTTCCGATGTCACGTTGATAGCTTAAACTGGCCATGGTGAGTATATTTCTACAGTGGAAATCAGTAAATGCTACAAATCAGAGTATTTTTTCCTCCCTCATTAAATGCTCAACAATCATTCTAACAAACTATGTATATTACCCTAAGAAGACATAATGGCCTTTTCTCCAAATAACCAGCCAGATAAACAGGAACTGATAATGATCCTCAGAAATGAAGTGTAGCCATGACAGAACCATTGAACAGGACACCACTAGAGGCTTTACTATTTACCAACATAGAAACTACAATAGTAAAGTCTCTCATCTGGGATTAGGCTGTTTGTATACAGAAATCTGACTTATACCCCAACATGAATATTCTCCCATGAAGGAAGACTCCCAGGTTTGCTAAATATATAAATGAGAAAGCAAAGTAGCAGTCTAGAGACTCTGATCCATAAGGAAAATATAGCCTGGTTCCCTCTATAACGTAATCCTTAAAACATAAGCTTAAGTTTCAAACCAGTCCATTTCTGTCTTAGCATATACCTTCAAAAAAAGAAATATTTATTTTGTTACTCACCATAAGGGCTAATGTAAAAATGTTGTGTTTGGCCAAAAGTACAGTTTCATTTGACATAAGGAACTTCAGCAAATTTATCAAGGCTTTAAAAAAAAAAAGAGAGAGATCATCACAATTGTTCAAACCATAATTAATAAAGGTCAATGAAAACAGAGTAGCTCTATAGAAAACCACAGGACTAGCATGAGTAAGCCTCACTTATCAAACAAACTGTTTTATTAAGTGGTTAACATGTAATAATTGCACTTATTTATGAGGTACAGTGTGCTATTTCAACACATGTAGATAGTATGTATTGATCCATATCATTTTCTTATGTCTGAAGCCATTGAACTACTCTTCTAGTTTTTTTTGTTTTGTTTTGACTTGGACTCAGGGCCTGAGCACTGTCACTGGCTTCTTTTTGCTCAAGGCTAGCACTCTGCCTCTTGAGCCACAGCACCACTTCTGGCCGTTTTCTATATATGTGATGCTGAGGAATCGAACCCAGGGCTTCATGTATGTGAGGCAGGCACTGTTGCCACTAGGCCATATTCCCAGCCCTCTTTTCTAGTTGTTGTTTTTTAAAATAAAAAATGTATCATAGCCATATCACTGTACTATGCAAGAATAGAACTTATTCCTTCTCTGTGTCTTTTGGTATCCATTACCCAACTTTCCTCTACCAGTACAGCCTGACACTTCTAGTAATCACTATTTGACATTCAAATCCACCTTTTGTTTTTGTGCCAGTACTTGGGCTTAAAGTCAGAGCCTTACACTATTAATTGGCTTTTGCACTCAAGGCTGGCATTCTACCATTGGAGCCACACCTTCCTGTGGCCTCTCTCATAGCTGGGACCACAGGGGCTCACTACTGTAGCCAGCTTTAATTATTAAGATGGAAACCTTGCCCAGACTGACCCCCCTAACTGGGATTCTCTCAAACTCCACCTCCCTAGTAATTTCTTTTTTGACACAGGGTCTTACTATATAGCCCAGGCAGTCCTCTAACACACAATCTGTCTTCCTTACCTACTCCAGTGCTAGATGGCATGTGCCATCATGACCAGAAGATTTGATTAATCTTTTTATTTATTTTTGCAGCAATGGGGTTTGAACGCAAAGCCTCAAACTTAATAGGCAAGGACTCTTACCACTTCAGTCACATCCCCAGCCTCTAATTTTAATTTTTGGGGAACTTTCATGTCATTCTTTATAATGGCTATACTCATCTATTTCTTGACCACTGTATTATTCTTCCTTTGAGAAATGTGTCTATTCATATCACTTTCCCTTTGTTCTTATGTTAACTGGTGTTGGTTTGCTTTTGGTGGTAAGTATTAAACCCAAGGCTTTATGCCTGCTAAGCACTTATTCTACCACTGAACAATCCTCCACCATCTCTGGCCATTTTTTAATTAGATATTTTATTGATGTCAAGATTTTTGAGCTCCTTGTAAGTTCTAGATTTTTATCTTTCTCTTTCCCTCTTTTCTTTTTTTTTTTTCCATGAAATTTTCCATGAACTCAGGGCCTTGTACTTTTTTGGCAGGCACTCTCCAACTTGAGTCATGCCCCAGCCCTAGATATTAGGCTTTTGTCAGATAAGGGTTTCCAAATATTTTCTCTATTAGTTAGATTGCCTCTTCACTCTTGCTTACTTTACTATGCAAAACCTTAGAAGAAATATAATCTTGTTTATTTTTGCTTTAGTTGCATGTGTTTTAGGGGGTCTTTCATAAAGCAGATTGACGTTGGGGTGTGGTTCAGTGATAGACTGCTTTGCTAGCAGGCACAAGGTCTTAGGTTCAATCCCCTCTAAAAAGCAGATAGGTTGGTGTATTTGAGGAAAGCACTTGCCAAGGTACATGTCTACTTCTTACCACCTTTCTTTCTTTCTTTCTTTCTTTTTTCTTTCTTTCTTTCTTTCTTTCTTTCTTTCTTTCTTCCTTCCTTCCTTACTTCCTTTCTTTCTTTCTTTTCTTGGTGCTGATCCTGGGCTTGAGCTTAGGGCCTAGGTGCTGTTACTGAACTTTTATGTTCAAGGTCAACACTATATCACTAGAGACATAGCTCTACTTCTGGCTTTTTGATGGTTAACTGAAAATAAGTCTTGTGGACTTTCCTGCCCATACTGGCTTCAAACCCCAATTCTCAGATCCAGCCTCCTAGGTAGCTAGGATTACAGGCATGAGCCACCAGCACCCAGCTTTCTTGCCACTTCTTAAATAGCAATTAAGCTAAAAAAAAAATGTGGCTAGAAATTATACCTTAGTGTTCCAAATTTGCTCCCATATGGGTATTCTCCTATCAAAGTTGCTCAATTTACTGATAAAAATGAGGACCCCTTCCACCTCAGAGTGCTAGCATCTATTGTTAAGTTTTAGCCATCCATTTCAAACATCATTGCTATAGAACCTATAGCTGGGCTATCACTCTGGGTAGGATGAGAGCGCACAAAAAGAAAAAAGAAAATCCTACCAAGTGTGATGGCTCAAGTCTGTACTCTCAGTTACTCAGGAGGCTGAGAGAAGAGGATCAAAAGTTCAAGGCCAACTTGGGCAACCTATCAAGACCCTATCTTAAATAAAAATTTTAAAGAGCTGGCAATGTGCCTTATTGGTAAAGCTATTGCCTAATATGTAGAAGACCCTGGGTTCAATCCCTCAATCCGTCTGTCTCTCTCTTAATTTCCATTTCCTACACACACATGCATGTGCGTGCATGCACACACACATGCACACGCGTGTGTGCTCGGGCGCACACACACGGAGCCCTTAACTAATTGTAGTCATTTAAACAAAAGTATAGGTAGATCATTCTATCCTCTCTTGACAGTGCTAACATTTACTGAAAAGATTTTTCTCTCTCTTTCTCTGTACCTGACAATACTTAAAGGGAAAGATTGCTAAAACCTAAAAAAAAATCTCAGTAAAAAGGCGTTCTACAAGTCCCTAGGTTTAACAGACACTTTAAATACATTTTTGCAAATAAGCATTAAGCATAAAGGAAATTCTCAGTTGCCATGTCCTTATTCACCTAGAGCATTTGTCCATGGATGAAACCTATCCATCCTAACTAATGCTCTCCTATCTACTCCCCTTCTTTTCTTTTTTTTTGGCCAGTCCTAGGCTGTGAACTCAGGGCCTGAGCACTGTCCCTGGCTTCTTTTTTGCTCAAGGCTAGCACTCTGCCACCTGAGCCACAGCGCCCCTTCTGGCCATTTTCTGTATTTTCTGTATATGTGGTGCTGAGGAATCGAACCCAGGGCCTCATGTATACAAGGCAAGCACTCTTGCCACTAGGCCATATTCTCAGCCCTCTACTCCCCTTCTTGATGGGAAACTACAGAAGGGAACTACAAGTTCTTGCAGCTGCAAGGGAACTGTGGTCTTTCTGTCCTCTCCCACTCAAACCTACTATACAAGATCTCTAACCCAAAAGCCTTGACCTCTCCTTCTTTCTTCTTTTCTTTTCCCCTCTCCTCTCCTCTATTCCTGCCCATCTCCTCTCTTCTCCCCTCCCCCCACTCCAGTCTTACTATGTAGCCCCTGCTAGCCTTGAACTATTCCTACCTCTGTCTCTCATGAGTTAGTATTACAGATTCCACTACAATAGACTACAATGTCCAGCTCTGATCTCTCCCTTTCTAAAATTGTATCTTCCTCTTTTGCTAACGAAAAAAAAGCCCATCCCATGCTGCCTGAGCTTTGTGTGAACTTAACTACTCTTAGAACAGGAATGTGTTCTTTGATTTGGAACATCAGAGAAGGAAGAGTCGGAGTGAGACTGCAGACACTGTTTCCTGCCACAAAATGCTCCTCACTCTCAATCCCCTAACAGCATGGGTACAGTAAAGGAACAGCAGGCAAAGGAAGTGCAAGAGCCCAGCTGTACCACCATTCTGTTTCTAAGGTTTGAGTCTTCCTCTCTAATAGCAAAGAGCTTTGCTAGGGATGAAGGAGGCAGATGTTCTCATTTATGAACCCTTAACCCCTACCCGGATGTAAGTTCTCTGAGGTTTCATGAAGGAAAGGCAAATGATTAGACAGCTGGCCCTTTTGATAGTGTTGTTACTAAGTAATCTATTGAACTGGACTGGCGGGGAGGGGGGCAGAGGTCCACAATAGATCATAGACTGCTTAGTTCTACCAGGAGTCTAGAGAATAAAGAGAGCTAAGAGCTACATACAAATAAACTAACTCCAGCCCAAACTTCCCTGCTAAATGAAGATCATCTGGCTGAGCCATATAGGGGCTGCCCAATCCCATCCCCCTAATCCTTGGGACTTACATAAACCCTGTAAATGAATAGTTAGAACTAACAATCAAACCCTATAAATCTACAGGAGACAAGAGAAAGAGATGAGTAACACATGTGGCACTCTGCAGAATGTAAGGGCTAGAGAGACAAAGCAGCATTTACACACATCCAATCAACAAGGGCTTTTGTCCTCAGCACACATAGCACAAAGATGCAGACTCAGCAGTAACTATGTGGTAATTAAGGGGCAGGAAAGCTGGAGGAAAGGAAGTGAGAGTGATGATTTATTGCTCCTGTGCCAGAACTATAGCCAGTCTTGATCTCTGGGATTCAGAGTCAGGGATAGCAAAGTGATAAATATGAGGGGAGGAAGAGAGTAATTTCTGGCACAGACCAAGAGGCAATCTGTGTCCAGATATCAGCAGAAGCAAACATAGAAGCGAGTCAAGCTCTATGATGCTCTGAGACTTGTATGCTACTTCTGATAATTCAGGTCAGATACCACTCCCCTCCTACAAAAATGCAGCTAAAGAAAGTAGTTATCTACAGGATTTTATTTATTTTTTGTTTGCAGTGCTGGAGATTAAAAGCAAGATCTCACACATGCTTGACAAGTGCTTTAGTACATCCCCAACTGCTAGAAGTCTTTTAACAGGCAGCTAAAACGAACAAAGCAACCTTAAATTTGGCTTCCACAAGGCTCTGACATCAAAGACTTTCTTTCCTCTTCAAGAAATAGTGGACCAAATACCCCAAGCAACAAAGCTTTTCTCTTTCATCATCTCAAAATTTACACTCATTATATGAACTATGCAGTGTCCTAGACGCCATTACACTGTTACCAATACTTACCTAAAATCTACTTCAGAACTTTCTCTACCAAATGCCCCAGGTTATTTTTATCCTTGTGATTCCCCTTTTTCTCTTGGTCCTCAGCTACTTGTAAAAGTACAGGTATTTAATGCCTCATTGTTACCTTCCTACTAATCTCAATGCTGAAAACCTCCCAATGCCTTAGCTGAACATAATCTGCCTCTGCAGGCCATCTCATCTAACCTCTTAGCTTCCTGTCTGCTCATCTCTCTTCTCTCATCTCCCCTCTCACATACCTCTTTTTCTTTCTTTCATTGTCTTTGCTTCCACTGTAAGAATCTCTCTTTTCTGAATACATAATTATCAACTAAGACTGCTCCTAACTTCCTCATTCAGGGTTTCTTCCTTCAAAGTTATGCCCTGCACATGGAATGGGATTGGATTGGATATGGGCTCTCTACTAGGACTGAAGATCTCCTTTCCTTATGCAGAATCAGAATAAAAATAAAACAAAAAAAAAAGAGTATGGACAATTAGTAACTACTTTTTGTAGTTGTTGTTCATGGGGCTTGAACTCTGGGCCTGGGCGCTGTCCCTGAGCTCTTCAGCTCAAGGCTAGAGCTCTACTACTTGAGCAACAGCACCACTTCCGGTTTTCTGGCGGTTGATTGGAAATAAAAGTCTCACAGACTTTCCTGCCCAGGCTGGCTTTGAACCTCGATCCTCCGATCTCACCCTCCTGAGTAACTAGGATTATAGGTGCGAGCCACCCGCACCTAGCTGACCACCTTTTATTTTTTTAACACACAATTAGAGTATACACTTTAGACAGGATTAGGTAGCAGGCCAAAGAGGAAAATGCCCTCATCTCAGGGGCAGTTCAAGGGCAGTAGGGACCTGACACTTAGGCTCTCAATGCTAGCACATAATTCAAGTAGCACAGAGCTCATGTTGACTGGCTCCTGACCACACACACATTTAGAAAACTGCCCTTGATCAATTTGTCCACTTGAAACTACATGGATAAATGACCAGCTAAACTGTTCCAAGGATGGTCACAGACAGCTGTACACAGAGGGAAGAGTTAAGGTAACTATAAAAGATAAAGGTTGACTGTATAAACTTAGGATTGTTAGTCATGTGTCTATAAGTTTGCTATCAAATACAGTACATGTTGTGGCCACTGTGAAGATATGAGCAGGATATACTTGTTTTTCCTCTAACTCTCTTTGTTCTATCATGTTTCTAACTGTTAAATAATTTTTTTTTCAAAAGGAAGTGAGAAATAGAAGACTAACACAGCCTCTTCTCCAAAGGACGGACTCAGTCTAAAGAAGAACCTTATGTTACAGGAACTCAACACTCAGTAAACAGTTTGGTCCATTATGTGAACAATGGCTGCTTCAAAAGAGAATGGCATAGCTTGTTGTGAAAAATATCCTTTGGCTAAGGACAAGTTTCATGGATGAGACCTTCCAAGCCTTAAGAGGCAATACCCAAGGCACTGGACTTTACAACCCAAGGAACTGGCTGTCCAAAGCACTAATACTGGACAGACATTGAGGAAAAGCACAAAAAAGCATTGGAAAAAGCATAGTTTCCTCCTGAAGAGAAACAAAACCTACGACTAATAACTGCCAAAAACTCACAAAAGCAAACCTTCCTACTTTCTCTTGCCCTCTGTCTAATACCTAACAGTCACCTAACCATAGAAACTACCTCTCCTAAACTATACTTATCTCTTCAAAGTGAGAAACAAAATAGTTATAAATAATAAGAAAGGTTAATATTTATTAGGTGCACACTAGGTGCTAGACATATAAAGCACATAAAATATATTATTCTCACTGCTTAACTATGAAGCTGGTATTATTTTTCCCACTTTATAGGTAAGCCAGCTGAAATTCAGAAAAGTTCCATATAGCTTGCAGAAACTAAACTGCACTAAGGGTAACACACTGGTGAAAAAGTCCATGATCTCTGCTTGCTAAGGTTCTGCCTAAAGTTCTATTTTTAAGAGTTGTTGAAAATAAGTAAATAAAAAAATTTTAAAAGCCAGGTGCTGGTGGCTCATGCCTGTAATCCTAGCTACTCAGGAGGCTGAGCTCTAATGATCGAGGTCCAAAGCCAGCTTGGGCAGGAAAGTTCATGAGATTCTTTTTTTTTTTTTTTTTTTTTTGCCAGTCCTGGGGCTTGGACTCGGGGCCTAAGCACTGTCCCTGGCTGGCCCAGAGTTCAAGCTCTACAACCAACCAACCAAAACAAAACAACCCGCCCCCCCAACATTTTTGGAGGGCTAGCTACTAGGGCCAAGGCCCAATTACTACAGAAATCCTGTAACTTTGGTTAGAATCACACTGATCAGCTCCTTACTATCAAAATGGCCAAGGGAAAAATTCCATAATTCAGAGTCCATCTCTCCTCTGTCTCAGGACTTCGTATCACTGGTTGCAGCCATTTTAACCTGCAGTGTCTCAAAATAAAGAGCTTGAAAGTAGGAACTTCAATAGGTATTTGTACATTCATGTTTACAGCAGCATTATTCACAATAGCCAAATGTGGAAGCAACCCAAGTGTCTATAAACAGATGAATGTATAGATGGAGTATATGTATATTATTCAGTTTTATAGCAGAAAGAAATTCTTATATACACTTAAGACACAGATGAACCTTGAGGACATTATGCTAAGTGAAAGAAGTCAGTCATAATAAGACAAATATTGTATGGTTTCACCTACAAGAAATACTTAAAGTAGTGAAATTCAAAAAGGCAGAAAATAGAAAGGTGGTTTCCAGGAGTTGAAGGAGGAGATGGGGAGTTAGTGATTAGTAGAATCAGTTTGAGAAGATGAGAAAAAGCTTAGAAATTTAGAAATGGAAAGTGGTTATAGTTACACACAATGTGGATGTTCTTAATGCTACTAAGTTATATACGTAAATAGTCACAATAAAAAATTTTATAGGGCTGGGAATGTAACTTAGTGGTAGAGTGCTTGCCTAGCATGCATGAAGCCCTGAGTTTGATTCCTTAATACCACATACATAGAAAAAAGCCGGAAGTGGCGCTGTGGCTCAAGTGGTAGAGTGCTAGCCTTGAGCAACAGACGCTCAGAGACAGTGCCCAGACCCTGAATTCAAACCCCAGAACTGGCAAAACAAAACAAAACAAAAAACTACCAGGCACTGGTGGCTCACACCTGTAATCCTAGCTACTCAGGAGGCTGAGATCTGAGGATTGTGGTTCAAAGTCCAGGCAGTCCAGGCAGTAAAGTCCATGAGATTCTTATCTCCAGTTAATCACCAGAAAACCAGAAGTGGCACTGTGACTTAAAGTGACAGAGTGCTTTTTCTGAGTAGTTTGAGTAGTTTATTGGAAATAAGTGTCTCACAGATTTTTCTTGCACGTGCTGGCTTCGAACCATGATCCTCCAATCCACTTTTCAGTAAGCACTGTATAACCATCTAGCTCATATCATGGTAAACCATATTGAACACAGAGCCAAGCATACAATTGTGCTTCCTTTCAGCTAAAAAATAAAAAGGAAAAAAATAAAATATACTGAATTAACAGGGAAACCATGGATTCTTGGCAGGAATGCAAACTCAAAATGACCCTTCAAGGCAACACATGAAGAACTGTGGCAGTCTTCAGGATAATAACCTAAGCTCACAAAATCAAAGCTCTAAATATCAATAATAAGCTATGAAATCCTTGAGAACCCTGGGGTTGCCTCTCAAAAGCCATTGCAGTCTCAACTACTAAATACAGTTGCAGATACTTGGCTGGAGACTTCTCTTTTTTCCTTCCAGGCCCCTAGAAATACTAGTTTCTGGGCTTCTTTCCAGGCAATGCAAATTGGCTCCAACCATTGCCTTTTTAAACTCTATACGAGACAACTCTACACCAGAGACCATCAGCTTCATACTTAGCTTCAGCCTATGTTTCCTTTTTTGGGAAGTCATATGCATCATATTTAGTGAAACAATATTACAGCAGTATGTAGAAATTCAGACTTTTCTGTATACAGATGCAGGTGGAATAAAGGATAGTGCAGAGTATCCAGATTCTGAGAAGCTGAATAAAACTAGGTATCTCTGGTGATACCTTAAGTCCCAAGTAAGTTACCAGAGATAGTGTTGTAGGGAGTAGAGCTGACTCCATCTTGATTAGGGAAACATGGTAGCAATTGTTAAAATGAAGATAAATATTAGGTCAATCTGACCGCAAAATTCCGCTTCTGTAAATGGCTTGCTTAACTCATTGGTTGCTTGCTCTACTCCCTGCATCAACCCCTACATCTGTGCTACACTTTTACCTTTATAAACCCTAGCTTGAGGACTGTTAGGGGTCGCAGTTTCAGCTCCGGAGTCTATGCTGCTTCCCTGGCCAGTCAGTTCGCTTTTTACTTCCCCCAATTAATCCATCTTTGCTTGAGACTGTCTCTGCGTGGTGAACTCTGGAGGGATGTGGGTTTGAGTCCTACTTTGGGTACCTCCCCCAGGCCCCATAATAGAAAAGGCCACCTAATTGTCAAACAGGAAGAGCGAAGTACCATCCCCTGAGAATCTTGACACCTCACACAGGTTCCCATCACCTCAAAAAGAAATTCATCTGCTGAGCTGTTCCTAGCATTAATGTACCTTACACAATGAGACTTCCCCAGATTTCTTTCTATTCTGCTTTCAATTCAGGGGGAGGGAAGGAAGATAGCAGCAATTTGTGTTGCCATGTAGGAGTAGAGTGAATAATGGATATGGGAGCCTCTACAGAACTAAACTCTCTCTCCCACATCAAGGTAAACCAGGTGCAGATTGGAACAAGCCAACCACAGGAAGGCACAATTAAGTGGTAGCTCAGATGCCTACCTCAGAGAGTCAGAGGAGAAGGAGGCTTAATTATGAAACCAAGTGAATGACATTTAAATCAGATTAAAAACAAGAAGGAGACAGAGAGACTCCAGCAGAGCACAAATAGATATCTCTAAAGAATCAGGTCAGAGAGAGCTGTCTGAGTATCTTTTAGATACAATAAAGAGATAGAGAAAAGGCAAAGAACAAGACTTAGCCAAGCTCTATTTGGCAACCTGATAGGGAGCTAGAAAACAGTACCACCTAGCCCAAATCAAAGCCTTTTCCTTAGGGAAGATGGATAATTTCTCAGTGACTGATAGAAGTATTGGCATCTCACCTGCTTAGGAGAGATGTCAAGGATCTCAAAGGACAAGCTGGAAATAGCACTAGTGTAACAAGCGAATGCCACCAAACCCCAGAGGCACTGTAAACTCCAGCCAAGACCACATTTCTGGACAAAATCGCCAATTATCTAGGGATATCGCCAGCTATGAGTAGGTTCATTGTCAATCAACACAGTAGTGTCTAGGAAGGACTAAAAAGACAAAAATACCAGTAGAATAATTTAAAAACATATCAGGGGGCTGGGAATGTAGCTTAGTGATAGAATGCTTGCCTAGCATGCATGAAGCCCTGGGTTCGATTCCCTAGTGCCACATAAATGGAAAAAGCCAGAAGTGGTGCTGTGGCTCAAGTGGTAGAGTGCTAGCTAGCCTTAAGCACAGAGGCACTCAGGGATAGTGCCCAGGCCTGAGTTCAAGCCCCAGAACTGACAAAAAATACATACATACATACATACATACATATCAGGTAACTTCTCAGAATACAGGCATCTGCTGGCTACAAACCTAAGCATCTCACTGACACAGAGGCCAACAGAATGCTACAAATAAATAAAATGTTTTGGCTATGTGCTCTGAGCATCTTGAGGTTAAACAGAGCACATAACTCAGTACGTCAACAGTCTGCAGTGCCTAAAGGTTCCACACCTCACTAGATGACCCAGAAAATAAAACAATTCCTTTCTTTAAATGGAAGTCAGGTTTCAGGGCTGGGGATATAGCCTAGTGGCAAGAGTGCCTGCCTCGGATACACGAGGCCCTAAGTTCGATTCCCCAGCACCACATATACAGAAAACGGCCAGAAGCGGCGCTGTGGCTCAAGTGGCAGAGTGCTAGCCTTGAGTGGGAAGAAGCCAGGGACGGTGCTCGGGCCCTGAGTCCAAGGCCCAGGACTGGCCAAAAAAAAAAAAAACTTAAAAAAAATACTTAAATGGAAGTCTGGTTTCATACTTACTTTGCTTGCTGTTTATGTGAATCTGCTCAAGGGGATAATATTCTCAACTATCTCCCTTTTCCCATTCACTGGGGGACAACGTAGTCTCCATCTCCCATTTACCAGCCACCTATTCTTTATTATGAAAATTACCTTTTACTTAAATATTTCCAGACCCTAGACTTTAGAAAATGTAGAATCCCTGTGCACGTTCCTGTAACTAAACATGCTAAAAAGTCACTGACTTCTAATAGGGTCCTAAACCACCTGCTTCTTTTTGCCAACATTGTATGAGTGACTGCCAAAAGTCACCCATTATGAAATCTAGTTGCTAATGAAACATACCATGTCTACACCAGCCATTTACTTTCTACAAAATTAAAGGAAGGGGTTGGGGATATGGCCTAGTGGCAAGAGTGCTTGCCTCGTATACTTGAAGCCCTGGGTTCGATTCCCCAGCACCACATATACAGAAAATGGCCAGAAGTGGCGCTGTGACTCAAGTGGTAGAGTGCTAGCCTTGAGCAAAAAGAAGCCAGGGACAGTGCTCAGGCCCTGAGTCCAAGACCCAGGACTGGCAAAAAACAAACAAACAAAATTAAAGGAAGACAAGTAAAAGATCTGTCCTATTCATTCAAGACCCAAGAAAGGATGATAGCTTATCAAACCAGACTATGTCAGGTTACAAATAGAACAAACAGAGCATAACTACTCTTTATTCTGCTCTCTTAACTTGCCACAATGCTGATAAGCCTATAAGAGTTGATGCTTGGGCTGGGGATATGGCCTAGTGGCAAGAGTGCCTGCCTCAGATACATGAGGCCCTGGGTTCGATTCCCCAGCACCACATATACAGAAAACGGCCAGAAGCGGTGCTGTGGCTCAAGTGGCAGAGTGCTAGCCTTGAGCAAAGAGAAGCCAGGGACAGTGCTCAGGCCCTGAGTCCAAGGCCCAGGACTGGCCAAAAAAAAAAAAAAAAAAAAAAAGAGTTGATGCTTGCTGGGAATATGGCCTAGTGGTAAAGTGCTCGCCTAGCATATATGAAGCCCTGGGTTCAACTCCTCAGCACCACATATTCAGAAAAAGCCAGAAGTAGCACTGTGGCTCATGTGGCAGAGTGCTAGCCTTGAGCAAAAAGAAGCCAGATAATGCTCAGGCCCTGAGTCCAAGCCCCAGGACTGGCAAAAAAAAAAAGAAGAAGAAGAAGAAAAAGAGTTGATGCTTTTCTAGAGAGGAAATGATTTGCATGTACAGAGAAAAGAACAAAAGAGCAATTTTCTCACTCTTTTAGGGGCTTTTATATGGGAATCTCTTTTCCTCTAACAGGCTAAGCCTGTTAGAAATCCTTATCTTTTACTTCTGCCAAGTTACCAAGGGAATGAAAAGAAGATTCAAAATAGTATAAATCTGGGCTTTATCTAAATGTAGTATCTGAAGGAGAAAAAAAAAAAAAACCTTTCTGGCATTCTTTTTAAGTCCTTGGGTTTTATATACTGTTACACAGAATCTTTCATAACTAAATTGATACCATCTAATGCTCCTGTATTAGAACAATCTAATTTATTACCCATAGAGGAAAGAAGCCTGTCTTTTTGCAAATAGAAACTTAGTCTTAATCAGTCATCTAAAGCCTTGGAATATAATCTTGTGGTCATTTCTCTAAATCAGAGAAAACAAGAAATAAGGAAGTTGGACACCACTGGCTCGCACCTTTAATCCTAACCACTCAAGAAGCTGAGATCTGAGACTCACTGAAACCAGCCCAGGCAGGAAAGTCCATGAGACTCCAATTAACCGTAAAAAATCTGGAAATGGAGCTTTGGCTCAAGTGGTAGAGCATCAGCCTTAAATGAAAAGGCTAAGGGAAGGAGGGAAGGAAGGGAAGGAGGAAGGGGAAGGGAGGGAGGAAGGGGAAGAGAGGGAGGAAGGGGAAGAGAGGGAGGAAGGGAGGGAGGGAGGCAGGAAGGGAGGAAGGGAGGAAGGAAGGAAGGAAGGAAGGAAGGAAGGAAGGAAGGAAGGAAGGAAGGAAGGAAGGAAGGAAAATTTTAAACACCATTTTAGAAAAAAGCACCAGGCACTGGTGGCTCATACCTATAATCCTACTCAGAGGAGTCTGAAACCTGGAGACAAAACGTTTGAAGCCAGTCCAAGCAGAAAAGCTAGCAAGACTCCATCTCCAAATAAACATTAAAAATGCCAGACTAGCTGGGCACTGGTGGTTCACGTCTGCAATTCTAGCTACTCAGGAGGCTGAGGATCACAGCATGAGGCCAGCCTGAGCAGGAAAGTCTATTAAGACTCTCATCCCCAGTAAACTACCAAAAAAAAAAAAAAAAAATCAGACATGGAGCTGTGACTCAATGTGTGGTAGAGCAGACAAGCCTAATAGAACTAGACTTGAGGCCCTGAGTTCAAGTCCCACTATTGGTGCAAAATAAATAAATACAAAGGAAATAACAACAAGATTACAATAGCAGCTTCCAAAGTTCCATTTCACATCTATCCTAGCATTTTACTGCTATGTTCTTTCCTACCTTCAAAACAATAGCAACAGTATTATACTATAGATGCTACCCTTAGGAAGGCTGGGTGAAGTGAACTTAAAACTCTATTACTATTTTTTCAACTTCCTATAAGTCTAGAATTACATCAAAATTAAAAGTTGAAAAAAGAGGGCTGGGAATATGGCCTAGTGGCAAGAGTACTTGCTTCGTTTACATGAAGCCCTGGGTTCGATTCCTCAGCACCACATATATAGAAAAAGCCCAAAGTGGTGCTGTGGCTCAAGTGGCAGAGTGCTAGCCTTGAGCAAAAAAGAAGCCAGGGACAATGCTAAGGCCCTGAGTTTAAGGCCCAGAACTGGCAAAAAAAAAAAAAAAAAAAGCTGGAAAAAGAAACTAAACTAAAAGTAGATAACTGAGTTTAAAGTTTAGTTTCTCGGGCTGGGAATATGGCCTCGTGGTAGAGAGCTTGTCTCATATAAAGTTTAGTTTCCCAAAATTAGGACTACCAAATCACCAAAGCTATACCTACACAAAAATCTATGGCTCAAGTTATCCTTTTCTCTTGAAAAAATTCAATCCTAACAAGCTTCCAACAAAAGGCTCTCAATTCCCAGTCTCAAGGTGTACCTAACCATGAAGGCATAGGCTTCTGTTAGTAATGAGGGAACCAGCTGGATCTACAAAGCTGTGACACTCTCTAGGTTTTCCACTTTTCCCAGTGGGTATCTAAAAGGTCATGCCATATACAATTTCTCCCTTTGCCACAAAGCTGAGAGTGCTTTGGATGCTGTTTAGCACAGTGAAGTTGAACAGATTGTTTGGGGGGCTTTGGGGACCTTTCTTCCTGCAGGGAGGCAAATGTTGTCTAGTGATCTGCATCTGAGCAAAGAGAGAACTCTCTAAATTCTAATCATGACTCTGTTTAGTGTCTAGTTCTATGATGCTTAGCAAGTTACTTTGCCTTCTATATTTCTTCTCCCTTCCCCAACACCCAGAGACATGGTAGAGTGAAAGGCTAAGAAGGAAAGTGATCCACAGATAAACGTGTAATAAAAATCTGTCTTTAAATCCGATTGTAGAAAGTTATACTACTTAGATGTGGGCAACCTCCTCAATTCCCTCTCTGAAAGTAAAAGAAGATGATTCTATGAGGCTCCTCTCAAAACTTCCTATTCATTCTTTGGTCAAAACTTTCCATTTTCACTTAATCAAAAGCAAATCCAGGCTGGTGCCAGTGGTTCACACCTGCAATCTCAGTTACTCAGGGGGCTGAGATCTGAGAATCATGATTCAAAGCCAGCCAAAGCAAGAATGCCCAAGTGACTTACTTCCAATTAGCTACCAAAAAAGTCAGAAGTAGAGCTTTGGCTCACTTTGAGCAAAAAAAGCTCAAGGACAGCATTCAGGCCCTGAGTTTAAGTCCCAGGAATGGCGCGCGCGTGCGCACGCGCACACACACACACACACACACGCAGCAATCTGTACATAAGGAAAGAGAAATTACCTACTACTTACTTCCTTTCATATAGACAATTCAAATGAAAATTGGGCCAGACACAAGTAGCTCACACCTGTAATCCCAGCTGTTCAGGAGACTGAGATCTAAGGATCACAGTTCAAAGTCACCTCAGGCAGGAAAGTCCATGAGTCTCTTATCTCAAATTAACCAGCAAAAAAGCCAGAAGTGGAGCAATGGCTCATCAGAAACATGAAAATGATCATCCCACTGGATTCTATTATTACTATTACTACTAACTACCACTACTACTACTACTACTAAGGACCAACAGCAACATTGTGCTGCTCTAAGAGAATATTGACTTATTAATAATAGAAATTCTACATACAAATACTTTCTGTGTCTACCGCTGTTCCACTTGAGCCACAGAGGCACTTCCAGTTTTCTGGTGATTAACTGGAGATAAGAGTCTAACGAACATTTCTGTCTGGGCTGGCTTTGAACCGCTAATCCTCAGATCTCAGCCTCTCTTTTTTTGTTGTCTTTTGGGGTTGGTTGTTTTGGGTTGTTGTTTTTTGCCAGTCCTGGGGCTTGAACTCAGGACCTGAGCACTGTCCCTGGCTTCCTTTTGCTCAAGGCTAGCACTCTACTACATGAGTCACAGCCCCACTTCTTTTTTTTTTTTTTTTTTGTTTTTGTTTTTTGTTTTTTGGCCAGTCCTGGGCCTTGGACTCAGGGCCTGAGCACTGTCCCTGGCTTCTTCCCGCTCAAGGCTAGCACTCTGCCTCTTGAGCCACAGCGCCGCTTCTGGCCGTTTTCTGTATATGTGGTGCTGGGGAATTGAACCTAGGGCCTCGTGTATCCGATGCAGGCACTCTTGCCACTAGGCTATATCCCCAGCCCACAGCCCCACTTCTGGCTCTTTCTGTTTATGTGATGCTAAGGAATTGAATCCAGGGCTTCATGCATGATAGGCAAGCACTGTACTGCTAAGCCACATTCCGGCCCCAGATCTCAGCCTCTTGAGTATCTAGGATTACAGGCATGAGCCACTGGCACCCAGCTTTTCGGTGTCTTTTTAATAAAGCCAGGTAGTCTTCTGGGAATAAAATGATTAAAACACAGGTCCTGTCTGCTAGCAATATTTTTTTTTTGGCCAGTCCTGGGCCTTGGACTCAGGGCCTGAGCACTGTTCCTGGCTTCTTCCCGCTCAAGGCTAGCACTCTGCCACTTGAGCCACAGCACTGCTTCTGGCCGTTTTCTGTATATGTGGTGCTGGGGAATCGAACCTAGGGCCTCGTGTATCCGAGGCAGGCGCTCTTGCCACTAGGCTATATCCCCAGCCCTGCTAGCAATATTTTTAAAAGGAGAATAGATAAAAGTCATTATACAACATGTAAGCACAGCAAAATAATGTGATAAACTAAAATACAGACCCAAAGTGTACGAGAACGTACAGGAAATTAGACATAGCAAACAAAATGATCTATAGCCTCATGAAGCTCAGGGAAGAAATTGTTAACCTAAAGCCTCCCCTAGAAATGCAGTATAATCAATGAGTAAAGAAAAAATACTTGGGCTGGGGATATGGCTTAGTGGCAAGAGTGCTTGCCTCGTATACATGAGGCCCTGGGTTCAATTCCCCAGCACCACATATACAGAAAATGGCCAGAAGTGCCGCTGTGGCTCAAGTGGCAGAGTGCTAGCCTTGAGCAAAAAGAAGCCAGGGACAGTGCTCAGGCCCTGAATCCAAGCCCCAGGACTGGAAAAAAAAAGAAAGAAAAAATACTTAACTAGATACTAAGATGTTCTTTGGGAATAAAATTAATTAGAACATAAAATTTGGTCTGGGTTTTCATTCAGGATAATGGATGTGTTTCAAAGAGCCCAGGAACTTTCTAAAAGTATATGCAAAATATGCACATGCAGAAAAGACATTTTTCTGGACAGGAAGAGCACAACTTTCATTCTATTCTCAAAGGAAAAAGAACTCTCTCACTAGTGTCTCAAATCCATACCCAGCCTTTTTTTGGGGGTCAAGATGATGTACAGAGGGGTTACAGTTAAATACTTAAGGTCTCCCCCCCTCCACTTTCATCATTTTTTAACCCTCCCAGTGATGGACATCGTCATTCTAGTCTACAATGCTTATGAACTCTATGAACATTAACAATAAAACAATTTCTTCCAGGTCGGGTGTTTCTTTCGCTTAGTATAATCTGTTCTTTTCCTCTCATTTCTTCCCTCCCCCCCCCCCGCCCACCCGCCTGCTGCCCTTGAGTTGCTTGGTTCACTTTCATCAATGTCCATTGCAGCTGTTGGGGCCCCTCTACTGTATTTTTTTTCACCCACTTTCCACTCATTCTGTGCCTTCCTCCCAGCTTCCCTCAGATGTGCACGTGTAAACACCATATGTGAGGTAAAGAATATAGGGTCCTCTAAATACTACAAGACTAATTGAGAAGAGGTCCTTTGTTTCCTTATCTTTGGAGTTCATTTCAATCTGTATATTATTTTAGGTACATATGAAGTAGTACTTGGGACTTATTTTTTGGTGCATTTCTCCCAAGATTGTCCTTTTTTTGTTCTCACTATGTATTGATATCTTGGGTCCTGTTTGCTTTGTCATGTCTCTTTGCAATTTGATTTTAACACATGTCTATCAGGGAGACCATGTGCCATTCATTTGTCTTATTCTTGGCTTGTCTCACTCAAAATGATTTGTTCTAGTCCTGTCCATTTCCCTGCAAATGCTTTTATTTTTATCATTTTAAATAGTTGTATAGAATTCCATTGTATACAGGTACCATTTTTTTTGGAACCATTCATCTGTAGTGGAGCATCTGGGTTGTTTCCATGTCTTCTACACCAAGCTCTTGCCTCCATCATAGGAGAATTTTAGGACCTAAGCTTATTCAGACTAGTATAAGCTCTAGACAAGTCTATAGGTCAAAGAACAACTTCTAAACTTTCTATAATGTGGTGAAAAATAATAACTGCATATCCTATTTGTTTGCTTGCAAACAAAACACACATCTTTT
This sequence comes from Perognathus longimembris pacificus, assembly GCF_023159225.1. Taxonomy (NCBI): domain Eukaryota; kingdom Metazoa; phylum Chordata; class Mammalia; order Rodentia; family Heteromyidae; genus Perognathus; species Perognathus longimembris. Next base: position 21,534,809 of record NC_063162.1, on the reverse strand, counting down.
CAATATTCTAGATGAAGTTAGCCTAAATGTATTTCCCTGGTGACAGATATCTTATAAATGGGTGGCAGCAGGGAATACATCAGGGTTTATATCTGTAAAACCAACAACAGGGGCTGGAGATATGGCCTAGTGGCAAGAGTGCTTGCCTCCCATACATGAAGACCTAGGTTCGATTCCCCAGCACCACGTATAAAGAAAATGGCCAGAAGTGGCGCTGTGGCTCAAGTGGCAGAGTGCCCGCCTTGAGCAAAAAGAAGCCAGGGACAGTGCTCAGGCCCTGAGTCCAAGGCCCAGGACCGGCCGGCCACAAAAAAAAAAAAAAAAAAAAAAAAACCAACAACAGAAAAAGCATATTAGGGCCTAGGAATGTGGTTCAGTGGTAGAGTGCTTGCCTAGCATGCATGAAGCCCTGGGTTATATTCCTCAGTACCACATAAACAGAAAAAGCCAGAAGTGGCACTGTGGCTCAAGTGGTAGAGTGCTAGCTTTGGGCTCAGAGATAGTGCCAGTGCCCGAGTTCAAGTGTCCCAGGACTGGCAAAAATTAAAAGGAAAAAAACATATTGGGCAGGACTGAACCCCAACTAATGAATTTCTCCTCTACCACAGAATTCATTATTTAAAAAAAAAATCGTGAGACCTCTGGTAATTCTTCCAATAACAAAAAGCAACTGTAGTCAAAATAACACAGGAACAAAAATCAGCACTACAGTACTATGAAATACCCATATTCCAAACAAAAAGAGCATATGGACCATAGCTGATTGGCTCATAGAAACCCAAGGTCTTCTGTGCACCAAATCTAACCATACATTCCTTACAGACTTATTTATAAATAAAATTCAATTGCAATTTGCAGCACATATATAGGCAAACATTTATCTACTTAAGTATATTTGTCATGGTAAGTTTCACACACCTCCTTCAAATCCATAAGTCTAGAAGGCAAAGAAAAAGTGAAAACATGGGTATTTCAACATATGAGGGATAGTACCAGCCAAAGAGTGGGTGGATCCACCATAACCATACTTGTATTCACTGAATGCAATATTATACATTATTATGGGCTCTAAGTGCACTGAATATAGTATTGTATTTTGCAGCTTTCCTTAACACTTGCTGCTCTTCATCACACTGTATATTCTACAGATGAACACACAGAATCAGGATTCCAGGAGAGCTTACTCTGCCTATATAGGAAAAGGAGCTAACCTCGCTTGACAAACACTACTACAAATACTCTTCAGGAACAAGCAGTCATTCAGGCCTCATTAATGGCACACACATACAACTACTCCTTGTTTTATGTGTGTGTGTGTGTGTGTGTGTGTGTGTGTGTGTGTGTGTGTCAGTCCTGGCACTTTAAACTCAGGGCCTGGGCAGTGTCCCTGAACTTTTGTGCTCAAGGCTAGTGCTTTACCACTTGAACTCCACCTCCAGCTTTTTGGTGGTTAACTGGAGGTAAGTCTTACAAACTTTCCTACCCAGGCAGGCTTCAAATTACAATCTTCAAATCTCAGCCTGAGCAACTAGAATTAGAAGCATGAGCCACTGGCACCTGGCCTATACCTGCTCTTAACCCATTAAGGGCCTTAAAACACTAACCAATCAGTCCTGAAATAGGACATGATTACAACCAGACTGAACGGGACAGAAAGTTCTAAAGACAAATAAAAATCAGGAAACAAACACAGAATAACAAATGGTCTTCAGAAGTAAGCAGCCAAAAAGAGAAAATGGTGAGTCAGAAAAAATAAACAGAGCTGGGCACTGATGGCTCACACCTGTTGGGAAGCATAAATAATAGACACAGCCTGGGAAAAAACCAAGAGCCTATTTCAAAAAATAGCCAGAGCAGCTAGGTACTAGTGGCTCACACATGTAATCCTAGCTACTCAGGCTAGGCTGAGATCATGGTTTGAAGCTAATCTGGGAAGAAAAGTCTATGAGACCCTGATCTTCAATTAACCTGCAAAAAGCTTAAAATAGAGGTGTTGCTCAAGAGGTAGAACATCTGCTTTGAACAGAAAAGGCTAAGGGAAAGTGTGAGGCCCTGAGTTCAAGTTGCAGTACTAGCACAAAAATAACTAGAGCAGGGGCTGGGAATATGGCCTAGTGGCAAGAGTGCTTGCCTTCAACACATGACGCTCTTGGTTCGATTCCCCAGCACCACATATATGGAAAATGGCCAGAAGGGGCTCTGTGGCTCAGGTTGCAGAGTGCTAGCCTTGAGCGGGAAGAAGCCAGGGACAGTGCTCAGGCCCTGAGTCCAAGGCCCAGGACTGGCCAAAAAATAAAAATAAAAATAAAAATAAAATAGGGGCTGTGGATATGGCCTAGTGGCAAGAGAGCTTGCCTCATATACATGAGGCCCTGGGTTCGATTCCCCAGCACCACATATACAGAAAACGGCCAGAAGTGGCGCTGTGGCTCAAGTGGCAGAGTGCTAGCCTTGAGCAAAAGGAAGCCAGGGACAGTGCTCAGGCCCTGAGTTCAAGGCCCAGGATTGGCCAAAAAAAATAATAATAATAAAATAAAATAAATAACGAGAGCAAAATAGGCTGAAAATATAGCCTGAACAATAGAATGCCTGTATAGCAGGTATGAAACTAGCACCACCAATTTTTTTTTTTGGGGGGGGGGTTGGTCATGGGGCTTAAACCCTGGGCTGGGAGCTGTCCTTGAGCTCTTCAGCTCAACGGTAGTGCTCTACCACTCTGAGCCACAGTATCACTTCTGGTTTTCTGGTGGTTAATTAAGGATAACAGTTTCACAGACTTTCCCGCTTTGAACCACAATCCTCAGATCCCAGCCTCCTGAATTGCTAGGATTACAGGCAAGAGCCACCAGCAACTGGATACTAAAACTTTTTTCCCCAGTCCTGGGGCTTGAACTCAGGGCCTGAGCACTGTTCCTGGCTTCTTTTTGCTCAAGGCTAGCACTCTACCACTTGAGCCACAGTGCCACTTCTGGTTTTTTCTGTTTATGTGGTACTGAGGAATTGAACCCAGGACTTCATGCTTGCTAGGCAAACATTCTATCACTAAGCCACATTCCCAGCCCATAACCCACCCACCCCCTTTTTTTTGTTTGGTTTTGTTTTTTGCCAGTCCTAGGGCTTGAACTCAGGGCCTGAGCACTGTCCCTGGCTTCTTTTTGCTCAAGGCTTGCACTCTGCCACTTGAGCCACAGCGCCACTTCTGGCTTTTTCTATATATGTGGTGCTAAGGAATTGAACCCAGGGCTTCATGTATAGGAGATGAGCACTTTACCACTAGGCCATATTACCAGCGCGTGCACACACACACACACACACACACGCACGCGCACACACACATACACGCGCACGCGCACACACACACACACACACCTTTTTTTTTGGTCGGTGGTGGGGCTTGAACTCTGGCCCTGGGCGCTGTCGCTGAGCTCTTCAGCTCAAGGTGAGTGTCTATCACTTTGAGCCACAGCGCTACTTTCCTGGCTACCAAAATTTTTTTAAAGAGGATATTTAAAATTTTCCTATAATTATCTATTTTAGCAAACATCATAGCAATTCATTATAATTTATGACCTAAATATAAGAGATAGAGGGGCTGGGGATATGGCCTAGTGGCAAGAGTGCTCGCCTCGTGTGTATATATATATATATATATATATATATATATATATATATATATATATATGAGATAGAAGTAGGAGAGCAGTAAGAGAGCAGCAAGTGTTAGGGACCTGAGGGTCAGAGACCAAGGTAGAGGGCAATGTGGAAAAGACAATGGGATAGGACCAAGGACAGATAACAAAAAATGATGATAGGACAAAAGCCAAAGACAGTGAAATCACAACAAAGGCCAGAGTTAGAATGCTCAGGACAAAAAGGAAAGAAAATAGAACAAGAGAAAATAAAACCAGAAAAGGATCAGAAGCAACAGACAAAAACAACTGCAATCACAACTGATTCTTCAATACTACAAGGTGTAAGTTTACCTCACTTATAGACATAAATCATTGCACTTAAGTCCTACAACTATACCCAAGATGAATTTCCACCTTTGCATTTTCTCTATCCCCATAATCCTTTCTGCCACTGGGGACTGTACTTCCTTGGGCAAGTACTCTACCTCTTGAGCCATGCCCCCAATCTTTTTACTTTCTTCTAGGCTTTTAGAGCTGACAACCATATTGTTACCTAGAGGCATTAATAGGAGTCTTTTATGTTAAAAGGATTATTGCTGCCCAGGAAATCTACCTCTAGTCATTTCAATCTCTTTCAATTTCTCTTCAGCTCTTCTGACATTCCCTCAATTCTCACATAACCATTCTTTTTTCTCCTAAAATACCAAAATGTCACTATTGCCAATTAGTGTGATTTTCCTACTCCCCTTTCACCACTATAGGCAGTAACCGAGAAAAACTTGCTAATCCATTAATTAAAGATCTCTACTTCCCATTATAGAGGGCTAAATTTAGTAAGCCAAATTAGGCTGGGAGGAAACCATGTGTCACAACAAGTGAGATGAATTCTATGGAAGGGGGCTGGGTTACCGGCCTGTTTCTTATAAAGACTCTGACACTAGCACACCCTCCCCTCTGCTGAGAATACAGAGAAAATCTCTCATGGGAAGGCAACTATTCATCACTGTAATCATCTGGAGAAGACTATTGTACCATCAGGTCACAAAAGCCACAGGACCTATCAGCAAGCTACTGCCTCAGAGGACATATCTCCTCTGTTTGCCTGAAACCTCCAATTTAGTTGCACAAAAGGAAAGGATGGCAAACCAGTATTAATTGCAGCCTTAGAGAAGAGACTCTTCCCGCCTGCAGGGGTAGCCATGTCTTTAACTAAATAGATACAAAGACAAAAGTAAACACTGTAATTTGCTGTTTTGTCTCTGGCACAGGGGGAGTAGTGCAATCCACACTGTCTGTAAACAGTAATAATGCCAGATGTAACCCAAAGAACAGCATTCCCCCCATCTTTCTGACCCGTTCCCTATCCCCTCTCCCTATGATATTGCTCCTGAGATTACTTATCTTGATGAAACATACAGAAGCTTCCCTATATCCATATGCTGCTACCAAATGGAACCAAGAAAGAATCCAAGTTGGTACTGACTACTCTTATCTCACTCTTACACAAAAGAATCATTTGAAATTCAAGAAGTATTCAATTATTTCTATCAGATGACCAAAAAATACGAAATAGAAGGACTGGGAGAGAAATAGAAACTGGAATAAATATGTGACATGTCCAAGTCTGGATTTTAAAAAATGCTAATATGTGTGTAAACATATACACATCCACACATATATATAAAATATGCCTTCAGCCTCAGCCCATAAAAAGTACCCAACCCAAGAGAGAAGTTACCTGACCAGAGTTCCCGCCAGGTATAGTGCAGGCGAACTCTACACTTCTTCTGGTAACAAAGCAGTTTATGTACTACCTGAATGCAGCGTCTGTAACAAAAGAGAGAGAGAGAGAAAAACTGGAGTAAGTCTGAAAATAGATTGCAATTTACCACAGATACCCTCTTTCTTTCTGTCTTTCTTTTTTGGTGGTGGTCCTAGGGCATGAACTCAGGACCTGGATGTGTCCTTGAACAATTCTTTGCTAAAAGCTATTGCTCTAGGGGGCTGGGGATATGGCCTAGTGGCAAGAGTGCTTGCCCCATATACATGAGGCCCTGGGTTCAATTCCCCAGCACCACATATATAGAAAATGGCCAGAAGTGACACTGTGACTCAAGTGGCAGAGTGCTAGCCTTGAGCAAAAAGAAGCCAGGGACAGTGCTCAGGCCTTGAGGCCAAGCCCCAGGCCTGGCCAAAAAAAAAAAAAAAAAAAAAAAGCTATTGCTCTATCACCATGAGACACAGCTCACTTCCAGTTGTTTTTTTTGTTGTTGTTGTTTGTAGTGTAGTGGAAATAAGAGTCTTACAGATTTTCCTGCATGGGCTGGCTTTGAACTATAATCCTCAGATCTCAGCCTCATCAGTAGCTAGGATTACAGGCATGAGCCACAGGTGTCTGGCTTCAGATATTCTTTCTGTAAAGAGGTAACTATGCTAAAGTCACTGGAAACACTGGATATAAATATGTATACATTCCAAGGAACAGAATTTATAAATTCAACTCTTCTGGAGAATTATCTTTCACTCATTTTCTCTCTGATACATACAACATATACACACACACATGCATGCACATAATATGCTTGTGTTACTACTCACTTATCAATGGGAAAATGAGACTACAATAATTAAAGCTCAATAGTCAGTTAGGCACCAGTGATATCTTTCCCTAGAGTATCTTTTCAGGAAGAAAAGAAAGATTTATCAAATCATCCCATTGAAATTAGCACACACAGGATGCAAAAACACAAAACTGAATACCTTAAATCTTTAGATATAATTTAATTAAAAATGAAATTAAGTCAGGCACTGTTGGCTTATGCCTGTGATCCTAGCTACTCAGGAGGCTGAGATCTACCGATTGTGGTTTGAAGCCAGCCCAGGCAGAAAAGTCCAAGAGTCTCCTATCTCCAATAAACCACCAGAAAATTGAAAGTGTGCTATGGCTCAAAGCAACAGATTTAATAATGATGAAGAAGCATTTATATAAAGAAAAGTTGCAAAGCATCATGGAGAATATGCTCCATGCTAAGAGATCAGTCAGTCACTACACATGTTATATCCCCTAACAATTCCAAAGTAGAATTACAAATGCATTTTAATTTCCCTGGCTGGAGTTTTTAGGAATCACCTAGTAGAAGGAGAATGGTAGTATTTCTTATGCCTTCTTTTCTTTTCTATTAAAAAGCCCAATAAGTAAATCTTACTACTGAAAGTTATCACTGTCATTTAAAAAAATCAAGTTAATATCCCTTTTCTTTTGCTAAAGGGGTTAAAAACTCCAAACAAAAACACTAGAGGAGTGTGGCTCAATTGGTAAAGCACTTACCTACTACATGTTCATATAAAAACTTTTACAAAGGCAGGCTCCTACTGGCTCACATTTGTAATCCTAGCTACTCAGGAAGCTAAGATCTGAGCATCGTTGCTCATAGCTAGCCTGGGCAGGGCAGGAAAGTCTGTGAGACTCTTATCTTCAATTAACTACCAGAAACTAGGAAGTAGCACAGTGGCTCTAAGTGGTAGAGCTCTAGCCTTTAACAAAAAAGCTCCCAAGCCCTGAGTTCAAGTGTCACAACCAATAAAAGAAAAAAAAATACAAGCATGTATAATGGTGTGCACTGGAATCCTAGCACTAGGGAGACAGAAACAGGATGATCACAGTTTGAAGCCAGTTTGTGCTACATAGTGAGAGTTTCAAGAATAACAACAACAGGGCTGGGGATATAGCCTAGTGGCAAGAGTGCCCGCCTCGGATACACGAGGCCCTAGGTTCGATTCCCCAGCACCACATATACAGAAAACGGCCAGAAGCGGCGCTGTGGCTCAAGTGGCAGAGTGCTAGCCTTGAGCGGGAAGAAGCCAGGGACAGTGCTCAGGCCCTGAGTCCAAGGCCCAGGACTGGCCAAAAAAAAAAAAAAAAGAATAACAACAACAAATTTTGTACATATAACATGAATCAATCAAAAGCTGTAAACAATCTAAATGTCTATCAGCTGATGAGTCAATAAGTAAGTTGATGCAGTGCACTAGAAAAGGCAGATTAATGAGGACCCACCACCCCTGGACAGCATCTTGACCTGGCAAGTGGAAACCAGATGTAAAAGAGATAACACTGATTCAAAAAAGGTTCCAAGCCAGGTATCTGTGGCTCATGCCTGTAATCCTAGCTACTCAGGAGGCTGACATCTGAGGATTGTGGTTCAAAACCAGCCCAGGCAGAAAAGTTCATGAGACTCTTATCTCTAATTAACCACCGAAAACCAGAAGAGGCACTATGCCTCAAGTGGCAGAGCGTTAGCCTTGAGCTGAAGAACTCAGGGAAGCACCCAGGCCCAGAGTTCAAGCCCCACGACCAAGGGAAAAAGAGAGGGGGCTGGGGATATGGCCTAGTGGCAAGAGCACTTGCCTCGTATACATGAAGCCCTGGGTTCAACTCCCCAGCACCACATATACAGAAAACAGCCAGAAGTGGCTCTGTGGCTCAAGTGGCATAGTGCTAGCATTGAGCGAAAAGAAGCCAGGGACAGTGGTCAGGCCCTGAGTCCAAGCCCCAGGACTGGCAAAAAAAATAAACACGACATACATTACAATATATATGATCCCTAAAAACATGTTTGTACATTACAATATAGATGATCACTAAAAACATGCTAAATAAAAAGAGGACCGTCACATAAGACCATATACTGTATTATTTCATCTATATCATTTCAAAAAGAAATGACAAGAATGATCAATTAAATGCAGGAGATGATGAATAAGCAGTTAATGAATGAATTGAAGGAGGATACAAACTAGAGAATTTAAACTAACAACTGAATAAAGAAGACAAGGTAAGATATGAATATGAAATTCAATAAAGAGCTGGGTGCCAGTGGCTCACGCCTGTAATACTAGCAACTCAGGAGGCTGACATCTGAGGATAGCAGGTCAAAGCCAGCCCACGCAGAAAAGTCCCCATGAGACTCTTATCTCCAATTAACCACTGGAAAACTGATAGTGGAGCTGTACTCAAAGGAGTAGAGTGCTAGCCTTGAGCAAAAAAAGCTCAGGGATGGGCTGGGGATATGGCCTAGTGGCAAGAGAGCTTGCCTTGTATACATGAGGCCCTGGGTTCGATTCCCCAGCACCACATATACAGAAAACGGCCAGAAGTGGCGCTGTGGCTCAAGTGGCAGAGTGCTAGCCTTGAGCAAAAGGAAGCCAGGGACAGTGCTCAGGCCCTGAGTCCAAGGCCCAGGACTGGCCAAAAAAAAAAAAAAAAAGCTCAGGGACAGTGCCCAGGCCCCAAATTCAAGCCCCAGGACTGGCAAAAAAAAAAAAAAAAAGAAAGAAAAAGAAAAGAAAAAAGTGTTCTTATTTCTATGTGATAGTAACTTGGAGAAGAAGAGCTTCTTCTGTCCACAGACCATTTCTCCCTTAACTCAAATCTTGTGGAAGCAATGGGGGTGGCAGCAAGAATGAAGGAGTATAGTTAGGAGTGGAAATTAATTGACTGGATTTTCCTACCACTAACTGCTCTAAGCAAGACTTTCTTACTTTTTTTTTTTTTTTTTGGCCAGTCCTGGGCCTTGGACTCAGGGCCTGAGCACTGTCCCTGGCTTCTTCCCGCTCAAGGCTAGCACTCCGCGCCACTTGAGCCACAGCGCCGCTTCTGGCCGTTTTCTGTATATGTGGTGCTGGGGAATCGAACCTAGGGCCTCGTGTATCCGAGGCAGGCACTCTTGCCACTAGGCTATATCCCCAGCCCCTTTCTTACTTTTTTAAATATGTTTACAAGCACTATCCTTCATCATCACTTTACATATATCATTCATAATAGTTACAAAACTTTTACTTTTGACTCTTATTCTGGTTCTGAGCACTCTTTCCACACTATATATTTATATTTCACCAGAAGAATTGTAAACTTACTTGAAATGGTAAAAATTCATTTTAAGAAATTCATTTCTCATTATACTGTATGATACAGAAAAGCTGTACATAATGAGAAGTGAAAGCAGCAACCTGGCCTGATGCCCAGCTGGGAGCAAGTAAGTTCACCTAAAAAGAACTTGATGCTCCAAATACCAAAAACTGGAAAGAGAGCTAGGAAATTGGGGAAAGAAGATCTGAAAACATGCCTATGGAATGTAATAAATAAAGCACATTTAGCCTGAGGGTGAGACCTTCTCCTTAGCCTCTGTCAATTTGATGTCTCATTATATTCTCCATCTCAAACTCCAACACATTTGATTGGAGCAGGTGAAAAAAGCCCCTTAGAAAGCAAAGCAAGGGGCTAGGGATATGGCATGGTGGTAGAGTACTTGCCTCATATACATGAAGACCTGGGTTTGATTCCTCAACACCACATATACAGAAAAAGCCAGAAGTGGTGCTGTGGCTCAAGTGGTAGAGTTAGCTAGCCTTGAACAAAAAGAAGACAGGGACAGTGCTCAGGCCCTGAGTTCAAGCCCCAGAACTGGCAAAAAAAAAAAAAAAAGAAAGAAAGAAAGAGAGAGAGAGAGAGACAGAGAGGAGGGAGGGAGGGACGGAGGGAGGGAGGGAGGGAGGGAGGGAAGGAAGGAAGGAAGGAAGGAAGGAAGGAAGGAAGGAAGGAAGGAAGGAAGGAAGGAAGGAAGGAAGGAAGGGAGGGAGGGAGGGAGGGAAAAGCAATACAAAAACGTTGAGGTTGAAATTAAGAACTAGGGAGCAGGAGTGATTTACTGTAAGCCAGGATCACTGGCTGGAAATATCAGAGTTGGGTGAACAGATATATTTACTTATATAGTTCTTACACAATCTTACCATTTTATCCCATCTTCATGTGTTTCCTATTATCTACTTAGTCTTCATCATTTTTTCTACTCTGATCCCTCCTCCATATACCCGAAGTTTTAACCATCCAGAATAAATATATATATATATATGTCAGTCATAGGGCTTGAACTCAGGGCTAGTGCTCTACTACTTTGAGCCACAGCACCACTTCCAGTTTTCTGGTAGTAAAGTGGAGATAAGAGTCTCACAGACTTTCCTCTCCCAGCTAGCTTTGAACCTTGACTTGCAGATCTTAGCCTCATGAGTAGCTATCATTACAGGCATAAACCACTAGTGAATACTTTGTATTCTGCGAAAGGTATTGTAGAATACTTTGTATTCTATAAAAATAGCACATTTTCAAGTCTCTATGCTCCCGATCATACTGGTCCCCTACCTGCTATGTCATCCCATCCCAGACCATGCCACCACTGTATAGCAAGTTACAGGTCAATTGGCGCTACCTAATAAGACCCTGTCTGAAAAAAAAAAAAAAAAAGTGTTAGCCTTGTAAGAGAATCTATACCAAAAATATTAGTTGACCTGGATTCCTAAACCAAATAAACATTTGTTTTAAGCCACTTGTTTGGGGGCTGGTTGGTGTACAGTATTATGTAACTAATACACTTGGGAGCAAGATCCTCTTTTAAAAAAATAGTCATGGGGGGCTGGGGATATTGCCTAGCGGCAAGAGTGCCTGCCTCGGATACACGAGGCCCTAGGTTCGATTCCCCAGCACCACATATACAGAAAATGGCCAGAAGCGGCGCTGTGGCTCAAGTGGCAGAGTGCTAGCCTTGAGCGGGAAGAAGCCAGGGACAGTGCTCAGGCCCTGAGTCCAAGGCCCAGGACTGGCAAAAAAAAAAAAAAAAAAAAAAAAAAAAAATTTAAAAAAATAGTCATGTACTAGTGGTTCATACTTATAATCCTTGCTACTCAGGAGACTTAGATCTGAGGATCATGGATTGAAGCTAGCCCAGACAAGGAATTTCATGAAACTGTTATTTCCAATTAACTACCAAAAAAGCTGTAAAGTATGGCCTAGTGGCAAAAGTGCTTGCCTCATATACATGAATCCCTGGGTTCAATTCCCGAGTACCACATATATAGAAAATGGCCAGAAGTGGTGCTGTGGCTCAAGTGGCAGAGTGCTAGCCTTGAGCAAAGAGAAGCCAGGGACTGTGCTCAGGCCCTGAGTTCAAGGACCAGGACTGGCAAAAAAAAAAAAGCTGTAAATGTAAATGGAGCTGTGGCTCAAGTGATAGAGCACTAGCCTTAAGAAAAAAACAAAACAACAACAACAAAATAAAAACACCCCAGGGACAGCACCCAAGCTCTGAGTTCAAGCCCCAAGGCTAGCACACACACAAAAATAACAATAGTATTTTTTCGACTAGAACATAAAATAATTTGTGAACAATGAAACAGACATAATTCCTCAGGAACTGAGGTTCTGAGACTCTACTTAAAATTAGCAGAAAATTCATTTGTTTCATTGATCTTTCAACCAAAAATAAGGATCAGATTCATTTCTAAACATAAAAAACCCCTCTAACCTACTTATCCAAAACTAAAATTTATGTCATTATTCTAGACCTTAAAAAGTAAAAACTATATATAGATTACATATAGTCTATATACAATTAGGAAAACTAGAGATCCACTCATGTAAGTCCTTCACACCTCCCTAAATCTGAGGCCTGGCACTGGAATAAGGTCCACCAAGCAAGCTGTGAATCAAAATGCTTTCTTTTTTTTTTTTTTTTTTTTTGGCCAGTCCTGGGCCTTGGACTCAGGGCCTGAGCACTGTCCCTGGCTTCTTCCCGCTCAAGGCTAGCACTCTGCCACGTGAGCCACAGCGCCACTTCTGGCCGTTTTTTCTGTATATGTGGTGCTGGGGAATTGAACCTAGGGCCTCGTGTTTCCAAGGCAGGCACTCTTGCCACTAGGCTATATCCCCAGCCCCCAAAATGCTTTCTTGCCCAAAAAATGGAGGCACCAATTCTGTTGTCAGGTTTAACTGAGATACTTTTAAAGAAAAAAAAAGCAGAGACATTTGGAATCAGACTGATGTAGCACAGCTTTTCTGGGATATTAAAAAGAAGTAGAATGCAGAAGCAGCTAAGGAAAGAGAAAAATCTCAAAGCCTAACCTTTTTGTTTAATCTTTAAGTAGTTATACAAATGGAGTATCATTTAACAAAGCAATTTATGAATATAATGCATATTGATCAGTGTTGCCTCTTCTACATCATCCTCCTTCAATCCACTTCTTGCTTTCTCTTAATTCTGTGGTGTATACAATGAATTCTCATCTTGCTTTTCCCCCTTCATTCATCTACCTCTCTCGTCTCTGTCCAATGCCCCCCCTTGCCTGTTAAAAGCCTACATTTTTAGGAAAATATGATTTGCTTCTAATTGCTCTCATTGTAGAGAACTGTGATGTATAACCAGTTCTCCTTAGGAGGCAGAAATATCCCAGCCAGGGTACTAGAGACATAATTTGCTCAACAAGGCTCTAGCTAAGCTGTCAGGAAAATGCCAGCTAAGAATGGACCCTAAGTTCTCTCTTGATTTCTTCCTACTGATTACTATGATGCTAAAGCCCAGAGAAAACTAAATGGCATGCTGGTGTTACGTATCTTTAGATTACAACTGTTTCCTATGATCACTGCTTCAAGTCATCTGCCCAGATCTTCAGTCTGTATGCCTAAAAGTGATAATGGAGCCAGGTGCCAGCGGCTCATGCTTTAATCCTAGCTACTCAGAAGGCTGAGATCTGAGGTTGGCAATTCGAAGCCAGACTGTGAAGGCAAGTCCATGAGACTCTTAGCTCCAATTAAACACCAATAAGCTGAAACTGGAGCTGCGACTCAACTAGTAGAGTGCTAGCTTTCACCAAAAAAAAAATTTCAAGGACAGCATCCAGGCCTTGAGCTCAAGCCTCAGTACTGGTACCAAAAAGAAAAAGAAAAAGAAAACAGTAATAACAAAGATATGCCCAAAAGCCAAGCTTCAGAGCAGATGTACAAAATGTTCCCCTCTTCATACACAAAGATGTTTTTCTTGAAATAAAACATACACAGACCAAAAGTTTTCTATCACTTGATTCTTCAAAATAGATTTTCACATACTAAACAGGAACAAATCATGGTACTTACACATAGAGATCCATAGGAAACTCTTTCATCATGTGTGTTACAATAAACTCTACCATCAGGTCTGAAAAGGGAAAGAAGAGAAGTTAGAATGAAATTCATTCTTTGCCTTTGAGTTGAAAAAAAAAGTTTCTGAAAACTCTATACTTTTTACTGGGCTGCGTACATATACCTGTATTAAATAAGCACTTAATTTTGTGTAAGGCACATTTTTTTAGTTGGCCATGGGGCTTGAACTCAGGGCCTGGGCACTATCCCTGAAATTTTCTTTACTCAAGGGTAGTGCTCTACCAACTCTGAGCTACAGCTCCGATTCCATTTTTTAGGTGGTAATTGGAGATTAGAGTCTCAGGGCCTTTCCTACCCAGTCTGGCTTCCAATCATGATCCTCAGAACTTAGCCTCCTAATAGCTAAGATTACAGGTATAAGCCACCAGCACCTGGCCTTACAAGTAACTTTTTGCAACACTGTTCATCACTTGTCACTTGGAAATTAATAAGTACTTAACTCTCCTACTTCCAGAAGATCTGCCAATAAACCAGATACAAGGGAAATTTCATTGTACAAGTAATTCATACCACTAATGCACTAATGTACAATGCCAAAGGGAAATCATATTCTGAGACTAGAGCAATGAGACAAGCAGAAAAGAAATTATGGATTACATCCATGTAACCAGAGACTCAGCTATAAAAGCTCTGTCAATCTATCCCATTTCACTATCATGCTGTTTGACGGATACTGACTGAAATGGTCCATGGGGTTTTGAGTCAATAGAGGTTTAGTACACAGTCTTAATTACTGTTTTTAAAATCAAGCAGACTTAGGGACTAGGGCTGAATATCTAAGTGAAAATGGGATTAAGAGTTCTAGCTAGGGACTGGGAATGTGGCTTAGTGGTAGAGTGCTTGCCTAACATGCATGAAGCCCTGGGTTCGAATCCTCAACACCACATATATAGAAAAAGCCAGAAGTGGCGCTGTGGCTCAAGAGGTAGAGTGCAAGCCTTGAGCAAAAAGAAGCCAGGGACAGTGTTCAGGCCCTGAGTCCCAAGCCCCAGGACGGCCAAAAAAAAAAAAAAAAGAGTTCCAGCTAATTATCTTAAGGGAAATGCTAAGTTCTGAACAGACAAAATTATTCAAAATACAGTCCCTACCTATCAGCTCTGTTAACCCCATCTCAGCTTCATTTATTTGGGAGAAGTCTTACCACCTGATACATCAACTTTGGCCAAGAAATAAGGTAAGATGTTGAAATCTTGATCAGAAGTTATGTACTTAACAAATTTAAATCATGTATCAAGTTTAAAAATACTCATTTGTGTCTCTGGAAAGATTATTCCTTGAATACTACCTTTTATTGAGTGCTTTATATTCATCATGCTTACTTTGCCAAACACAACAATAATCATGGTTCCTTAGGCCAAGGAAGAAACATAAATAGAAATAGTAACTATTCTAAGGAAGAAGCACATTAACCAAAATCTTAATCATGAAAACCTACCACTCCCTCAGAAAAATGTCAGTTTTGAAGATACTCACCCAGTACTGCACATACTAAAGGACGGCAGGGAAGGTTCTTGTCTGCTGCCTTCTTCCGGTGTCTCATAGGCTTCATATAAACACAAAGAAAAGAAATTAGGAGACATGTGAACTGAAAGTCAATGGCTCATCATCGCGTTTCTCAGGCTAATCAAATCATTACTATAGGGATGCTACCTGTTCTTTCCTTTTTTCTAGTGCTTAGGGTAGGGTAGGAAAGACTTGTTAGTGCTTCTAAGTTATCCATGCAGGCCTATGACAAAAATATTATTCACAGCAAGGCAATAATTCACAGGGCACTGATGCAAACTACAACAGGAAAGCTGATGGTTTTTCTTCCATTTCACCTATACTGTACAGTAACTTTCTGCCCCTTTGGTGCTGGAGATTAAATCAGGGCTTTGCAATATTCTAGGTAGGTACTCTACAACTGAGCTACATCCCAACCCTGAAGTAGAATTATTAATTAACAAGGTACATTAGATTTTTCTTTGACATTAACATAATCAGAAAAACAAGAGGTGATGGTGTCAGCTATAGAGACAGAAATAGTAGTAGCTGCAAAATACAAAAGTTGTTTCAAACTTGAACTTTACTGTATTTTTAAAAAATATACTTCCAGGGACTGGGGATATGGCCTAGTGGCAAGAGTGCTTGCCTTGTATACATGAAGCCCTGGGTTCAATTCCCCAGCACCACATATACAGAAAATGGCCAGAAGTGGCGCTGTGGCTCAAGTGGTAGAGTGCTAGCCTTGAGCAAAAAGAAGCCAGGGACAGTGCTCAGGCCCTGAGTCCAAGGCCCAGGACCGGCCAAAAAAAAAAATTTTTTTTAAATATATATATACACACACATACTTCCAACATTTAAGCTATTACCTTATCTTCCATATTACCCCACCTCTCAGATGAATAAATCAAAGCAGCACCTTATTTTGGCCAAGCATAAATGATACTATATTCTGAAGACAAAGGCTTAGACCCATCTCTTAGTTGAAATTTATGGAATTCCAATATTACTGTAATGGTCATATTGTTGTGGATTTTTCTAACCTCTCTTGGGCAAGAAACAGCTCTATGACACACATGAAAATAACCAGGGATAGGAATGGATCTGTTGAATAGCCATCATGAATGATTTTTTTTTTTGCCAGCCCTGGGGCTTGAACTCAGGGCCTGAGCACTGTCCCTGGCTCCTTTTTGCTCCAGGCTAGCACTCTACCACTTGAGCCACAGTGCCACTTCTGGCTTTTTCTATATATGTGGTGCTGAGGAATCAAACCCAGGGCCTCATGTATACGAGGCAAGCACTCTACCACTAGGCCATATTCCCTGCTCCTGCATGAAGCTTTTTGGCACAATTTTCCATTTGTATTTGTTCTCCCAGTTTCATCCAACTCTCTCAACACACACACACACACACACACACACACACACACACACACACACACACGATTCCCTAGGGAAAAATCAAGAAAGCAAAAGTCACACCTACCATTCTATGTAAATTTACTCGAAAATTCATGTTGTCATCATGTAAAAATGCATTGGCATACTGATCCTAATAAAAAACACAGAGGAAAAATAAGGACTGAGAGCCAGAGATAAGAAACTCAGTTTGTAATCTATTATACTTCCTACATATCTTTGTAATTTCAATTAGAAAGCTAATGAATTAAATGTAGAACCTTTATGTCAAACCTTACTTAAGGCAAGTAATTTTATTTGGTCACAATTTCCCAATGTATTATTAGCTAGTCAAAAATTTCTATGAAACTTAAAAAGAAAAATATTAAGACCTAGTGGCTTGAGGCAAATGCTGAGAGGAATCTGTTTTCCTACTCCCTCTTCCTTTCCATCTGCCCAAGGAGTCAGCTGTGGTTTTAACAGCTTGAAGATTTTCATAGGGGCTGAAGGATCCATGTATGGGCTCCACATGATACTCTAGAAATAAAAAGAAAAGTCTGTGCTCTGCTAGGAATGAGCTCAGAACAGAAAGAAAAAACTGCTACATAGGCAGCATAGAAGAAGTAAGACCCTATCTATCTCTGACTTTGCTGAAGAATGATGGAAAATCAAAACCTTATCACTATGAACTGGCAATAAATATAATGGGTGGCCCTTTCACAACACCTTTCTGAATATCTGACATGCCTACAGTCTCCAATTACTAGGAACTGTTACAATTTGTGGGAAACAACTCCTTCAAAGATTTTCTTAGAAAGATTTTTGAAAAGCAATTACATTAATCCCATTGCTAATAAGCAGCTCTTCCATAACCAGCTGCCCCTAGCCTTGTGGAAATGAGGTCACCTTCCTAGAGAGAACATAAAAGGGGGAAGAATGTATAAGAGATTGCTATTCCATAGAGACTATGTTAACTTATTTTTATTTTTTAAGAAAGAAGCAGAGTTAAGAATACTGAAAGAGGAGGTTGAAGCTATAAATTTAGTGCTAAACTAGCTCCAGTTCTACCATACTTGTATGTTACCAAGATTCAGGGTTACTCCAGCCCAAAGTGCCCTCTCATGAAGCTAAAGCACCACTCCTTTTACCCTCAGCTGTATTCTCTGCCAAAATGCAGTAAGTTTTATTCCACTTCCCCACCACCAAGAAACCTGAGCTCCTTTTTTCCCCTAAATACAAAAGACCCCCCCACATGAGCAGTTTCCAGGGGAAAAGACTATTTTTTCCAAAGTTTTAAGTCTCTTGTTTAAAACTTCCAAGAACCAGAATCTTCCAGTTCTCAACTACAGCAGTTACTTTATCACATCACAATTCATTATTAAGTTATCTAGTAAGTGCTGATTGAACTCATACTTGTGCCAGACAATGAGAACACAATAGTGAAGGTGACAAAAGCCCCTGCTATCTGAGTTTGTATTCTAGAAGGACTAAAACAGTACCAAGGAGTAAATTTTTCTCTCACAGGCTTTAGTACCTAAAAGTAATAAAATAGAAGGGAAAGGACAGGAAGAAAACACTCTGTAAGAGATTAGCTAGTACCAGAAAGCTGGTGAGACATACCTCTGCAATACACGTAAGGATAATCAGACAGAGCTTGCCACTGTGAAGCCTGTGTTCATCTGTAAAGAAAAATACACTCTATGTATCAGCAAAAAGCATCAATAGAAAATAAAGGTGTATAGCATAGTCAGGCATGATAGTGAACTCACACAATTCCAGTACTCCCAGTCTGGAGACTGGGGCAGGATGATCATTAAGTATGATGCCAGTCTGAACTACTGCCAGTTCCAGGTTGGCCTAAACTACACAGTAAGGTTCTGTTTCCAAAAACAAATAATGCATATAATAAAAAGAAACACTCACACTTACCCCACAAAATTTATGAATGAAACTGAAGATATTACTAGAGTAATTTTTGCTTTCCTTCGAGGCAAAAGAATTCTCCCAAAAGATTTTTTTCTTAATTATCCTGGTAATCAGTTAAACATCTGCCCGAGAGTCATGCAATAGCTTCTACTGTCCTTGACTATGACCTTTGCTTCCAGCTTAGCCCTTTGCTTCTCAATAGTGAAGGCTATCCTTTTCTATCCCTCATCTGCCAGCTATGAGCACCACCATTTATACTAACATACACAAAATCTAAAATAGTTTCATGACAGTTCATAGTAAGCTGGTAATAAAATTAGAAAGAAATTAACTGGTGACAAAGATTGCATACTTCTCCCTGCACTGTTATAATTACTATGACCTAGAAAGATGGAAACTTTTGCTGTTTTGTTTGTTCATTTGTTTGGTTTTGGAACTGGGGAATGAACAAAAGTACTTCTGTACGCTAGGCAAGCACTCCACCCCTGAGCCACATCACCATTCATTCATTCATTCATTCACTCACTCATTTATTTGTTTATTTATTTATTCTGGTACTGGGGTTTGATCTCAGGTCTCATACTGGGCTGGCACTCTACCACTTTAACCATGTTCTAAAGTCTTTCATAGCACCAGTAATTTTTCAGATTGTTCTCTTTTTGTTATTGTTGTTGCTCTTTTTCCTCAAACTGTGGCCTTCCAGAGAATTAGCTTGAGGGCGGGCCTCAAATTAATTATTTTTCTGCCTCTCAAGTAGCTGGGATTGTAAGTATAAACCATAGTGTTGAGTCTTTAATTCTCATTTTGAGACAGGGTCTCATTGATTCTCAGCCTCTTGACTAAGATCAAGTGGACACAGGGTTTCACTAAGTTGCCCTGACTGACCTTTAACTACCAAACTTCCTGCCTCAGCCTCACAAGTATCTGGGATTACAGCCATGCACCACCACACCTAGCAGATGTAAATTCTTGATCATTTTTTTCCTAAATGTTATCTATTTAGCAAATGAATAACTACTATATAGCAAGCACTTGCTAGACATTATAAACAAATGTCTCCAGTCTCCTAGAATGCACATTCCAATTATTAACAAAGAAGGTGGATGGCTCGGGTATAGCTCAGTAGTAGAGCATTTACCTAGTGTGTATACTCCTAAACTGATATGTTCAATTGTAACTCTGTACAACTACTTAAAGAAATTAAGATACAACTTAAAACAACAATAATAATAATGACGATGTGATTCTGGTAGCCAAGGCCTAGTGAAGATCAGACACTAAAGAAAAGAACAGAGCTAGAAGCTAGTGAAGCCACAAGGGCTGAAAATAATTCTTCATCTTACCTAACCTTGGCCTTTGCTGTATTTAGGTTGACTACTGGCAAAAACCAAACCTTGCCTTAGTTCATAGGCTAGGTTTGGTCTTTTAGCTTCAATTCTATGGATGATGAAATGATCAGGGCAAAGAATCTTATACAATCACAAGAGCTAAAAATGAGTTTCAAGAGCCTCGATTTAATGTCTTATATCAAGCAAAGCTAAAAGTTCATTTTTTTTTCTGGGTCACATCCATGCAATTTCTTTTTTGTATGGTTGCTGCAATATTTCTAGAGAAAGGAAGAGGTTACCCATTTCCATAAAAAAGGAATAGCTTCAGGAAATGCTGATACACAAGAGTCTTGTTATCCTTGCCTGCCAGATTTTACCTGCTAAGTCTAAGGTTTAGCCACCTCAGTAACTCCCAACAGACTATTCTATGTTAGGAGTTTGGGACATGGAATATTTGCATCCATCTAAATCCTACGTGTAAAGAGCACATTTGCAAGACAAGAGAAGAAAAAAATCTAAGTTTGAAAAGGCAAAAATTTCCAAGAGCTAATGCAATATGTCTATAACATGGCCTAGACTCACCCATCTAGACTCCTTTCCATTCTGGTAATTCTTCATTTCCCCTACTTATCTTTTTAGCCCCCATCTCTACAAATGTTTCCTTCTCACTCTGAAAGCCCTGGAACTTGGTTTTCCCCTCCTTTCAGATCCATTCTAGAATGCCTGAAAATCCTCATACCAAAAAACTCACTTTTCATTTTGCAAAAAACCTAGAGTAAATACTAAATGCTGAAAAAAACCTTAAACCACCTCACTAGGGCAAGTAAGGAGAGATTATAGCAAGTAAGGAGAGATTAATGTACCTGCTTACAAGTAAGAAGCCCTGAGTATAAACTTCAGTATCACCACATAAGGAAAAGAATCAATTCTATTTTAACAATTTTTTTCTTTTTTTTAATCTTTAAGTAGTTGTACAACTCAATATATCAGTTTATGAGTACAATGCATCTTGATCAATGTCACCCTTTGCATCACACACACACACACTATACATACATGTGCATGTGCATACACACACATACACACACACACAGAAACACATCTTTCTCCACCCCACTCACCCCCTTAAGTTACCTGGTTCCATTTTCACATATGTACAAACAATTTTGTTTCTACTATGGAACTGGCTACTCCCCCTTCCCTTTGCTAGTACTAGAGTTTTAACTGAGGCCATGTGTTCGGTACAAAGGTACTCAACCCTTTGAGCCATACCACATCCCTAGCTTTTTTTACTTTAGTTATTTTTAGATAGGATCATATATTTTTGTGCAGGGGCCAGCCTCAGACCTCAATACTTCTACCTATGGGCTCCCACATGTCTAAGAACCCAGAACATAACCCCACTGGCAGTTCATTGATTATGACAGGGACCCAATTAATTTTTTCATGAACTGTCCTCAAACCTAGCTTGGATGAGAGAGGTAAGCCACTAGGATGAGCCACTATACCATACCATAACAGAACTGACTTTTTTTTTTTTTTTTTTTTTTTGCCAGTCCTGGGGCTTGAAATCAGGGCCTTGGGGTTGTCCCTGGCTTCCTTTTTTTGCTCAAGGCTATCACTCTACCACTTGAGCCAGAGTGCCACTTCCAGCTTTTTCTGTTTATGCAATACTGAGGAATCAAACCCAAGGCTTCATGCATGCTAAGCAAGCACTGTACTGCTGAGGCACTTTCTCAGCCCTGACGTTTTTTATATCCAGTAATCTGAAGTTTGTTCACAGGCCATAATTTAAGAACCAAACATCATTTACTAGACTGTAAATTCCTAAAACAGAGTTTTATGAGCCTTATAAATAAGCTTTTAAAAGAAAACATGCTCAGTCAGGTGTCAGTGGCTCACGCATGTAATCCTAGCTACTCAGGAGGCTGAGATCTGAAGATCAAGGTTCAAAGCCAGCCCAGGCAGGAAAGTCCGTGAGAATCTTACCTCCAATTAACCACCAGAAAACCGGAAGTAGTGCTGTGGCTCAAGTGGTAGAGTGCTAGACTGGAGCTGAAGAGCTCAGGAACAGCACCCAGGCCCTGACTGAGTTCAAGATCCACAACCGACAAAAAAAAAAAAAAAGAAAAAGAAAACATACCCAATTGCTAAGCAATCCTAGCTACTCAGGAGACTGACATTCTGAGTATGGCTGTTTGAGGCTAGTCTAGGCAAATAAAAAAACCATGAGACTCCATCTCCAAAATCACTAGCAAAACACAAGGCTGGAGAGGCATAGCTCAATTAGTAAAAGAGCGGAGCAAGTAAGCTAAGTGAGCATAAAGTCCTGAATTTAAACCCCAGTACTACCATTAAAAATAATAATAAACAGCTGGGAAAAATGTTATTTATATGCAATATCTAGAGCATTCAAATTCATATAGTCAGAAAGCAGACTGGTGGTTGTCGAGGACTGGGGGGACAAAGAGGGTATTGAGTGTTACTATTTAATGGGTACATAATTTTAATTTTGTAGGAAGAGAAAGAGTTCTGGAGAGGGACAGCAGTGATGGTTACAAAACGACATGAATGTTTTTTTGTTGTTGGTTTTACTTGCCAGTCCTGGGGCTTGAACTCAGGACTTGAGCACAGTCCCTGAGCTTCCTTTTGCTCAAGGCTAGGATCCTACCACTTGAGCTACAGCACCACTTCCGGCTTTTTCTTTGCTTATATGGTACTGAGCAATCAAATCCAGGACTTCATGCATACTAGGCAAGCACTATACCACTAGGCCATATTTCCACCCTCTGTGAATGTTCTTAATTCTACTGAATTATACACTTAAAAATTACAATGGGGTCTGGGAATATGGCCTAGTAGTAGAGTGGTTGCCTTGCATACATGAAGCCCTGGGTTCAATTCCTCAGCACCACATATATAGAAAAGGCCAGAAGTGGTGCTAGCCTTGAGCAAAAAGAAGCCAGGGACAGTGCTCAGGCCCTGAGTCCAAGCCCCAGGACTGGCAAAAAAAAAAAAAAAAGATCAATTTACTGTGTGTACACAAAATTTAAGGTGTTGGGAAGAGGCATGGCTCAGGAGCATAATCCTTATCTAGCAAGTGAAAAGCCTTGAGTTCAAACCTCAGTACCACCAAAAGAAAAAAAAAAGATTAAAAAATAAAGTTTCTCAGGGCTGGGAATATGGCCTAATGGCAAGAGTGCTTGCCTCCTATACATAAAGCCCTGGGTTCGATTCCCCAGCACCATATATATAGAAAACAGCCAGAAGTGGCGCTGTGGCTCAAATGGTAGAGTGCCAGCCTTGAGCAAAAGAAGCTCAGGGACAGTGCCTAGGCCCTAAGTTCAAGTCCCAGGACTGGCAAAAAAGAAAGAAATGTACCCATTACCTGACATATAACTCTAATTTCTCTGAATACTACCTTTATATAAACAATAAAAGTAATTTTAAAAGGTCACAGCAAAATCATAAACAGAGGAAGAATGAGAAATCAGACAGGAAAAAAACGAAAACTCATCTAAGACAAAACTGGGCACCATGGTGATACACATCTGTAACTCCAGCAACTCAGCAGACTATAGCAGGAAGATCACTTAAGGCCAGCCTAAGACCTTGTCAGGGTGGATGTGGGTGTCTAACACATAATTCTCTCCTACTTCCATCATGAATTTCTAGGATGAGTACTAACACTTCTATTTTAAGTGTTAAGTCCTCTGAATCTCACCTCTTCCTACTGTACTCTGCCTAACAGTCCTCTAATTCTCACCACAAGATGATGCTTTCAATTCTTATTCTCAAAAGGGAATTCCCTGAAGTATGCTGATCCCCCCCACACACACTTCCCACACATCAGATTCTGCATCTACTTACCAAGATTTGCTAACACAAGTTGGTAGTTTTTGTAGAGATCAATTTTTTTCCTGTTCATTTTGCATGTGTGTGTCAGAACTAGGCTTTAACTCAGGCCCTAGATGCTGGGGCTCTACTACTTGAACCACAGCTCCACCTTTAGCTTTTTGGTGCTAAACTAAAGAATCTCAAGTACTTTCCTTCCCAAGCTGCTTTTACATCATTATCCTCAGAGCTCAGTCTCCTAAATTGCTTGGATTACAGGTGTGAGCCACCAATGCCTGACTCTGTTATATTTTCGAACCCTCCCCTCCAACTTCAGACTTTCCCAATACCATCTAATTCCTACCTAGCAGTAGGAAGTCAGTTTTTCAGAAACCAGAATCATCACTCTACATAGCAGGTTCCAATGGTTCATCTGCCAACACCTCAAAATATTAACAGTGCAGCCAGGCACCAGTGGCTCAAGCCTGTAATCCTAGCTACTCAGGAAGCTGAGATCTGAGGATCACAGTTTGAAGCCAGCCTAGGCAGGAAAATCCATGAGACTCTTATCTCCAATTAGCCAACAGAAAACTGGAAGTGGTCCAGTAGCTCAAAATGGTAGAGTGCTAGCCTTGAGTGAAAACACTCAGGGACAGTGCACAGGCCCTAAATTTAAGCCCTATGACCAGGGAGAAAAAAAAAAGGGAGGGAGGAAGGGAGAGAGGAAGGGAGAGAGGGAGGGAGGGAAAGGGAGGGAGAGAGAAAGGAAGGAAGGAAGGAAGGAAGGAAGGAAGGAAGGAAGGAAGGAAGGAAGGAAGGAAGGAAGGAAGGAAGGAAACAGAACAGAACAGTGCATTGGTGGTACATGCCTATAACCTTAGGTACTCAAGAGGAACATGGTCTAGGACTGACCCTGGCAAAAATCAAAGACTCTATATAAGTAAAGATAATGAAAACAAAGAAGTACAATATATGTGGGATAGCACAACCTAGTGAGCACAAGGCCAAGTCCAAAACCCCAGTACTGTTCCCCAAAAATGTTCCTCTTTGATTTTAGTGACTTGTCATACCTCCTACTTCCTGTATTCCCAAAGTAGCATGCCTTACCTTTAGTGTCCTGCATGACAATTGAGCTATACTTTAAGAAGGTTATCAGTAGATTACTGGTCTGTACATCTGCATCCAGTGGGAGTTCCACAGAACTTATAACTAGAATAGAACAGATAAAATGCACTTAGACCATAACATATTCCATCTAACACTTCTACCCACAGCCGATTTGCCAGCAGGCAAGAATATGACTAAACATGTTTTTGTCACAACAGAGGGAGACCAAGTACTTATCTTAAAACTTCTGAGGCTCTAGAGCACTTCCTATTCCCTGAAATTAAGCCTGCCATCCTCACACAACTATGGTCAGCCTCCAGAAAGTGCTTTTCTCCCAACATCCTAGGAAGAGTATACTGATTCCACTTCCAGCTCCAAGTAATCCAAGAGAGTTCAGGGCCCTCTTAAAAGCACTGTGATTTTTTTTATGCAAAGATCTGTATTGCATATAAATGAACCTTGCTTTGATGAGTCTCTTGCTTAAAATAAATGAAGAATCCTTCCTAATAAGGAGAACTCTTGTTCAATTTTTGAAAGTCTTTACACTGAAAGAACCTAAGATGGGGGGGGGGGGGTTTGAGGCAAAACTACATTCAAACTCTGCCCCTTAATCCTTCCTTCCTCCTCGGTAGAGAATCTGAAAAGGAGTATCAGATATTATCGGTATGAACATACTGGGAAGTGAGTTTTATATATTCAACTGTTGTTTTCAAAATAAATCCTGCCCCTTATTCTCTGAATCATAGCCTCAATGAACTATGAAGGACCAGAATAGTATTAGCTCTCACAGAATACGCCCTTAATATAGACCTCCTGAGATTCCAAGCTTTTAAATTGGAATCAGTCATCTTGTCAAATGCTTTTGCACTGTCTAAGGCATAATATACACAAAAAGAGTCTTGATGGCCAAGATGAACTGGAGAATCTATAGCTTTCTACTACAGTTTCAGCCATGAACACTCAGTTGAGTTTGGAGTATTACTCATATATGTATTCATAACCAAAATGAGTCCCTCTGGAGTTATTATAGTTTAAGCAGAGGATGTTTATTAACAATGGGAAACACTTGCAGATTATGATTCCATAATACACAGCAAGCACAGCAAAAAGCCTTATGAGAAGAAATTTGCATGCCTAATCCTTGGCTGTTTTCCCACAGTTCAGCCCCCAAGAACTAATAAAAGACAAATATATTTTTATGCTGAAATATTAAAAGGTATTAATTCATATTATGGGTCAATGATCTAGGACTATCATTTCAAACCACAGCCTATTTTGAAGATTAGAGCCCATAATCATATTCCTTTGTCCAATATAAAAAGGATTCTCACTGGTAAGTGGGACTTTTTTTCTACTCACACACTCAGCAATGACTGGAAACTATCTTATATAATATGTAGAAATATAGAAGTACATGTATTTTTAGTTTACCAGAAAGTCCTCTCATGCCAAGGCGGAGTTGTCAAATGTCAAGTCTCAACTGAGAACAAATGTTACAGCTAACGCTGGCTTTTAAAAATAATGGCTCCAGTGACACACCTTTAAATATAACTAGGCTACTGAGCTGCACTATAATTAAAAACCAAAAATTCAGAATAAGGTTATAATACTTAGTACCCCTACAGGAAGGAAATGAGTTTGGAGAGAAGAAAAACAACAAACAAGACAGAGACAGAATAAAAATCCCTCACAATTAAAATCTACTTCCTAATGAAGCATCATTTCTTGATCTGTGGCTTTATTATTCTTCCCAGCAGCTTTTTGTCAAGAGAGGTTGTCATTTGAAAGTGGGCTGACTTGATCTTCCCACTTGAAAAAAATAAAAGCTCACTGGTTGTAAGTAAGCACAAATCCTGCCATTGCATAATCAACTGTGTGGGTGGAAGTGTTCACAATGAACAGTTTGAAAAGCAGGTCTCTGAAATATCCAAACCCCAAGATCACATGGAATTGGTGTGTGTGTGTGTGTGTGTGTGTGTGTGTGTTGTTAGTCATGGTAACCAGGCAGGATTCATCCTTAAAAAGAAAATCCAAGATTTCCTGGCTTTTTCAGTAACCTGAACACACATACAAGTAGGCAATCCTTACTACACTACTTCTCATTAAGATATTTTAGAATTTGGCTTTCAATGCTAAACAGATCCAATATGCCACTGCAGACCTAAATATCAGTGGTACTTCCTTTCTATACTTCTATACTACTTATACAGCAGAAAATGCTACTGCCACAAGTATTGTAAGAAAACTTAAAAGAAGCTGGGCACCAGTGGCTCATGCCTATAATCTGAGCTACTCAGGAGGCTGAGATTGAAGAAGATAGCCTGAGAAGGAAAGAAAGAAGGAAAGGAGGGAGAAATCAAAGTTGGAGTTCCTAGCCAAGCACTGCAGCTTACAGAGTGCTAGTCTTGAGCAAAAGAAGCTCAAGGGCAGTGCCCAGCCCTGAGTTCAAGGTCCTTTACACACACACACACACACACACACACACACACACACACACACACACGTTGGATTTCCTGATCCCAGTTACTAGGGAGGACTGAAGTTCAAGAGCAACCTGGGCAAAAAATTAGCAAGACTCCATCTCAATAAGCTAGGCGGGGTAGCAAACATGATACCCTATAAATAAAGCAAAAAAGGGCTGAAGGTTTGGCTCAAGTCACAGAGCACCAGTCTAGCAAGCATGAGGCTCTGAGTTTAAACACAAGTAGTGTTAAAATGTAGTTAGATTTCCTGTACTTTTTTTTTTTGGTGCTGGTACTTGGGCTTGTTCCTTAGCATTTTTACTCAGGCTGATGTTCTACCACTTGAGCCTTATCTCCACTTCCAGCTTTTTGCTGGTTGATTGAAGATAAGATTCTCAGACTTTTCTGCTTGGGCTGGCTTTCAATCATGATCCTCGTATCTCAGCCTCCTCAGTAGCTAGGATTACAGGCATATGCCACCAACACCCAACTTCCTGTACTTCTTTACACAAAATGAGTTCAACATTTGAGGTATAACATCAATTAATTTTTAGATTATTTTTACTTCAGGTATTCTACCAAAAATAATCAGTTTACCAACACAAACATTTTTGAGAGGTCTAAATTTTGTTTTTCTTATTTTTAACAGATACATAAAACATAAATATCATACATACATATAGGTACCATATGATATATTGATGTATGTGCATATTGTGTAAAGTTATGGGCTGGCGTGTGGCTTAGTATAGACCAGTTGCCCAGCAAGCACAAAGCCCTGAATTCAAACACTAGCACCACCAAAAAAATTTAAAAATCACCAGGTACTGGTGGCTCACACTTGTAATCCTAGCTACTCAGGAGGGTGAGATCTGAAAATCTTGGTCCAAAGCCAGTCTGGGCAAGAAAGTGCAAGAGACTCTTATCTCCAATTAACTACCAGAAAACTAGAAGTGGTACTGTAGCTCAAAGTGGTAGAACACTAGCTTTGAGCAAAAAAAGAACTCAGGGACAATACCCAGGCCTCTGAGTTCAAGTGCCAAGACAGACAAAAATAAATAGATAGATACTCACAAAAGTCAAGACATACAAGTCACAAAGGGTTCCAGTGTGAAGTTTTTTTTTTTTTTTTGGCCAGTCCTGGGGCTTGGACTCAGGGCCTGAGCACTGTCCCTGGCTTCTTCCCGCTCAAGGCTAGCACTCTGCCACTTGAGCCACAGCGCCGCTTCTGGCCGTTTTCTGTATATGTGGTGCTGGGGAATCGAACCTAGGGCCTCGTGTATCCGAGGCAGGCACTCTTGCCACTAGGCTATATCCCCAGCCCCAGTGTGAAGT
Organism: Perognathus longimembris pacificus; assembly: GCF_023159225.1. Taxonomy (NCBI): domain Eukaryota; kingdom Metazoa; phylum Chordata; class Mammalia; order Rodentia; family Heteromyidae; genus Perognathus; species Perognathus longimembris. The sequence goes on along the minus strand of NC_063162.1, from coordinate 21,506,279 downwards.
TTTAACTAGGTTATACTTATCTGTAGCTTAAACATAACTTTTTTGTTGCCATTTTCTAGTCATAAGATTATAAATAAAGAATCTGCTGTTTTTCTGTTTGTTTTTGTGCCAGTCCTGGGGCTTAAACTAAGGGCCTGGATACTGTCCCAGAGCTTTTGAACTCAAGGCTAGTGCTCTACCACTTTAAGCCACAGCACTATTTTTGGCTTTTTGGTGATTAATCGGATATAAGATTCTCACAGGCTTTCCTGTCCAGGCTGGTTTTGAATCAGATCTCAGCCTCCAGAGTAGCTCGGATTAGGGCTGGGGATATGGCCTAGTGGCGAAAGAGCTTGCCTCGTATACATGAGGCCCTGGGTTCGATTCCCCAGCACCACATATACAGAAAACGGCCAGAAGTGGCGCTGTGGCTCAAGTGGCAGAGTGCTAGCCTTGAGCAAAAAGGAAGCCAGGGACAGTGCTCAGGCCCTGAGTCCAAAGCCCAGGACTGGCCAAAAAAAAAAAAAAAAAAAAAAAAAAACACAAAAACAGAGTAGCTCGGATTATAGGTATGAGCCACCAACACCATACTATTTTGCTGTTCTTAGAGGAAGAAGTCAAATACTCATCAAATTTCCAATTATAAGACACATATACTTTGTCATTTCTACCTGGGAGTTGCTAGCAGACAAAACAGTACGTGAATTTCAGGTTCACTTTTTCTTTTTTTTAATTTACTTTATTGTTATTTTAGAGGTGATATACAGCGGGGTTACATTTACATATGTCAGATAATAAGTACACTTCCTTTGGTATAGTATCATCTGTTCCCTCATTTTCTCTCATTCCCTCCCTCCCATCTCCACCCACGAGTTGCATAGTTCAGTCATCAATGTCCAGTGCGCTCCATTATTGCATTTTTTCTCAAGTTCACTTCTTCATACAACAAATTACCATGCTAAGCACTATGCTGGGCATACAGGAGCAATCAAAATACACACAGTGCCTGTCCTGACTACAGATCTTCTTAGTCTCTAACCTTTAGTCATTGAACTGCTTCATTTCCTTGGCCTCAATCTCCTTGTCTGGAAAATGATTACATGAGACAATATTACTACTTTCCATTTACTTTTAGCACTTTAGAGTCACAAGATACAATTTTTTTAAAAATAAAATATCTCAGGGCTGGGGATATAGCCTAGTGGCAAGAGTGCCTGCCTCGGATACACGAGGCTCTAGGTTCGATTCCCCAGCACCACATATACAGAAAACGGCCAGAAGTGGCGCTGTGGCTCAAGTGGCAGAGTGCTAGCCTTGAGCAAAAAGAAGCCAGGGACAGTGCTCAGGCCCAGAGTCCAAGGCCCAGGACTGGCCAAAAAAAAAAATAAAAAAAAAATAAAAAATAAAATAAAATATCTCAGCTAAGCTCAACAAGTTCTCTGGAAGCAGGTAGGTTAGGCATTACCAAACTTTGAGGTCCCTTTCAGATTAGCACTCCATGATTCTAAGACCATTATCTGAGGGGCAAAGGCTGTAGTTATGTTGCTTTTACATAAAGAAAAACATCTATCTTTTCCAAAGTTTTCTTTGTAGTATTGTCCTAGTACTACATATGCACAAGTTTTTCTCCTCGTTTTCTCTGTTTCTTTTTGTGACAGAGACTCTTAACATTGCAGAGGCTTGTCTCAAATTCTCCTGAGTGCTGAGAATACATTTGCTACCATACTTAGATTTAACAACTATATTTCTTTCTCCTTATCCCTCTCCTTCTCACTGTCTCTCTTTGTCTCTCTGCAAGAGAGAGAGTTGTAGAGATTGAGCCTAAGGTCTCATTCATGTTAGACAGGCAAATATTTACCACTTAGCCATATTTCCTAACCTTTTTTATATTCTGAAACAGTTTTGCTAACTCTTTCCCCTAGCTAGCCTCAAATTCATGATATAGCCCAGACAACGCTTGAGTAGCCTTACCCACTTTAGACAATTTTTTATTGTTTTTCCAGTCCTGGGGCTTGAACTCAGGGCCTGGGTGCTGTTCCCAAATTTTTGCTCAAGTCTAGCACTCTACTAGTTGAGCCACTATTCTGTTTCCAGACCTTTTGGTAGTTTATGGAGATTTAATTCTCATGGACTTTTCTGCTTGGGCTGGCTTTGAACTGTGATCCTCAGACTTCAGCTTTCTAAGTAGCTAGGATTACAGGCATGAGCCAACCATACCCAGCTTTGGACAAATTGCTTAATTGTATTAATTAATATATTGTTTAAGTCAGCTATGCTTATCCTTATGCTAATCTAAGATCCATATTAATAAAAAACACAAAAGAAGTGACATGCTCACCATCAGAGGAAGGTGGTGTGGTCCCAAGTGGTGTGACTGGGGTTGTTGGAGTGGGACTGACAGGGGTTGTCACCAACCCTATTTCTGGATGACTCTGAAAGAGGACAACGATGGGTAAGAAAACAGAAAACCCAATTCTCCTTAAGCATCCTTTTCTGAATAGCCTAACTGAAAGCCCTGGCCTCATAATTAGACCAAAAGCTACTAAGGAAGGACTCAGACATGTAGTTACCATGCTACTGCTTCATGTTAGGCTCAAATGAGAAACTCTGTAGATTAGTTTTCATGAGGCAGCTAGGTTCTCATTATATAACTTTTTCTGCAAAATCATACAAATTAAAAAATTAGAAGAAGCTGGGCAACAGCGGCTCACGCCTGTATCCTAGCTACTCAGGAGGCTGAAATCTGAGGACTGTGGTTCAAAGCCAGCCTGAGCAGGAAAGTCTGTGAGACTCTTATCTCCTCTTAACTACCAGAAAACTGGAAGTGGAGCTGTGGCTCAAGTAGTAGAGCACTAGCTTTGAGCAAAATAAATTCAGGGAGCCAGGTACTGGTGGCTCACACCTGTAATCCTAACTACTTGGGAGGCTGAGATCTGAGGACTCAAAGCCAGGCTCAAAGCCAGCCTGGGCAGGAAAGTCTGTGAGACTCCTAACTCCAATTAACCACCAGAAAACCAGAAGTGGTACTGTGGCTCAAAGTGGTAGAGTGCTAGCCTTGAGCACAAAAGCTCAGAGACAGCACCCAGGCCTTGAGTTCAAACCCCATGACTGAAAAAAAAGAGAGAAGAAACAGTAACAAATCAAGGACAGCACCTGAGCGGTAAGACTGGCACATATACATACATATACATACAAAAAAACTGATAAGTGTTCCCCAAACTAGATCTAAACTAACATACTGCTTTTAAATCATGACCTTTTTCTTTTCCTTTTTATTTTTTAGGATTTCATCAGTGGATTCTATTTCATTCTGGCCTTTAAAGAAAAAAAGCAAAAGTAAAATTTCCCCTAACAGAAACCTACATACATATTTTAAACAGTCTGGCTTTAAGATAAAAAATACTTTATCAATTTTTAAAGATAGCTTTCATGAACCTGAGTTCTCAGCCTATTTTAGTCCCCTTCTGTGCCAACTACTAAGGATACCCCCTTAGGCATGTGACCTAGCACTCTGTTTTTTACATCTTTCTGCTTTCAATGCTTATACACCAATCTGCCTGTTAATAGCTACTCCTGTAGACTAGATAGGATATTTTTTTACATTTGCTCTCTAGATATTGATAAGAAAACATGAATGGCTTAACCTATTTTATCTCTACTTGTAAGTCCATAGGGGCTTAGAAAGAAATAAAGGAAATTTAAAAAAAAGAGAGAGGGCTGAGAATATGGCCTAATGGTAGCATGTTTGCCTCGTATACATGAAACCCTGGGTTTGATTCCTCAGCACCACATATATACAAAAAGCCAGGAGTGGCACTATGGCTCAAGTGGTAGAGAGCTAGCCTTGAGCAAAATGAAGCCAGGGACAGTGCCCAGGCCCTGAGTTCAAGCCCCAGGACTGGCAAAAAAGGAAGGGAGGGAGGGAGGGAAGAACTTAAGAGCTAGAGATATAGTTCAAGCAGGTATAAGGCCCTGATTTCAAATTCCAGCACATAAAAATAGGAGAAAAACAACTTTCATATAGTAAATAATATCAGGAGTAAAAAAAAAGAAGTAGTCTCAACTTTTTGGGGCTAACCAATCAGTAAACTGGCCAAAACCATTAACTATCCATGTCATTAGAACTACTTTAGAACCAGAGGCACACATATATTTGAGGACAGCACAAAGCAGAGACAACAATGCAATATCCATTACTACCACTTACCAATGCAAAGCAGAGTTTAAACAAGTAGAACCAGATAGGCTTCTTAATGTAATGAGTCTGTATGAAATTCAAGGAGAGGGCTAGAACATAAGTCAGCAGTAGACTGCTTGCTTGACTACTATGTTTAAGGCCCTAGGTTAAATCCCTAACACTTTCACCTCTCAAAATAATTTTAAGAGAAAAAAAGGAGATTGTTAACATAACCAACCTGAGCTAATACTGTGATGAAGTTGCGATTTAAATGAACAGCTTCATAAAGTGCCAGAAGAATGGCCTCATTGGTTCTAAAGAAAAAGAGAAGAAATTGGATTGGCTCTTAGAGAAAAAGATTGAAAACATTATAACCATAAAAATTAGATTTCACCAGTCACCAGTGTCTGACACTTAGAATCCTACCTACTTGGAGGCTGAGATCTGAGACTCACAGACAGAAGCCAGCCCAGGCAGGAAAGTCCATGAGACTCTTATCTCCAATAAACTACTCAGAAAGGGCTGAGAATGTGGCTTAGTGGTAGAGTGCTTGCTTAGCATACATGAAGTCCTGGGTTCAATTCCTCAGTACCACATAAACAGAAAAGGCTGGAATGGCATTGTAGCTCAAATGGCAGAGTGCTAGCCTTGAGCAAAAGAAGCTCAGGGACAGTCCCCCATACCCAGAGTTCAAGCCCCAGAACCTACAAAAACAAAACAACAACAAACCCTTATATTTCACCACAGCTCTTCCTCATCATCTCCCTTTGAACTTTTGTTTTTGTTTTCTTCCCAAAAGTTTATTTATAAAATACTGAAAGTATGACAGTACATGAGATTTGTATTATACATTTCAAATCATCTTCTCTCTGATCTTTCATTTTAAGAAAGAAATTTGCTAATAAGTATAAGATATATATATATATAATCTTACAGATAGATACTTGCCATAATAATGTACACTCTCCCCATAATTTTTGTTATATCTTCTACTTTTGAGTTCTCTTTGTTTCTCCTTTCAGAATACCCAAAAGAATATAGGTAAGGAATCTAATTCCTTAGGACCAGTTCTTAACCTTCTTCAATTATTGTCTCTCTTCTCACTTTTTCATCTCCATGTGGTCAAAACTTTAACTAGAGGGCTAGTAAGATGGGCTAGGGGCAAAAGTACTTGCCTCACATGAAGCCCTGGGTTCAATTCCTTAGCACCACATATATAGAAAACGGCCAGAAGTGGCGCTGTGGCTCAAGTGGCAGAGTGCTAGCCTTGAGCAAAAAGAAGCCAGTGACAGTGCTCAGGCCCTGTGTTCAAGCCCCAGGACTGGCCAAAAATAAATAAATAAATAAATAAAATTTTAACTAAGCTGTCTTTCATATCATTTGAAATAGCTGGGAATAGTTTTTAGCTTCTAAGGACCATCTATACCTGAGACTAAATTACATTTCTAAGGGTCCAGTATTATTTAAAACCAAAGAGAAAATTTTAAAAATCACCAAAAAAAAGTTTTAGTTTGTAGAAGATTAGCAAGAGGTAACATTTTCCACTCTTATAGCCAATAGAAGAGCCCATACTAATGTCCAAGGTATGTCCAAGAATGCCAGGTACTTACTGTACTGAGATTTTCTCATGGGCATCTGCTATGAACATACTGCCCACCTGTGGAAGAAAAGGGGAATTGCAGACTTTATGTAGGAGGATGTGAAAGCCTAATCAGTGAAAGACCAAACTGCTTCTAGTAGGAAGGAACTAGAAACTCTGGACCATTAGCCACACACCTCAAAACCAGACCACTTTGAAGATCTTAAAAAGCTTGCAAGTAATAAATGACATAATGAGAGTCCTAAAAAATCATCTTGTCTTAAAACAAAAAAAAAATCTTGTACTTTTTCTCCAGCCCTCCTTTCAACATATAAGTTGTCACTATGATAGCAAGTAGATGTTAACCTAGATAAGTAGATGACTCTGCATTCTTCCTGAGAGCTGCAATCAGAAACTAACTCATAAAGAATGTCATAGAGCAGGCTGACATCAACCAACTAGACCTATCTCCAGGAGTATTTGAATTTCAGACCAGAACTTTATGAAAGACCATTATCTACCTTTCAGCTAGGACAGGCAAATAAATAACTGCCATAAGCTATCTTTAATATGCATGATTTCACAGGTCCTGAAAAAGATGCCCACCACTCAAAACACTTTTTTCCCGTTTACCAATGCCCAAAACTACACAGCTGGAGCTTCATTTGTTCAATATAAAACTTTTCCTCCTTGGCTAAAAGTTGAAGGTCTCTAGCAACAACATAATTGATCTAATCCATATGCTTAAACAACAATGCAAAACTCACACTTCTCGACCTCTGAGAGACTTCACTCATTTATGGCTCAGAGTTGAAAATATTGTTATGACTCTTCTTTTTGTTTATTTGTTTTGGGTTTTGTTGGTCATAGAACTTGAACTCAGAGCCTTGGCCCTGTTCTTGAGTTTTTGTGCTCAAAGACAGCACTCTACTACTTTGAGCCATAGCTCCACTTTTGGTTTTCTGGTGGTTGACTGGAGATAAGAATCTCATGAACTTTCCTGCCCAGGTTGCCTTTGAACCACAAGCCTTAGATCTCAGTCTCCTGAGTAGGCATGAACCACCAGCACCCGACTATATAGTTCTTTTCTAGGACTAACCTCTGAGAAGAAAGAAAGGAAAAATGCAAAAGCTCTGAGTTGCAGGGGTGGGGAGAAAGGGGGAATTACTTTGTAAGACAGGGGCAGCTATTTCTTGCAATAACCTCAGGAACTATCTTGCTCTCAGGCTGATTACTTGGAGAGTAATACCCAAAAATGATAAAGTTTCTGAGTCTACCTGGATCCTAAAACTATGCTAGATTTATCTCCTAAAGATTAGTCTCTGGCTGGGAATGTGACTTAGTGATAGAATGCTTGCCTAGCATGCATGAAGCCCAGGGTTCAATTCCTCAGTACCACATAAAAAGAAAAAGCCAGGGGCTGGGAATATGGCCTAGTGGCAAGAGTGCTTGCCTCGTATACATGAAGCTCTGGGTTTGATTCCCCAGCACCACATATATAGAAAATGGCCAGAAGAGGCGCTGTGGCTCAAGTGGCAGAGTGCTAGCCTTGAGCAAAAAGAAGCCAGGGACAGTGCTCAGGCTCTGAGTCCAAGGCCCAGGACTGGCAAATAAAAAGAAAAGAAAAGGCCAGAAGAGGCACTATGGCTCAAGTGGTAGAGTGCTGGCCTTGAGCAAAAAGAATAGGAGCTCAGAGACAATGGACAGGTCCTGAGTTCAAGCCCCAGGAGTTGGAAAAAAAAAAAAAGATTATTGTCACAGGCCTGCTGTCACATACTTGCAGTCCCAGCATTCAGGAGGCCTCAGAAACAGAATGATTCTTAGTTTAAGACTAGCCTGTCTTCCAACCCCACCCCACCCCTAAATAAAAAAAATTAGTTCCACATTATCTGGCCCATGGTGTCAAAGTTAAGAAACTTTGTTCTGGAAGCCTACATGTTTGAACAATATATTTCCTAATCTTCATATGTCTCAGCTCAGACCCTAAGCCTTTACATAAATGGATTAAATCTACTGTATAACCATCCAACTCTGAACCAGCTACTAGAGAATCACAGTCACAGAACACTACAAAAGAACACTTGGATGTGAACCCTCTGATTTTGTGTTCCACAAATCAGGGTATGAGGGGCTGGGAATATGGCCTAGAGGCAAGAGTGCTTGCCTTGTATACATGAAGCCCTGGGTTCAATTCCCCAGCACCACATATATAGAAAATGGCCAGAAGTGGCACGGTGGCTCAAGTGGCAGAGTGCTACTAAACTCCTGAGTTCAGATTTGCCTACCCTAAAGAACTCCTATATTTCTCAGCAGGAGAAATAAAAACAAGCAGGACTTACCATATTTGTTAAGGCAGAGAAAAACCCACTCTGGTGTTCTTCTTCTTTGTCTTTATACTGCCTGAACAAAAATTAAACTAAATTCAACTTTAGGATTATTTATCAAGAATGTCTTTTACCCTAACATTCTAGATCATCAAAGAAGGGCACTCAAAATTCTCTCACTCCAGAAAACTAATGCATCATAACAATCCAGCCACTGCTATTCTCTCCTCAAGCAAAGAGATACCTATTTGCATGTGAGACAGTATGCACCAAAATGCCTGGCTACTTAAAGAGAGACTTAGAAAAGAAGCTGCAAAAATGTAAAATTAACATATTGCTGATACAGTTATTTTCCGAACAGATTATTACTTGAAAAGTGTGATGAGGGCTGGGAATGAGGCTTAGCAGTAGAGTGCTTGCCTAGCATGCACAAAACCCTGGGTTCGATTCCTCAGCACTACATAAACAAAAAAAGCCAGAAGTGGCACTGTGGCTCAAGAGATAGAGTGCAAGCCTTGAGCAAAAAGAAGCCAGGGACAGTGCTCAGGCCCTGAGTCTGAGCCCAAAACTGGCAAAAAAAAAAAAAAAAAAAAAGTGTAATGATGAATTTACTTTATGGCTATAACAATGAAAACTTTGTATGTGTCTGAAAGAGAAAGAGGAGAATTGTAAAGTTAAAACATTTGTGGAGATGGGACATATTTGAAGTTCCAGAACCCAACTGTGTATGTGTAAGCAAACTCTACAAAGTAACAAGAAAGGTCTACCCGGCCTTTAGCCGGATTACAGATGTTTCTAGTTTCTATTCATGGAATACCAGATCTTACCAAATTTACAGCAAGAAGAAAATCAAGCACCAATGAACACACACACACACACACACACACACACACGCACGCACGCACACGCACACGCGCACACACACACCACTAAACAAGGACTCTGGAAAGTTGAGTTTGATCACTAATGTGAAGGAAACATTTGTTTTGAAGTATAACTCAATGACAGCGCATGCTTAACATGCATAAGGCCATGAGTTCAACACCTAGAACTCCAAAAAAGAGAGGGGGGGGCAGAGGAGAGGAAGAGGAAGGGGAGGAGAGAAGGGGAGAGGGAATGGCAGGAGAGGGCAGGGACATGAGGAGGAAAAAAGGAAACATTTGTCAAACTAGACCTGGCTCAATATGCTTTCTCCTTTTAATAAAAAAATAGAAGTGCTCCACAAGCTTCTTTATGTAGAAAATGCTTTTTTTTTTTTTTTTACTAATTTTGTACTATTTTTTTTTCTCCTGGAATTAGAAACCCCTGCTAACCCCAATAGGCTGAGCTAAAACAAATACATCTGCATTCAGCTATACATCTGAATATTCTTTTGGAGAAATTTCTCTGACTTCTTCACCCACATACTATAACAAACCAGTTCCCTACCCAACCCAATTCAACAAAAATCAGACTTTTCTTGAACAGTATACTTACCTGTTGTATTCAGACAAAGCCTGAGCAATCACAAGCCCCATTCCCTAGAAGAGAAAAGACAGCACAACTGAAATAAGCAAGCTGCCTTTGGGGACTGGTGGCAATGTTATAACTCAGCCAGAAGAACATTAAACCTCTATGGTTTGTGTCCAAGCAGCTCTGCCTGAAAGATGGCAGGGACACAATTTTAAGAAGCACTGTCAAAGTAGAAAAGCAAACAAAAATTTTCTTTGGGAAGAGTTTTTTTTATCTATCTATTTATTTATTTTCAATCATGGTGCTTGAACTCAAGGCCTGAGCAATGTCCCTGAGCTGTTTTGCTCAAGGCTAATGCTCTTCCACAGCTCCACTTTTGTCTTTCTAGTGGTTAACTGGAAACAAAAGTCTCACAGACTATCTTGCTCCAGCTGGGCTTCAAACTGTGATCCTCAGATCTCAGTCTGCTGAGAACTAAAATTACAGGCAAGAGCCACTAGCACATGCCTTTGGCAACATTTTCTTATTTAATTATCTTATGAATGTTCCCAGATACAATTTAAAATAAGAGTACCAAGAGGTGACACAAGCCCAGATTACTGACAATCTTACTCGGATCATTTTCACTTCCAAAAAGACTAAGCTAGAATATTTAGACAAAAAGCCCTCCAAAACAACCATCATAAAAGTAATAATAAACTGTATGTTGGTGTTTAATGCTTATAATCCTAGTTATTCAAAGAGGCTAAAACCTGAAGATCATGGTTTGAGTCAGTCCAGGTAGAAAAGTGCTGAGTCTATATCCCTAGTTAATGAGCTTTGCTCATGATAGGCACCACTCTAAAGGAAATTAGCAGAACTGAGGTCTCCTGGTCATCTTCTTCACCTTTATATTCAAGGATCAGTTGTGATTTTGAAAACTTTCTAGAGAAAGAGAAAAGTGTGTGTGTGTGTGAGAGAGAGAGAGAGATCTTTCATGCTCTAATTTCACCAACATAGGCTATAAATACCATTGAGCTAATTGTACAAAAAGAAATTTTTCATGAGGGCTGGGGATATGGCCTAGTGGCAAGAGTGCTTGCCTCGTATACATGAAGCCCTGGGTTCAATTCCCCAGCACCACATATACAGAATATGGCCAGAGGTGGCGCTGCGGCTCAAATGGCAGAGTGCTAGCCTTGAGCAAAAAGAAGCCAGGGAGAGTGCTCAGGCACGGAGTCCAAGGCCCAGGACTGGCCAAAAAAAAAAAAAAAAAAAAAGAAATTTTTCATGATAGACAAGTTATGGAAACATCCCAAATGCCCTACAATAGATGAATGAATCAAGAAAATGTGGTACATATATACAATGAAATTTTATTCATCTATTAGAATGAATAATATCATTTTCAGATAAATGAATGGATCTGGAAAAAATTGCATTAAGTGAAGTAAGCCAGGTTCACAAACAAATGGTATATGTTTTCTCTCATATATGGAAGCTACATCTAAAATACAAATATATATGTGTGTGTGTGTGTATATAACATATACAAGGTTTTATGTATATACATACAAACTGACTAAAGAATGGTATACTTAGGGGAGGAGTATAAAGATGTAATTCGTCTGAACAACTAATGAACTGCTTTATAAAATTAATACCAGGGCTAGGAATGTGGCTTAGTGGCAAGAGTACTTGCTTAGTATGCAGGAAGCCCTGGGTTCAATTCCTCAGTGCCACATAAACAGAAAAGGCCAGAAGTGGCACTGTGATTCAAGTGGTAAAGTGCTAACCTTGAGCAAAAGAAGCTCAGGGGTAGTGCCCAGGCCCTGAATTCAAGCCCCAGGACTGGCAAAAAAAAAAAAAAATTAATACCAGCCAACTGCTTGTGGCTCACACCTGTAACCTGGTTATTCAGGAGGCTGAGATCTGAGGATCTGGTTCAAAGCCAGCCCTGGCAAGAAAATCCATTGAGACTCTTGTCTCCAATTAACTACCAGAAAACTGGAAGTGGCACTGTGGCTCAAGTGGCAGAGTGCTAGCCTTGAGCTGAAGAACTCAGGGACAGTGCCCGGGCCCTAAGTTCAAGCCCCTCAACTGACACCCCCCCCCCTAAATAAAAGACAAAGAAAAAACTACTCCAAAAAGGCCAGAAGTAGAGCTGGGGCTCAAGTGGTAAAGTGCTAGCCTTGAGCAAAGAAAGCTCAGAGACAGTGTCCAAGCCTTAATTTCAAGCCCCAGGACCAAAAAAAAAAAAAAAAGCAGAGTGTGTGTCTCAATCCTATAATCCTAGCTGTTCAGGAGGCTAAGAGCAGGAGGAAGACCACTGAAGTCCAGCCCAGTCAGGTACTAGTGGCTCTTATCTGTAATCCTAGCTACCTGGGCAGACTAATTCAAGAGATTCTTTCTTATCTCCAATTAATGAGCAAAAAGCTGGACATGGAAATGTGGCTCAAGTAGTAAAGTGACAGCCTTGAGTGAGAAAGCTAAGTAAGCATGAGGCCCTGAATTCAAGATTCAATGTCTCATACACAGACACACACACACACACACACACACACACACACACACACTCTCTCTCTCTCTCTCTCTCTCTCTCTCTCTCTCTCTCTCTCTCTCTCTCTCTCTCTCTCTCTCTCTCCTGGATAAAAAATTGAGACCTCCGGGTGCTCAACTAGTAGAGTGCTAGCTTTGAGCTGAAGAGCTCAGGGACAGCACCCAGGCCCAGAGTTCAAGCCCCACGACTGAGACCGACAAAAAAATAAATAAAATTGAGACCATGTCTCAATCAATAAACTGTTCATTGTGATATCATCTATCTCTGATTCTTACTATTTGAGAGACATAGGTCATAGGATTTCTGTCCTGGTTAGACCCAGACAAAAAATGCAAAAACCTGTACAAAAAGAATAACTAAAGCAAAGGGGGCTGGGAGCATAACTCATATGTACAATGCTTGCCTACCAATTCCCTCTTTATAGAGGGATGAAACCAATACAATAGCTCTCTGGCTTTCGTTTGGCTGACTGGCTTGCAATATTAGTGGTTAAAATGAAGACCACTGAGCTACATCCCCAGCCATTTTTATTTTACTTTGAGGTAAGTTGCACAGACTGGCCTAAAACTCACAACCTTTTTGCTTCCATCTTCCAAGCAGCTGAAATTATTGGCACCAATAACCCAGCTTCTTTATTCTTAGTGAACACTAAAAATAAGGCCACTGTAAACCAGGCACTGGTGGTTCACATCAGTTATCTTAGCTACTCAGGAAACTGAGATCCAAAAGGATCGCAGTTCAAAACCAGTCAAGGCAGAAAAGTTCATTATACTCCATCTCCAGAATACAACAAAAAACAGAGCTGGGGCATGGATCAATTGGTAGAGTACCAGCCTAGCAAGTGGGAAGTCCTCAAATCAACCCTCAGTATCATCAAAAATAAAAAATAAAAAAGACCAGGCTGGGATGTAGCTCAGTGGCAAAGTGCTTGCCTAGCAAGTGCAACATCCTGGGTTTGATCCCCAGTACCAAAAAAGAAAAAGAGAAAAGAAAAAATGAAAAAGAAAAAAGACCACTACATGCAAGTTAGACAATAAACAAAAATCCATATACTCACATTGAGTGTAGCCTCATCATCCACAATAGACAGCTTCACGATATAAGGATTCACAGACTGTTGAATAATAAAGTCAAGGTGAGTATGACTATGTAAGATAACCCATTACCTGATTAAGAATGTGTTAACACTTTCTATAAGGTCCTCTTCTACAGTTCATGCTCCCAATATCCAGTCTGCTGACTAATCCATTTCCAGTAAATCTCTCCGCATATATGGCCATTTGTCAAGTGAATATGCAAACACACACAAATGTTAGCCCTATTCTACCTGTATTTTTTTCTAGGCTGAATTAGCTCAGATTTACATCCACCCATCTTTCCCTCTTACTGGTTTCTAAAAAATGATGGGCTAAAAATGTGGCTCAAGTGGTACAGTACCTGCCTAGCAAACAAGAGGTCCTGAGTTCAAACTCCAGTACTGACAAATAAATAAATAAATAAATAAATAAATAAATAAATAAATAAATAAATAAATAAATGTGTAACCAAATGAATAAATAAAATAAAAAGAAAGCGAACACCACATAAAACATACTCTGGTCTATTCCACTGAGTCCATAGGGATAGGTATCTTTTGGGAGACATAAAAGCTTCTTTGCCATAAGGCACAAATTTATAAGTTGCCAACTTACATCCTCATCCCAAAAGCTTCCTAACCATTTCACAAACTATATGCAAGGACTGAGTTACCCACCCGTAAAACAAAGCCAACTTGGGGGTAGAAAGTGGCAGCTGGTTAACAGCCAGAGAGGCCATTTATGAAGATCTGATACCCAAATAACACCGCAGGGGGAACTGAAAAAAAAGGATGTAATTACCCAAGCAACAATCTGGTCAGGACACTGGGATTTAATGATTGTCCCATCGTTTTAGCACTGGAAGAGTTCTTCAGTTTTCCTAGACCCAATTTTAGCTGAGCAGCATATGGAAATGTACAACTGGACCATCTCCTGAAGTAGATCAAGAACCAATGACCTGCTCACCTTGAAAACATCCCACCCATAGGATGTAAATAAACAACTCATTCAGCTCAGGAACCAATTCCAGAGTCAGTTTTTACAGCTACCAAGAAAACTCATTACTAAGAAACTTGAAAACCCAACTGAAAGGCTAACCCCCCACACAGACCTCATTTAATCAAGTTTCTGAGGGCATCTTCCACATGTCAACTGGGAACAGAAAAAGAGTATGCTGCTTTCTTAACAACCCAAATGTGTATAAGGTTTTACACGACACAATGCAGTGAAGTAGAAACCACTCTACTTGTTTCTTGATGTAACAGAAGGAAGGCTCTCAATATGTCTAATTACAACCAACAGTCAAATCATGCTGATGCTAGACTTCCAGCAAAACCCAGTGCATGTGGATCTTTGGAAAAGAAAACCAACAGTTGGCTGGCCAAGAGATGATGCCATGACGCCAGTAACATTAGAAATGGTGAACCATTGTTTTTAGGCATAATTTTTGCAAATCCTCATTACTTACTTTCACAAAAGTAAACTACTAAATAATAATAAGGATCATCTGATTAGTAAGCAGCATATACCTTAGTAGAAAAAGATAAGACAGTTTCGAGTAAAGGTTTGAGTGCTAGTTCCAGTTCTTATTAATTGTGACAAGATAGGTTACACACACTAATTAATCTAAGCTTCCATTTCCTCATCTGCAAAATAAGGGTATTTTCTCCCTTGGCCATAAGGCTTAAATTAAATAAAACATGTAAAATCCTCAGTACCATATCTAGTATATTGGTAGCTGTATTTTCTGCTCTTTGACAGTGTTATCATATTCAAAGGAAAGTTCTTCAGGAAAAAGAAAGAAGAGGGAAGGAAAAGGAATAAAGTATAAATAGACATAATGAACAATTTTTTAATGAGGGAAGCATCAGGTTCAGAGAAAAAGTTGAGGTTTAAGTCACTTCATCTCAAGAGATTTGGCTAGCCTATAAGACCAAGATCTTTTTTTTTAATTTTTAAAATTTTACATTATTGTTATAATAGAGGTTATATACAGAGGAGTTGTATTTTCATGAGTCAGGAAATGAGTACATTTCCTTTCACAGTGTCATCTGTTTCCCTTTCTCTCTCAGTCCCTCCTTCCTGTCTCCACCCATGAGTTGTATAGTTCACTTTCATTAGTGTCCAGTGAGCTCTACTACTGCATTTTTTTACCCTTTTTCCCTCGAGTTCTGTGCCCTCGCCCCCACCCTCCTGAAGATATATAAATACATCATATGTAAGGTAAACAAGACAGAATCATCCAAAATCTAAAAACAAAAAGAAAAGTCTTTTGTTTCCATATCTTAGGAGTTCGTTTCAGTGTGTGTGTGTGTGTGTGTGTGTGTGTGTAATTTTATATAAACATGACAAAGTGCTTAAGCATCCTACCTTTTTGATTCTCTCCTAAGAGTATCTTCTTTTGCTCTCACTATATATGAGTATCTAGAATCCTGTGTAATTTGTCATATCCCAGAGCATTTTAGATCTAACTTCTGCATATCAGGGAGGACATGCGCCATCTGTCTCTGCTCTTGGCTACCTCACTCAACATGATTTGTTCAAGTTCCATCCATTTCCCTGCAAATGACATTATTTTACTCTTTCTAATGGCTGTGTGAAATTCCACGTGTATGGGTACCACATCTTTTGGATCCACTCATCTATTATGGGGCATCTGGGCTGTTTCCATATCTTAGCTATTGTGAATAGTACAATGAATATGGATGTATAGGTGTCCTTGTCATATCCTGGTTCATGATGCTCAGGGTAGATGCTTTGAGTGGTAGGGCTCAGTCATAGGGAAGGTCTATGTTTAGTTTTTTTTTTTTTTTTTTTTGGCCAGTCCTGGGGCTTGGACTCAGGGCCTGAGCACTGTCCCTGACTTCTTTTTGCTCAAGGCTAGCACTCTGCCACTTGAGCCACAGCGCCACTTCTGGCCATTTTCTGTATATGTGGTGCTGGGGAATCGAACCCAGGGCCTCATGTATGTGAGGCAGGCACTCTTGCCACTAGGCCATATCCCCAGCCCCTATGTTTAGTTTTTTGAATAACCTCCAGACTGCTTTTCATAGTAGTTGTACTAGTTTACATGCCCACCAGCAGTGCAATAGGAGTCCTTTTTCCCCACATCCCCACCAGCATTTGTTGTTCAAATTCAAAATGTCAGCCAATCTAACTGGGGTAAGATAGTATCTCAGAGTTGTTCTGATTTGCATTTCCTTTATAGCCAGGGATGACGAGCATTTCTTTGCCATTCTTACCTCTTCTTCTGAGAAGTCTCTCCTTAGCATCCTTGCCCATTTAGCAATTGGTTTTGGTTTGTTTTTTTTAAGTTTGGGAGGGGTTAGTTTCTTGAGCTCCTTGTGTTTATTGGATATTAGGCCTTTGTCTGATGTATTGCTAGCATTAAAGATTTTTTCCCAGTTGGCTGACTGTCTTTTTCAGAAACTTTTTTTCTTTTTTCCAGTCCTGGGGCTTGAACTCAGGGCCTGAGCACTGTCCTTGGCTTCATTTTGCTCACGGCTAGCACTCTGCCAACTTGAGCCACAGTGCCCACTTTTGGCTTTTTTTTCTGTGTATGTGTTACTGAGGAATCGAACCTAGGGTTTCACGTATATGAGGCAAGCACTCTTGCCACTAGGCCATACTCCTAGCCCCTCAGAAACTTTTTATTTTGATGTAATTCCACTTGTCAAGTCTGTTGTGCCACTGTGACTATTCAAGAAGTTTCTGCCTGTACTCGTAAGTTCTAATGTTTCTCCTATTCTCTCTTGCAGTAGTTCCAAAGTTTCGGGTCTAACGATGTCTTTGAACTGATATTAGTGCATGATGACAAACAGTGATCCACTTTTAGTTTTCCACATATGAAGGCCAGGATATTAATGCTATAGGTTTTTTTTTGTCTGTAATATGGCTTGAACTTAGGGCCTGGATGTCATCTCTGAGCTTTTCCCACTCAAGTCTAGCTCTCTACCACAGCTCCACTTCTAGTTTACTGATGGTTAATTGCAGATGAGAGTCTCACAGACTTTCCTGGCTGGACTTTGAACCACAATCCTCAGATCTCAGCCCCGTGTGTAGCAAGGAGTATAGATGTGAGCCACCAGCACCAGCACCAGCCACCACCTGGCTCCTATTATTCTTTTTTTTTTTTTTTTTGGCCAGTCCTGGGCCTTGGACTCAGGGCCTGAGCACTGTCCCTGGCTTCTTCCCGCTCAAGGCTAGCACTCTGCCTCTTGAGCCACAGCGCCGCTTCTGGCCGTTTTCTGTATATGTGGTGCTGGGGAATCGAACCTAGGGCCTCGTGTATCCGAGGCAGGCACTCCTATTATTCTTAACACTATAATCTTGTTGAGCTGATCACTTTTTTTTGTTTTCTTCTTTCTTTTTTTTTTTTTTTTTTTTTGGCCAGTCCTGGGCCTTGGACTCAGGGCCTGAGCACTGTCCCTGGCTTCCTTTTTGCTCAAGGATAGCACTCTGTCACTTGAGCCACAGCGCCACTTCTGGCCGTTTTCTGTATATGTGGTGCTGGGGAATCGAATTCAGGGCCTCATGTATAGGAGGCAAGCTCTCTTGCCACTAGGCCATATCCCCAGCCCCTGTTTTCTTCTTTCTTGTACCAGTAGTAGGAATTGAATTCAGGTTCTTTTGCTTATTCCCTCAAGGCTAGAGCTCTATCTCTTGAGTCATAGCTCCACTTTTGGCTTTTTCTAGAGATAAGAATATCATGGGCTGGGAATGTGGCTCAGTGGTTGAGTGCTTGCCTAGCATGCATGAAGCACTGGGTTCAATTCCTCAGCACCACATAAATAGACAAAGCAGGAAGTGGTGCTATGGCTCAAGTGGTAGTGTTAGCCATGAGCAAAAGAAGCTCAGGGAAAAGAAAAAAAAAAAAGAATGTCATGGACTTTCCTGCCCAGGCTGGCTTTAAACTGTGATCCTCAAATCTTAGCCTCCAGCACCTGATTGAGCTGGTCACTTCCTTTAAAAACTAGAGGCTATCTACTTTCATCAACAAAACAGTATTACGAACTCAGTAATAAGTCTTCACATGATCACTGTAATAGGTCCCTGTCTTTTTTTTTTTTAATTCTTAGTGGTACTGGATATTGAATCCACAGCCTAGAATATACTAGGCAAATACCCTACCACTAGGCTATTTTACATTTTTATTTTTATTTCTGCCTTTACTTGTTCTAAATTTTACTTATTCCCACTGTCCTTCTCTGGCCCTCTTATTTGGGGGATGGGAAGGAGTGAGGATGTCTTCTATGCCTTTAGATAAATTATTTAAAGTGAAGAACTGCTGGGTGCTACTGGCTCACACTTATAATCCTAGCTACTCAGGAGGCTGAGATTTTTTTTTTTTTTTTTTGCCAGTCCTGGGCCTTGGACTCAGGGCCTGAGCACTGTCCTGGCTTCTTTTTGCTCAAGGCTAGCACTCTGCCACTTGAGCCACAGCACCATGTCTGGCTGTTTTCTATATATGTGGTGCTGGGGAATTGAACCCAGGGCTTCATGTATACGAGTCAAGCACTCTTGCCACTAGGCCATATTCCCAGCCCAGGAGGCTGAGATTTGAGGATCACAGTTCAAAGCCAGCCTGGACAGAAAAGTCCCCATGAGACTCTTTATCGCTAATTAACCACTCAGAAACTGGAAGTGAAGCTGTGGCTCAGAGTGGTAGAGCACACTAGCTCTGAGCAAAAAGAGCTTAGGGACAGGGCCCAGATCCCAAGTTGAAGCCCCACAACTCAAAAAAAAGGTGAAGAATTATATATTTGTTACATGACTTTTTCTATCACTTCTCTTTCTTATTTGCCTTCTCTATTCTTTCTCGTGTGTGTGTGTGTGTGTGTGTGTGTGTGTGTGTGTGTGTGTGTGTGTGTATCTCAGCTTCCTGAGTAGCTAGGATTACAGACATGAGTCACCAGCGCCCAGCTTGCCTTCCAGGTATCTAACCTTTCTGATGGGATAATACTTCTGCACCCTTCTAGAAAGTATTTAAACTTACTCTAGGATTGATTGTGGTCAGAGATAGAACATTCTTGTCCCCAGAACATCCTTCTCTATTTCTTTACTAAAATTTCCCCAGCTTTTGATTTTCTACATTCATCTGGAATTCTTCAAGCTCCTGTCAAAAATCTTCCTGCTCCATCCTCACCAGACTTCCTTAATAAGTTTCTGGTGAGTGACTTATATAAAAACTGTATGGCCCAGATAAATTATGCCCACCAGTTCGCCCTTGTCCACTGTATTAATTCTCCTAGGGACTTCTGACAAAACAAAGACACATACCTTATTCTAGATATATGATTTTCTCCAGCTTGTTGGCCATGTCCCATTTTTCAGGCTGACACTTCAGAATGCCCAACTAAGCTAAGGTAAGATTCAGTTCACATTTACAGAAGCTAAGCCATTGCTTTGAGTGACCCACATCCACCAGAAGGTTCTGAAAATATTCATTACTGATGATGGTGCATTCCTGTCAAATATAACTCAACTCTATTTAACTATCCTCAGCAGTTTTCCTCAGCTATTTTTCTTGGTGTTGTAATAAGGCCCCAGAGGCTTTTATACATGACAGCGATCATAACAGCTACCGTGCCAGCCCCTTCATATTACCAGTAAAACAGGTGTTGGTGATAAATTACATATTTATTAGTAGTTATATGTCCCATTCATCAGTTCCTCCAAGACAGTGAAAGTGATCAACTCCAGGGATTTATAACACATTATCATCATTCAACATATTCTAATCCCTCCTGAAGTATTTCTTTCCTTCCTCCAAATCTCTCCTTGTAAGAATAAGCTCCAAAACAGGGACTAGTGTCATGCCTGTAATCCTAGCTATTCGGAAGTCTAAGATCTGGAGGATCAAGCTCAAAGTCTGTTTGGGCAGAAAAACTCTTGAGACTCTATCTCCATCTCAGCACAAAGCCAAGCTGGAGATATAACTCAAGCGGTAGGGCACCAGCTAAGCAAGCAAGATGAGTGAGCAAGAGAACTTGAGTTCAAACACCAGTACCACCAAAATGGAAAAAAAAAAATAAGCTCCAGATTTTGTTATCCATACCTTTCAACTTCCCCAAATAAGATCTATCTAGAAACTATATCAAAATCACTAAGTGAAGAGCCAGAAAATTCTCTCTTCAACTGGCACATTTCTTTGTGTGTGTGTGTGTGTGTGTGTGTGTGTGTGTGTGTGTGTGTGTGTGTACTTGAATTCAGAGCCTGAGCACTTTCCCTGAGCTTATCTTGCTCAAGGCTAGCAGTGTACCACTTGAGTCACAGCACTTCCAGCTTTTGGGCTGGTTAACTGGAGATTAAGAGTCTCACAAACTTTCCTGCCTGGACTAGCTTTGAACTGCAATCCTTTGATCTCAACCTCCTGAGTAGCTACATTTCTATTAGCAGTGTTACTTATTAAGTAAAAAAAAAGCCAGAATGCCTTCAATGCAGCACCTGACAGTAGTTCAGAAAAGTAATCCCAAACATACTGCTCTATGCCAAATACTTCCTACTTCTCGAAAGCAATCCCTAATCTTCCTTGATCAGCCTCCTTCCTTTTCTGTGTATTCTGCCTTTGGACAGGAACCAAGTACATATACCAACCCACATATAAATCTCTGGGTTCTGGCCAGGCACCAGTGGCTCATGCCTATAATCTTAGCTACTCAGGAGGCTGAGATCTAAGAATCGGGATTTGAAGTCAGCCTGGGCAGAAAAGTCCCCATGAGATTCTTATTTCCAATTAGCCATTCAAAAACCAGAAATGTACTCACTGCCTTACGTATGAAACTGTAACCCCTCTGTATGTCACTTTGACAATAAGTAAAAAAAAAATTTTTTTTAACAAAAACAGAGGTGGCACTGTGGCTCAAGTGGTGGAGCACTAGCCTTGAGTACAAAAAGGCTCAAGAACAGTGCCCAGGCCCTGAGTTCAAGTCCCACAACCAACAACAGAAGAAAAGAAAAACCCACCTATGGGTCTGTCTTTCATTTCAAAACTTTGAAGCCAGACTGGGTATCAGTGACTCATACCTATAATCCTAGCTACTAGGAGGCTGAGATCCAAAACAGCAGTTCAAAACCAGCCAGGGGAAGATAAATACATGAGATCCCTATCTTCAGTTAGCTAGCAAAAAGCCAAAACTGGAAGCATGGTTTAAGTGGTTTATTATCAGCTCATAAGCCTAGAAAGAACCTAGCAAGAGCACAAAGCTCTGAGTTCAAGTCCCAAAACCAACACATACCAACACACACACACACACACACACACACACACATATAATCTACAGCCATAGCTAGGCTTGAAAAGAATGCTATAGGCACTGTGGGCTCACCTGTAATCTTAGCTACTCAGGAGGCTGATATCTGAAGATTTCAAAAACTAGCCCAGGCAGAAAAGTCCATAAAAATCTTATCTCCAATTAACTACCAAAAAGCCAGAAGTGGAGCTGTGGCTCATGTGGTAGAGCACCAGCCTTGAGCAAAAATGCTAAGGGGAAGTGCCCAATCACTGAGTTCAAGCCCCAAGACTCACACACACACACACACACACACACACACACACACACACAAAATCTACAGCCAGGTGTGGTGGTAACATATGCTTGTAAACTCAGCACATGGGAGAATGAGGCAAGAGGATCACAAATTTGAGACCAACTTGGTCTCCAGAATGAAACCCTGGGGGCTGGGGATATGGCCTAGTGGCAAGAGTGCCTGCCTCGGATACACGAGGCCCTAGGTTCGATTCCCCAGCACCACATATACAGAAAATGGCCAGAAGTGGCGCTGTGGCTCAAGTGGCAGAGTGCTAGCCTTGAGCAAAAAGAAGCCAGGGACAGTGCTCAGGTTCTGAGTTCAAGGCCCAGGAATGGCAAAAAAAAAAAAAAAAAGACCCTGAATTTGGCTAAATTTTTCGTTAAAAATTAGAAAGAGTTCCCAGACCAATAGTAATACTTACAGAAGCAAACTACATTAAGGAAGTCTACTGTATAAATCCAATCTTTTACCAGGTACCAGTGGCTCCTAGCTACCCAGGAGGCAGAGATCTGAAGATCATGGTTTGAAGCCAGCCCAGGCAGGAAAGAAAGTCCATGATACTTTTATCTCCAATAAACTAACTTAAAAAACTAAAAAGCTGGAAGTGGCGCTCTGGCTCAAGGTGTACCCACCAGCCTTGAGCACAAAAGCTCAGGACAGTACCAGGTCCTGAGTTCAAGCCCCAGGACTAGCACCCCCCAAAAAAAAAATCCAATTTTCAGAAGAGATGCATTAGGTGAATGTAGCTGTCCCTAGCCTAGCAAAACTGTTGGCAACACTGTATCTCAAAAAAACAAATTGGGGGCTGGGGATATAGCCTAGTGGCAAGAGTGCCTGCCTCGGATACACGAGGCCCTAGGTTCGATTCCCCAGCACCACATATACAGAAAACGGCCAGAAGCGGCGCTGTGGCTCAAGTGGCAGAGTGCTAGCCTTGAGCGGGAAGAAGCCAGGGACAGTGCTCAGGCCCTGAGTCCAAGGCCCACAACTGGCCAAAAAAAAAAAAAACAAATTGGAAGCCAGTCCAGGCAGGAAAAATTCATGAGAATCTTATCTCCAATAAATAATAAGTATATGCCTATAATCCCAACAAGAAGGCAGAGGTAGGAGGCTCACCATCTGAAACTAAAAAAAACACCTATTTGAAAATTAAACTAAAGCAAAAAGGACTGGGGACAAGGCTCAAGTGGTAAATTGATTGTGGTAAATTGATTGCTTAATAAGTGCAAGACCCTGAGTTCAAACTCTAGTACTGCCATAAACAAACAGCTCCAAGCTTCCTTCCCATAAAATTCTGATTCACTGTTATATATACATAGTAAATCCCAACCACTTTTTATTGTAAAGTTCTTAGATGATTCTAACTAACTGGGTTTGAAAACTATTACATTAATAATCACTTTACTAGACATTATATTGCAAGGATTTCTTTTTTGTTTTGTTTTGTTTTGCCAGTCCTGGGGCTTGGACTCAGGGCCTGAGCCCTGTCCCTGGCTTCTTTTTGCTCAAGGCTAGCACTGTACCACTTGAGCCACAGCGCCACTTCCAACTCTTTCTGTGTATGTGGTACTGAGGAATCGAAACCAGGGCTCTGTGCATGCTAGACAAGCACTCTACCACTAAGCCACATTCCCATCGTAAGGATTTCTTTAAACAACTATATTCTCTGCCCCATGTATTTAATGTTGGATTTTTAAGAATTCTGTATGTCAAAGTTAATCACTATACCATTTGTCAAGAAGATAACTTCAACATTAAGCAAAGTCCTAAAGAGTGCTATATGTAAGAAGATTATAGAGAAATAATAACTACCCATTAAGGGACCCACCTACCTCATACTTTCTGTAGTTTACCAGCAAAGCCAAGAGGACAACAGCATCATATCCATGCTCCCTACGACTTGGGGGATGGGAAAGTATCTGTAATAAGAACAAGAAAGACTTAATTTATAAGTGCTACCTCCCAGTTTCTGAGAAATAGATCAAGAAAATTTGAGAAAATGGTGTATGGGAAACAGAAAGGTCATAAGGAAATTGACTGACCTGTAAAATTGCTTCAAATATGCTGTTGATCATTACATACTCCAGGATAGTGTTCTGGCTAATGTTGTCTGTCACCTGAATGTAATCAAAGGGTTTTTAGGGTCCATACTGAGACTATCATATCACCTATGTGTCTCCTATCCAAGCATGTAAGAGTGAAATAGAAATATTAAAGCAGGGCTGGGAATATGGACTAGTGGGTTCGATTCTCCAGCACCACATATACAGAAAACAGCCAGAAGTGGTGCTGTGATTCAAGTGGTAGAGTGCTAGCCTAGGGCAAAAAGAAGCCAGGG